>NC_073695.1:37864716-38185543 GCF_029784165.1 Wyeomyia smithii | reverse complement strand
ATAAGGAATAAGGAATAAGGAATAAGGAATAAGGAATAAGGAATAAGGAATAAGGAATAAGGAATAAGGAATAAGGAATAAGGAATAAGGAATAAGGAATAAGGAATAAGGAATAAGGAATAAGGAATAAGGAATAAGGAATAAGGAATAAGGAATAAGGAATAAGGAATAAGGAATAAGGAATAAGGAATAAGGAATAAGGAATAAGGAATAAGGAATAAGGAATAAGGAATAAGGAATAAGGAATAAGGAATAAGGAATAAGGAATAAGGAATAAGGAATAAGGAATAAGGAATAAGGAATAAGGAATAAGGAATAAGGAATAAGGAATAAGGAATAAGGAATAAGGAATAAGGAATAGGAATAAGGAATAAGGAATAAGGAATAAGGAATAAGGAATAAGGAATAAGGAATAAGGAATAAGGAATAAGGAATAAGGAATAAGGAATAAGGAATAAGGAATAAGGAATAAGGAATAAGGAATAAGGAATAAGGAATAAGGAATAAGGAATAAGGAATAAGGAATAAGGAATAAGGAATAAGGAATAAGGAATAAGGAATAAGGAATAAGGAATAAGGAATAAGGAATAAGGAATAAGGAATAAGGAATAAGGAATAAGGAATAAGGAATAAGGAATAAGGAATAAGGAATAAGGAATAAGGAATAAGGAATAAGGAATAAGGAATAAGGAATAAGGAATAAGGAATAAGAATAAGGAATAAGGAATAAGGAATAAGGAATAAGGAATAAGGAATAAGGAATAAGGAATAAGGAATAAGGAATAAGGAATAAGGAATAAGGAATAAGGAATAAGGAATAAGGAATAAGGAATAAGGAATAAGGAATAAGGAATAAGGAATAAGGAATAAGGAATAAGGAATAAGGAATAAGGAATAAGGAATAAGGAATAAGGAATAAGGAATAAGGAATAAGGAATAAGGAATAGGAATAAGGAATAAGGAATAAGGAATAAGGAATAAGGAATAAGGAATAAGGAATAAGGAATAAGGAATAAGGAATAAGGAATAAGGAATAAGGAATAAGGAATAAGGAATAAGGAATAAGGAATAAGGAATAAGGAATAAGGAATAAGGAATAAGGAATAAGGAATAAGGAATAAGGAATAAGGAATAAGGAATAAGGAATAAGGAATAAGGAATAAGGAATAAGGAATAAGGAATAAGGAATAAGGAATAAGGAATAAGGAATAAGGAATAAGGAATAAGGAATAAGGAATAAGGAATAAGGAATAAGGAATAAGGAATAAGGAATAAGGAATAAGGAATAAGGAATAAGGAATAAGGAATAAGGAATAAGGAATAAGGAATAAGGAATAAGGAATAAGGAATAAGGAATAAGGAATAAGGAATAAGGAATAAGGAATAAGGAATAAGGAATAAGGAATAAGGAATAAGGAATAAGGAATAAGGAATAAGGAATAAGGAATAAGGAATAAGGAATAAGGAATAAGGAATAAGGAATAAGGAATAAGGAATAAGGAATAAGGAATAAGGAATAAGGAATAAGGAATAAGGAATAAGGAATAAGGAATAAGGAATAAGGAATAAGGAATAAGGAATAAGGAATAAGGAATAAGAATAAGGAATAAGGAATAAGGAATAAGGAATAAGGAATAAGGAATAAGGAATAAGGAATAAGGAATAAGGAATAAGGAATAAGGAATAAGGAATAAGGAATAAGGAATAAGGAATAAGGAATAAGGAATAAGGAATAAGGAATAAGGAATAAGGAATAAGGAATAAGGAATAAGGAATAAGGAATAAGGAATAAGGAATAAGGAATAAGGAATAAGGAATAAGGAATAAGGAATAAGGAATAAGGAATAAGGAATAAGGAATAAGGAATAAGGAATAAGGAATAAGGAATAAGGAATAAGGAATAAGGAATAAGGAATATGGAATAAGGAATAAGGAATAAGGAATAAGGAATAAGGAATAAGAAATAAGGAATAAGGAATAAGGAATAAGGAATAAGGAATAAGGAATAAGGAATAAGGAATAAGGAATAAGGAATAAGGAATAAGGAATGAGGAATAAGGAATAAGGAATAAGGAATAAGGAATAAGGAATAAGGAATAAGGAATAAGGAATAAGGAATAAGGAATAAGGAATAAGGAATAAGGAATAAGGAATAAGGAATAAGGAATAAGGAATAAGGAATAAGGAATAAGGAATAAGGAATAAGGAATAAGGAATAAGGAATAAGGAATGAGGAATAAGGAATAAGGAATAAGGAATAAGGAATAAGGAATAAGGAATAAGGAATAAGGAATAAGGAATAAGGAATAAGGAATAAGGAATAAGGAATAAGGAATAAGGAATAAGGAATAAGGAATAAGGAATAAGGAATAAGGAATAAGGAATAAGGAATAAGGAATAAGGAATAAGGAATAAGGAATAAGGAATAAGGAATAAGGAATAAGGAATAAGGAATAAGGAATAAGGAATAAGGAATAAGGAATAAGGAATAAGGAATAAGGAATAAGGAATAAGGAATAAGGAATAAGGAATAAGGAATAAGGAATAAGGAATAAGGAATAAGGAATAAGGAATAAGGAATAAGGAATAAGGAATAAGGAATAAGGAATAAGGAATAAGGAATAAGGAATATGGAATAAGGAATAAGGAATAAGGAATAAGGAATAAGGAATATGGAATAAGGAATAAGGAATAAGGAATAAGGAATAAGGAATAAGGAATAAGGAATAAGGAATAAGGAATAAGGAATAAGGAATAAGGAATAAGGAATAAGGAATAAGGAATAAGGAATAAGGAATGAGGAATAAGGAATAAGGAATAAGGAATAAGGAATAAGGAATAAGGAATAAGGAATAAGGAATAAGGAATAAGGAATAAGGAATAAGGAATAAGGAATAAGGAATAAGGAATAAGGAATAAGGAATAAGGAATAAGGAATAAGGAATGAGGAATAAGGAATAAGGGATAAGGAATAAGGAATAAGGAATAAGGAATAAGGAATAAGGAATAAGGAATAAGGAATAAGGAATAAGGAATAAGGAATAAGGAATAAGGAATAAGGAATAAGGAAAAGGAATAAGGAATATGGAATAAGGAATAAGGAATAAGGAATAAGGAATAAGGAATAAGGAATAAGGAATAAGGAATAAGGAATAAGGAATAAGGAATAAGGAATAAGGAATAAGGAATAAGGAATAAGGAATAAGGAATAAGGAATAAGGAATGAGGAATAAGGAATAAGGAATAATGAATAAGGAATAAGGAATAATGAATAAGGAATAAGGAATAAGGAATAAGAAATAAGGAATAAGGAATAAGGAATAAGAAATAAGGAATAAGGAATAAGGAATAAGGAATAAGGAATAAGGAATAAGGAATAAGGAATAAGGAATAAGGAATAAGGAATAAGGAATAAGGAATAAGGAATAAGGAATAAGGAATAAGGAATAAGGAATAAGGAATAAGGAATAAGGAATAAGGAATAAGGAATAAGGAATAAGGAATAAGGAATAAGGAATAAGGAATAAGGAATAAGGAATAAGGAATAAGGAATAAGGAATAAGAAATAAGGAATAAGGAATAAGGAATAAGGAATAAGGAATAAGGAATAAGGAATAAGGAATAAGGAATAAGGAATAAGGAATAAGGAATAAGGAATAAGGAATAAGGAATAAGGAATAAGGAATAAGGAATAAGGAATAAGGAATATGGAATAAGGAATAAGGAATAAGGAATAAGGAATAAGGAATAAGGAATAAGGAATAAGGAATAAGGAATAAAGAATAAGGAATAAGGAATAAGGAATAAGGAATAAGGAATAAGGAATAAGGAATAAGGAATAAGGAATAAGGAATAAGGAATAAGGAATAAGGAATAAGGAATAAGGAATAAGGAATAAGGAATATGGAATAAGGAATAAGGAATAAGGAATAAGGAATAAGGAATAAGGAATAAGGAATAAGGAATAAGGAATAAAGAATAAGGAATAAGGAATAAGGAATAAGGAATAAGGAATAAGGAATAAGGAATAAGGAATAAGGAATAAGGAATAAGGAATAAGGAATAAGGAATAAGGAATAAGGAATATGGAATAAGGAATCAGGAATAAGGAATAAGGAATAAGAAATAAGGAATAAGGAATAAGGAATAAGGAATAAGGAATAAGGAATAAGGAATAAGGAATAAGGAATAAGGAATGAGGAATAAGGAATAAGGAATAAGGAATAAGGAATAAGGAATAAGGAATAAGGAATAAGGAATAAGGAATAAGGAATAAGGAATAAGGAATAAGGAATAAGGAATAAGGAATAAGGAATAAGGAATAAGGAATAAGGAATAAGGAATAAGGAATAAGGAATAAGGAATAAGGAATAAGGAATAAGGAATAAGGAATAAGGAATAAGGAATAAGGAATAAGGAATAAGTCATAAGGTATTAGGAATGAGGAATGAGGAATAAGGAATTATGGATTAAAATGGAATGAAGGATGCAGAATATGTTTTTTTTAATTTGGTTCTTTTACTTAAAAATTTTGTCTCCATGTTTTTTGCTCCATATTCTTCACTCTGTTATTTTCACTTCTTAGTTTTATACCGTGTGTTCTATTGCACATTTACAAAAGAAATCGATTTTATCAGCAAAAATGTGAAAGAATCAATCAAAGAAACCATACTGTGTAATCGAGGCCGAGAAATACCAAACCTAGAGGTGTTCGCTTATTCAATGTTAATCCTACATCTTCGAGTATTTTAAACACGACTGTTTCTTCCGGATTGAAAGTCACTTTTTTTCATATGTATATGAGTAAATGTTACGATACTCAGTTATTTCCACAGAACTTCGGAACAGATCGCAGGTTTGAGTTGGTTATTGTAGAATTGTTACTTGACTATAAGTTAGATGAGTCTCTCTATTGCAAAGCCTTTTGTACAAAGGGGGTGATGATTAGAAACATGTGGAGTTTTCCGGAAAGACCACACCTTGGATTAATTCGTAATTCATCTATCTCAGCAAACTGATAATTTTAACAAAGACATTTTAGTAACCTTTTTGATTGTCAATGTTATGTTCAGCAGATCTTGATAAATTGTGTAAATGCGGATGACTATGCGCCTGAGTATGTCAATAAATCATACAACAGAAGCACATGTTATTTTGAATTGTTTCACAATTTTCAAATCAAAGCGTGAATGTCAAGGCGCTACATTCCATCATAAACCGAACTGTGACGTCCTCTGAAACGCCTCTTAGTATCATATCATATCATATCATAGTGAAACCGAAGCCCGTCCCGTTTGATAGTTCATTGTGCCCCTATTCGCCGTGGTTATCGGTGGCGGGCGTGCCGAACTTGAATCCTCAATTAGAACCCATCAATCGCTTCTATCAGACTCGAAGGCTATCCCTGAGATCGGTGATATCACGGCAGCTAGCGGCGATAAGACTGCCGACAACCGGAGCCGGAGGGGCTCATCGAATTAAGCCACACCACCATCACGCCGTGCGTTAAGTGGCCTTTACCTTTATCCATCGCACGTCTGCATTGATTTATGAGTGTGAATTACAACGGGCGCGACGTCGCCGGTGGCTGGCGCCCTTCTGTTAGACAACAACACCTAATGAATTGGCTGCTACTGAATGACGAGTTCAACATTAGGACGCACCCCACCAGCAGCCGCCGGTCGTTCATCAACGCGTGCAACAAATCATAAGCCAAACTAAAATGTTCGTATCTGTTAGTGTCCGATTTGAGGGGTGAATTCCGCGGAACCGTGTGGTAATTTATTTACATGCGCATTCTGCGCCCATTGTTTGGATCAACTTTTACCGTGGTCCTCCGCTCGGTCCTTGGGCTCGAAAGTGTTTTATTGGCTGTGTAAATAACGGCATCAGGTGATTGAGGGCATGGAATCCGGCTCGAAAGTGGTCCATTTCGATGTTCTTGAGCGCAAACACTCGATTTCAAACATGATAAATCATCCAGTTTTACGGGCCTTTAACCATTCGGACTGGTTTACGCGCATCTGGTGTATCGCTTCCGACCCGTTCCCTCCCACCCTTCTTTAATCGTTTGCAAAGGCCGACGAATGCATCGGCGAAAGATGTGTAAAAGTGATTTATTTGTATGCAGATATTGTTGCCACCTCCCATGAGCCTCCCATAGGTAAGGTGCGCCTAGATGCCGCCGTGATATTTTCTGCAGAAAAAAAGAAACGTATCATGTCATGTCCATTCGCGACTTCCAAGAAACACACGCCGTTAAAACGGACGGTGGTCAGGAAATTCCAAGGGGGTGATAAAATTTGCAATTGACACAATGCCAACTCAGCTGGCGGCAGCGGGCAATAAGTAGGTGCGAAATCGAGCTACTACAAGCAGCAAATATCGCACTCCACGTCGCGTTCCAGGGCAGTGCCAGGGCGGGTGTTGGGAAGAAACGATCTCATTAGGCTGACATGACAAATGATCGTTGCCACGAATAATTACCGGTGGCGCCTATTAATCAAAACACTCAACTTTCGCGACGGTTTTTCCACCTCTTCGGGCACTTTTGGCCTTACCGTCGTCGTCGTCATCGTCGTCGCTGGCGCGTCTAAAAGGCTTAAACCGTGTCAAAGCAGCCAAGAGCGGCTGTAGTAAAGATCTATGAATAACATCACAATTTAGCACTTCATTTCTCACCGAGCGCGCCGCGGTGAATAACTAATTAAAAGTAAACAATCTTCCACGGTTGATTACTGAAAAGTAGAGTCCCCTCGGCTGGACGGACGAGGATTTCGCAACGTTCATGTTCCGTTCAAGAATAAATTCTTTGGACCGCGGACGTTTTGCGACCGCTAAACTAGTAGCACACGAGGAATTGTTCTTATTTTTAAACATAATATTGCGTAATTCCACTCTTAATGCTACATTGTAGTTTGTGGAAAAAGTTCCAGTGAAAGCTTGGAAAATTTATTCTCTCACATATTTTGCTATAACAAAACGTATAAATTAGGTTTCACATTTTTTATAAAATCCGGATTATTGACTAAAATTAATCGGAGCAGTCATTTTTCAAGGAAATTCAAAATGAATTATCATGATTCGTTCAGGCATAACCTTCATCTTAGAATCATTACTGATAAACCGTACTGTGTAGAATTAAGGTTTCTATATAAATCTGCCTTACGGCTGTCTTACTTCTGTTGTTTCGTATATCAACCATACATTTTGTTAATCTTTTCTTTAAAATATACTTTCAAAATTCATTCTTCTACTGGTTTGTGTTGTTAACTATATGGCAATTTCAGAAGAAATGTCCCAATTTTCATTTTATTTCAAATTGTCGTTTTTGATTCGGCCCACAGATTAAACTAACATTTTACTTTTAATTGGGTTGTTTAGCTATAAAGAAATTTCTGATTTTTATATACCGGCTAAAAGAGTGCATTTTTATGGCACGAAAACATAATATATCGTTGTCCTCCGATTTTTAAATGAAGAATAAAAATCGCTCTAAATCGCTTGAAAGATAGTTGGTACATGAGTGAACTGTCATTCAAGCGATTTCGATTCCAGATTACAAGCAGGTTTTATTCGTGATTCATAAAGCATAGAGCACAGAAAACACAGTTTTCTCAAATGCTATATAAAAACTGGTATAACTAAACAACCCAATTTTAGCACGAAACGAAAAAAATTTGATTCATTTCTTTTTTGCACTCAGAAGGACATTTGTTGTTCAATTCAAAATTGGATATGATGCCGATCATATATCTGCAACACCATAACATAAAGGATTGGGCAGCATATTCAAATGACGTAGCATTCATGAAGGCAAGGGGGGGAGGACGTGGTTGGGTTTAAATTGAGGTAGCATTGGTTTTTGAAAGACCGAATATGTTTTTGCAGAAAAAAAGTACACTAAAAACACACTAAAACATCGCATTGCAGCGAGAGCTGTTTATCTATGGCATTCTGAAATCTTCTGAAAGGTTTTCTAGCACATGAAATGAATTTCAAACGCACAATCCGTTTTTGAAAACAAAAATCGTTGTTTTCGCATGTCTTTAACTAGTGAATATTACAAGATACTCGTGTGTTTTCAAAG
Source organism: Wyeomyia smithii (assembly GCF_029784165.1). Classification (NCBI taxonomy): domain Eukaryota; kingdom Metazoa; phylum Arthropoda; class Insecta; order Diptera; family Culicidae; genus Wyeomyia; species Wyeomyia smithii. Next base: position 38,177,454 of record NC_073695.1, on the reverse strand, counting down.
CTGGTTAGTGCGGCGATTTATTTTTTATTCGAACTCGTGAACATTTTCTGTATTCTTAACAAACATGGATCGTACGGAGTTGTATAAATTAGCCGTCTGTGTCCCACAATCCGGTAATATAATGATTTGTTTGAATCGAAAACAGACTCAGCCAGTTTGCTGCTACCGCTGTTGCTACCAGCTGCTACTTAGTTAGGACCGTCCTTTCCACCATCCACTAGTAAAATGATTGGTTCAAACTGAAGCATACTCTTATATAAGACAAAGAGTTCACTCTCGGTTAACTAGACATAATATTTTGCTCACCGTGTTAAGGAAAGCAAGCATCAAGCTAACAATCAAAGGTCGAAATCTGCATTTCAACAAGACATGACAATTTTCAATAGTACATACTTCTGAGCGGATATGCATCCATGATTTTCCAATCGATTGCTGCAAGAACGAAGAAAATCGGGTGAAAACCAACTGATTTATAAGCATCTGAAATTTCACATATTTTTCCCCTGTTACGTTTTAAGATATTTTTTTTTACACCCCCATGTAGTGTAACTTCCTGAAAGACGCAGTTCTACGTCAAAACCTCAAGGCCGAAAAAACACCCACCGATGTTCCTATGGGCTAATAGTATTTTTTAGAGTCTCGACTAATTTTTGAAAAGAGATTACAAATATTTTTGGATGTTTAAATGTTTTTTCTTCATTGATAGTTGTTTGAACTTGAAGAAATAAAAATAAATTAGTTGATAAAATTTGAAAAACCTCATTTTTACGGTGTATTATACAACCTATTCCAATTTCTTTTTTATTTTCGTTGACAATTTTCAACTTATTTCTTGTTTCTTCATGTTCAGACAACCATTAATGTTCCTGTTGTGAACAAAAAGAAGCAGCTAACCTTTCGATATTTTTTTTGAAGAAAAAAAAATTACTGAAATGTAAACTGTCAAAAAAGTATTTTTTGCACGGTGTATATTTCAATCGGAGAAATAAAATTATTATTTACAACTTTGCCGAAGACCTCATATCGACTCACCGCTGTAAAAATGTCCTTAAATATAATAAATTCTTTTTGAAAAATTAGTCGTGATTTGGTGCACAGGAGCATCTGTGGAAAGTTTCGGCCAGGTCGAAAATGATCGACTGAAATGGTTGCTAATTTTTTGTGAAACTGTTCATCTGTCAAAAAAGTGAACCGGTAACCACTTTGAGCTTCCACTTCCATAAATATGATTGAACTCGAATTTAGCATGGGAACTTTTGATGTTGGACTAACGTCTATAGTTAGGCACCTGAATATGAAAATCTAGTAATTCAACCAGGGAAAACCAGGATGAATGATCAGGTTTTGAGCGCTTTTATAACATTTCTTTTTAGAATATCAAGGTATTGGCATCAACCGATCAGAAATTCTTTTGCGGTTAAATTTATGTAACAAAAACAACCCATTGTTTGAGATACACCATTGAAAAATTTGTAAATAACATCGATTGTCTAATTCATACCGAGCAACCAATCACCGCCTTTCTTCCTAAGCACAGCCGAATCTAACGGAACAATCGATGTGACTTTGAAAACGATTTGTTGTTGTTATTGTTTCACTCGAGATCACTGTTTCCGATGCTTTTTTACTTTCCTTACCATTCCTTATTCTTCTAAACTCCTCCCTCTTTTAAAGAACTGACGAAACCTTGATATAAAAGGTACCATTCAAACACTTCACCCCATCATTTACATTCCAACACCGGTATCATACGCACGCGTTGCTATGCGACCGACAAAGCGGACGGTTCTTCCTGGAGCAGCAGAAAGCGGGTGGTGGCGAGTATTAGTCGCTTATAAAAGCTCACGCTATAGGATTAAATTTCTCATTCGTTCGTATGTATGGATTACTATTGCACGTGTGTTTATCGAACATTTAGTATTTTCTCGTTTATTCATTAACATTCATTAAAAAAAGTAAGACGTCTGAACGAAAACGGTTGTAAATTCGACCTTACAGCAACGATTTAAACTTCTTCAATCAGTCTTCATTCATCAAGAAAAAATTACTGCCGAACTATGATTAACACTTATTTGCTAGAAACTACATTTAGATCCAAACAGATTCTTTTGAGTACCATAAAAAAACAAAGCAAAGCTTTGGTGCTATATTCCGATTCGGAACTTGACCTTCTGTTTACTATACACAGACTTCGCAGCCAACCGTTAAGTGTACAGGACAATTGCAGGGCTAGCGCTACGATCCTACTGACACTAACAAGACTCGAACCTACGACGACAAGCTTGTTAGGCCAGTATCGTACTTCGAGACCAGCTGGGGAGGCTTAAGTACCATAAATTATCGGTAAAAGGAATACCATAAGTTATCGGCAAAGGTACTTTAATGAGAATACATTTAATTTTCGTTTTTGTTTCTCGGTGCGCGGTTTTGTTTCTGTTTTTGAAAAGAAGTTAATATATTTTCCTGTCACTCGCCAAAACCTTGAGACTACTACTACTACTACAAAAAGGGTGTAATTGGGTTTTTGCTTTTTTGAGATATTGAAATAAACGTAATTTCTTGTAATACATGAAGTTATATGTTAGGCTGAGCTAAGGTTTTTCTGAAGCCGAGCTAAGCGCTTATTTAAAAGATCCATTCTTTTAGTATATATTATTATTTATAACGCTTTAACGTCTCCGCATTTAAAAATGCACTGTTACATTGAATTGCTGAAAATACTAGAGTTTCAATTCAGTCTACTATTTGTTTTAAAGGAATATAAAAATACCGTAGTCCAACGTCATGCGGTCGCATCTTGGATGTCACCCGCCTACTTTGTTCGGTTACCCTTACAGTTAAACAAAATTTTAGGGTGAATTTTTTTACATACATTCTTTTAGCACACATATCCATAGACAAAAAATAAAAGAGATGATTCATACTAATCATGACCGGGTTTGTTTATACAAGGGGACAAATCGAATAATAAGAAAGGTGAATAAAACGGTTATACGGTCTTACTCAACATTGCACAAAAGTCTATCGTAGATCTGTTAAAACATTTTTCAATAATTTTTATAGTGAGAAATGTTTTTCGGAATAAAATGACCTTATTATCAAAAAAAAAGAGCAACTGAGAAAAATTTTTTGAAAACCAAAAATGGTATGTTAAAAAAAATATTTATTTGTATTTATTTTCTATGGAACGACGAGCAGATGATCGGCCAGATCATCGAACGGAAAAAATAATAATCGGACGATACAATTTCTTGGAAAAATACTCGCCGGTGAAGCAGGCCTCTCCATTTGACGACTTTTGATTTTTTAAGAATTTTGGCAATATGAGGCCGAGCCTTGTCATGAAGTAGAATCACTTTTTTGTGCCTTTACTCATATTGTGGTCGTTATTCGCGCCGTGCTCGTGGCTTGATTCGGTACCGTACCCAGAGTTGGTTTGGTTTGCTCATAATAAATAACACTGTTCTGGTCCAAATACACAGCATAATCTTCGTAGCGTGTATATTCGGCCGAGCCGACGACATAGAAGCATAGCTGAGCAGTCCCTAAGACATTCATTTCTTTAGGCTGCTGTAATGAATCCATTTTTCATCACCCATCACGATTTTATAATGAAGCCCCTTCCTTTTTTGACGTTGTTTACAGGCAAGAAAGGACGCTCAACGTCTCTTGGCTTCAAATCATAAGAAACCCAATTTCCTTGTTTTGGGATCCATAGCATACAATCGTTTGATATCTAATGATATCTAGTACCGAAGCAAGCTGTTCCTACGCTTAGTATCAGTATTTCGCTTGGCTCATCGAGCAATCCTTTCAGTTTAGCGTCTTCGAAGGTTTTGGGCCTTCCTTTACGCGGACAACATCGTCAACACCGAAGTTACCGTCTTAAAAGCGACAGAACCAATCACGACCAGTGATGGAAACTAAACGAATATGATGCAATCATCGTTTAATCTCCACATGTACACATCATGAAGTGTACAGACCGCGACTAAACTTGAAACCTCTCAACACATAATGAAATGATGATATGGTGCATAGGTTTCTGGGAGAAAATAGACACATGACTAGACTACATCTGCTCTGAGTAGCAATTCGATCGTTGCGTTTGTCTCTCCATATGCCGGTCGTTAGGGGAACAAAGAATAGCAGCAGAAGAATATCATGTCGCCTGAGCAGCAGCAGAGGTTGGGTGCGGTGAGAGGGAAAGTGTGGGGAAAAGGACTACTTCGGCAGCGGTTGACTTGTGCGAGAGTATGAGAGCATACATTGTCATTTTCTTTCTTTTTCTGACAAAAAATCATATTCATGAGTCAGGTGAGTGAGAACATAACAAGATCTGATCGCTCTGTGTAACAGAGACGAATAACTTCATATACCGAGTTGTGCACATTGAGAACCATATCGTCAGTTGAATTCAATACTGGCACAACTCAAAATTCATAGTTTCGAGAAGAACGCGTTTAAAAGTTAGCGTCATAAATTTCTTTTTTTATTTTCGTGGAAAATTTTAATTTTAAGACTTCCCACTTTTATTGAACTTGTTCTGGTCTATTAGGTGTATGTAATTGGCAAGTTATAAGAATTGTAACCTCATTTTTCTGTCTTTTTTGGGATATTTTAGATTTGTTCAATAAAGGCCCCGTGGCTCTGTGGTTAGCGATGTCGGTCGGCTAGCTCTCCCACACGGTTGTGATGTCGGGTTCGATCCCGATCGAGTCGAGGATCTTTTCGAGCTGAAAATTTTCTCGGCTCAGCACTGGGGCACGGTGTATCTTATCCTACACATACAAAATGTGCCAGAAACAATATCGATAACGAATTCTCTCAACTAATCTAGTTGATCGAGACCGCTATTAGCCCCAAGGGATATTGCGATATTGTTCAATAAAGGCACATCTACTTTTATTTCTGGAATTATTGTGAATTTTGGAACGGATCTTTGTGAGATGAAACTTTATGGTATTTGGCATCGTTTGCCATCAATAACTCAAAACTGCAAAATTTTGAGTTGTGCCAGTATTGAATTCAACTGACGATATAGCGTGATGGCTCTTGTCCATATGATGCATTGCGATACGGCAGAGAAAGAAAGTTCCTTCGTCTTAATGACCTTTTCGGGGCATATACATTTAGTTGCTGCAAAAGTCTCGGAGCATCCGCCAGTTAAAATTTTGAAAATAAAACAGTCTGTGCGTCGAACCGTCTTTTCTGCAGTATTTCCATATATACTCTCATTAAATTAAGCTCCCTGTTAATTTGATTGAACGTCAGAATACTTCAAGCCTTTCTACCTCACATACCTCTGACACGATCCTCACAGAGCCAACTTTTTTCGGCAAACAATATCGCACCATATCGGCTGCCTAGTGCCTAATCTTGCCGCTGTTGACCTCTATTAAAAACGCGAAAATCTCCATTTTAACGTGGAGCCAAGGCTTTTCAAACCGCACTCTTGACATCATCAATCTCTGTGTTATGCAAATTGATGCGTCCATCTTCACACACTCAAGGTTGTAATCGGATTTAATAATGGAACGAACAACCGCGGTGCGAACTCCGTTGCCGATGCGATTAGTACAAATTGGTGACGAAATGTTCCTCATCCGACCGACCGGACCGCCACGGCTGGTGATCGTAAATCATTTAAGACTGTTTTCGTATACGGAATGGTGTGAGAAATGCAGAAACCTGGTGATAAATCCTCATAAAAATCCGGCGACGGCAGTGATTTGTGTGCTGCTGTCGAGCGTGCCAGGAAATCGATTATTATTAGAGCTCGCTATTCGAAATCACCCCTGAATCGAAGCTCCAACATGATATCATAATTCTGAGCAAAAAAAAAAAAATAAATACGGTCGCTCGTCCGCTGTCGGAATACAATCAACACCAATGATCGCCGCCGCTTTCAGAAAGGGAAGAATTGAGGCACAATGGACCATAAAAAACAACAGCCCATAAAATAGCCAGTATTTAACACCCGTTTCAGCACCCCGTAATCAAGCATTGGAATTATGTATTTATATATATGCTAGTTGTGACCGCTCAAATTCAATCCTTCTATAGTTTTAATCCTTACGGACAGGAATTTGTCTATATGCTAATGATGGGCACGACCGGCGGTCGATTATTATACACACACCACTTGGCAGGAGCATAAATTTAATAGTTCCAATTTACTGCCGATACTCGTTTGTCGTTTGGTTCGTTTGTCATTCAGTTCGTTGTCGGTTATGATTGTCGGGCGGGAAGAATCTTTCCGGGAGCTCTGGGAGGCCCGCGCGTAAGTAACGTTCTGCGAATTTTAATATTGTTCCAATTTAACTCGATCGTAAAACTCATGCAAAAAATAAGCGACACGCGCTGTCCTTGGTTGAAAGCAGACATGATTGGTCGGTTGATTTGTTATTGCTTTATGATGTACCTATACTAGTGAAATTTAATTGCACGTTTCACTGCTTAACGTGTATCTTGGCTGGAACGATGCTTGTATGGTGAGAAGATATTTCTACAGGACGCATTCAACATGACTGCAAATGGCACAATTTGGAACTTGACCTAGAGAAATATATTTTAATGCATTATATTACTGATTCAACGATATGACTCCCGTCCTGTCTGGGGTTCAAAGGTCAAACTCATTTGTTTCCGTTTAATCTAGTTTCCCATACCTCGGCAGCACCTCTAAGTCAGAGACTCTAACCCCAAAGCCGACTGCTCTTCGGCTCGATTGACCACTTCCATCGTTCCACTCTAATACCAATACAATTAATTACCTCGGTAAATAGTGCTCCCTTGCTGCCCTCTTGAAGCTCGCGTAGCGCAACTCGGTAAACTCTATTATGTGGAATTGTTTAGAAATGTTTATTCAACTACGGTGACAAACGACGACGACGACGACAACGAAGATGACGCCGTCAGCTGCTGCTGGCTTCCGTCTGACATTTGATGAAGTGTTTATTCTGGTTTGCGGCCTCCAGCCGACGCCGCACAGTGCATCGTTCCATAGACAAAAATCAAAAAAGGAAATTTCTCATTGAACTATATCTATTTGTTGATATGTTTTATACATGTTTGAGACAAATTGTAATGATATTATTAACCTTGTAAGGTCACCTATACGGTCATGAAAAGTATCTACTGTGAAGTGATTTTAACTATTCAAGTGACATGTTATATTCAGGTAATCTTCTCAGTTTTAAAACACAATTTTCAATATACTTCCTATCTTTTCCAGTAGAAACCAAAATGGTAACGATAGAGGCATGTAACTACTACATTTCACATACTACTAATGAGACATAACGTAGCGCATGTGGAACGTAAAAGCTTCTTGGTCTTGCTTTTTTATGCCAAGAGAAAAAAGACAATTTTGGTTTAAAATCGATCGTCAGAAAAAGTACCTCAAAGTACCTCTCTGAATTTCACTTTTTCTGTTTATTTGGAATATCCTTGAAATTCTGGAAGAGATTGCCATTGCTCAAGTTTGCTCTTTCAGCCACAATTCACGTTTTCGAATGACGCCTCTGCAAACAAGAATTAGCAATGTATCGTACATCTTTCCCTTATTTTTATGTATAACACGTAATTTATATGTAACACATATGAAAGATTCCCGGGTAGTTGTTTTGCGATAGTAAACCGTATATAAACATAATTAATGGTGAATTTAACAAAAATAGAAATGAAAATTCATTGTTGTGGCGTTTAGGTCACTTTATCGTTGCCTAGAAATTATTCAAACATGCTTTTCAAGCCTTTTATCTCGATTATCCATTTATTATAGGAAAATTATCATTTTATGCCTTTGTATAAAAAATGGCGTTTGAGACACATTTGCGATTATTTATTTTACATTTGTTATTTATGCAAATAGTAGCGCTCATCAGCACTATACATTTTTCGTGTTTCAACAATTGAAAAAATAGCCTTAATGGCTGTTTTGATTTTTGTCCCGCATTCCCATACATTCAACGCACTGTGCGCCGCAGCCAGCAGCAGCATCCAACTCAACACGTCGCGAATACCGCTCATATGAGGTGTTCGTATGTATTTAATGACGGTGTGAAATAAGACACTTATGCCGACTATCAGTGAGACGACAAACGCACATAATTACGATACTTCACGGCACCTTTGCCAGCGCAGTATGGCATCCCGTCGTATTTGCTATTCGAAAGTTGCAAATGATTAGCACTTCTTCGGTTCTGTTTTGAAAGAGTAATAAACTGAAATTTGTAGTCAAACTTTTTTTTGTATTCGATAATTAATTTTATCTTTAGACACACGTTCTTTTACAAGTCATTTTTTTTTGTGCCAACTGACAGTTATTGAAACGTATATAATTACGGTCAGGGTCTTTCATTATTAGCACAATTAATAACAACAAAAAATCGCCTATTGATTTAGCGAATCATCCAGCAAACTCCATTATCTAGTCCGATTTCATTCTCCTTTTCGCCTGTCCGGGCGCTGTCTATCATTGTCTGTCTCTTCTCGCAACCGAGGCTGAGCTCATTTCCCAAAACATCCCCATGTCCTTAAATGTTTGCTCAACCCGAAACAACATAATGAAAAAAAACGAGCTCTCTTCACTTCACTGTCAAGGTCGAACACGATCTGCGGACGGCCGCAGTAGATAAAAAGGTGGCCAAGAAATGCACACCGCATTAAGAATGCGAAAACAAACCACCGACCGCGTGATACTGCGCGAGGGGTAAGTCAATAATTAAGCGAGTGTTGAAATTTGCTGAAATTCCCGCGCATAGCGGCTAGCAAAAAAGAATCTGCCAATGTAAGTTACAATTTTTGCAACAATATAAACAATCATCGTGCAGGGAAATTACGTCAATACGCAACAGTCCGTTCTATAAAATCAATCTTCTCGCCCGGTATTGACGCGCAAAAAAGTGGCATTTCTATTGGTACCGCGGTAATAAAATTCCCATAAATTAATTGACTCTTGTCACACACAACAGATCCGTAAAACAGATTCGTGACGTAATTTTTCACCCATCTTTGATTGAAATGCACTAACTACCAACTTCCCACGTTACACAGTAAACCAGATTCCGTAAATAGATTTATTTGGTACAAGAAAGAATTCGTTCAGCATTGCGTTCGGAATTCCTAATGTACATCTGTTCCGATTGTGCCGTTCACACTTGGTTCATTTGCATTTTCAATCGGTGTCTGTCAAAACTGTCAAATTATCGAGTCGTGCATTAGATCTGTAGCCCATACAAATACAAATATAAATTGCTAGATTGAATCTAGGAGTAAAAGGAACAAAATGAAAGCAATCTTACGACAATTCTTGATCACTGAATTGAAAGTCAAGGTTGAACAATCAATTAAGTTGAGCATAAGATTTTTGATGATATGATTGACTGTGAGTAATTTTTTTACTTCACAGAAGAATTATGTATCCGTAATAAATTTTCTCGTCAATCCTAATCAAAATCAACAATCCGGAAGCATAAAACTGTTATCTATATAAAAAAAAGAAAATAATGAATCACTGAAGAGTACTGAGGTTTTTTTTATCTCTTTTTTTTTTGTTTCAGGTATGTATTATCAGAATCGCTTCAAAATATTGGCATCAAATGAAAATAAAAAGAGGTAATTCAACTGCATATAAAACCAAAACAAAAAAAAATTCTGTGAGATACAAAACAAAAATAAAACTATTGGTCGTAATTTTCGGAAGGTGGAATACAGAAAAACAGGTCTTCACAGCTTGAGATTAAAACGACTTGTGATAGAGTTTATCGAACAATTTATGACAAGTAACTATTTTAGATTAGTATGATTCTAATAGTGATGTTGCTAGCTCGCTTCTCAAAAACTTCATCAATAACAAAATCAGAAATTTAAAGTATAAAACATTAGCTGAAGAAAGAAGCAGGGAAAGGAAAACGCCTAAAATCGCAAACAAAAAATACATACATAAAATACATAAAACATATAAAAAAGAAACTAACGATATAGGCAAACAAAATAATAAATGAAATGAAGTATACAAAAACGATAGGCGAAATTGACAATAAAAATATAAGGATAACATAATAAAAAATAGTAAGAGAAAGACAGGAAAATCGAAACAACATTATACAGTCATACCTCGATATAAGGCAACCTCGATATAACGTAACTTTTTAAAATGTATTGTAGTTGAAAATAAATGATACAGCAACTGTTTTTGGGCTATAAATTGCTTCAAAAAATGTTTGTAGTAAGTTCTGAAACCAATGAAACAAATGCGAAAATTATTCAAAATGGGCATGGGGAGGTTTAAAAATACTAATAGGTTATGGGAAATAGGCTTTAACGCATCCTTCAGCAAACAATTCACAGTCTTGCATCAATTAAAAAAAAATTTTTTTTTGCATGTTGAAATTTTCTCTAAATAGACATAAGAAAGGTTTAAGAATACTGATAGGTGATGGAAAATAGGTTTCCGCGCATCTGTGAGTAGCCACCAATAGTCTGGCATCAATTAAAAAAAAATTTTTGCTTGTTGAAAATTGTCCTGAATTGTCATAAGAAAGGTTTAAAAATACTGATAGGTGATGGGAAACAGGTTTTTACGCATCTTATGTATCGATTAAAAAAAAATTTTTTTGTCTTCTGAAAATATTTTTAATTGGGCATAAGAAAGGTTTAAAAATTCTGATAGGTTATGGAAAATAAGTTTTGGCTCATCTTTGAGTAACCATTAACATTCTTGCATAAATTAAAAAAAAAATTTGCTTCGATTTAACGTAACTAGATATAACGTAACGAAAACAAAAATTAAGTTGCCTTATATCGAGGTATGACTGTAGTACGGCAAAAAAAAAGATTCATTGAAAACACATTTAGTGTACATTAGAAAACCATAAAATAAATAAAATATAAACTATAAGAAACAAACAAATAAGTATTAGTAATAAAAATGCAAAAAAGCTAAAAACTAAAGCATCAGAAAAATCCGAAAATGAGTAGAACAGACAAAATAAAATCAAACAAGTAAAGAATATTAGGTGAGAGAGATTTAGAGAAAAAGATGAGCAGAAAAGTTGAACTTCAGAAAAATAGAGAACAAAATGAAATAAAAGATAATAGGAAATCAACAAATTCCTGAAAAACCCTTAACTTAAGGTAAATGCAACATGAAAATGGAAAACAAGAAAACTTTAGAAAAAAAGGAAAAATTAACATGCAAATAACATAGAATAACAGCGAAAAAATTATAGAAAACAAAAGATCAGAGAAACATAAAAACAGAGAGGTAGTATATTAACAAAACTAAAACGTAAACTCTCCACAGAAAAGGAAAAGAATAAAAAATGCAACAACAAAGTTCAAAGAGGCAACCGTACTACCGAAAATAAACAAAATAAAATAACCGAAAATCAGAAAAAAACTGAAAAATAATTGCCGAAACCAAGAAAAAACAAAGAGAAAAAAAGGAGAAAAGCAAAAATATAAAAGACAAAAGCCAACATAAAAAGTAAGAAAAATAAAATCGACACAAAAGGTTTACGAAAAAACTAAAAACAGTGAAACAGGAAGCAGAAAAGAGAAAAAAAGCAACGAAACATAGAAAATAAAACACGAATTACCGTCCAACCAGAGAAAATGGGGATCGCAAGCAAAATACAGGCAGGCTTTTGAGCAGAGAACGGAAAACTCCAAAAAAAACAAGAACAGATTTATTTATTTATTTATTTATTTATTTATTCAATAATTCATCCGACAACAGTCTTAATGAATATATATAAAGTATGTGGCTGGGAAAAGCCGCCTCGAAAGGCCACGAAGGAAACTTTCGAGCCGGCATAAAAACCCAGCATCTTTTAGGAATACAAGTGCAGTATAACATATATCATAAAATAAAATACATCAATGAACAATTCACAATACACAATAAGTTACTAAAAATTAAAATTTTCAAAGTATCGATTGAAGAGCAGAGCCATTTGGCAGATAGGCTCGTTCAGGCCGTAGTTTGTGCGATGCGCATTTGTATGCAATAAACGCTGGTCTCGTCGAGGTCGTAAAGGGCAATGCAACTGTAACATAGCCAAGATAGTTGGACAATTATACCGGCCTGTCAAAATTTTGTGTGTCATTTTGGTAATTATTTCTTTGCGGCGCTGTTCGAGTGGTGGGATTCCAACTAACAAGCATAGGCTTTCATAGGGTGGCAGGTGATCGGGATCTCTCCATGGTAGTGTGCGACAGATTCTTTTAATAAAGGTTTTCTGAACGCGCTCAATTCGCTGAATCCAGAACTCATAATGCGGGTTCCATATAGCGCACGCAGTTTCCAAAATTGAGCGAACCAAAGAGCAGTAAAGAGTCCGCAAGGTGCCATAATCAACGAACTCATTTCCGATTCTGAATATTAACCCAAGTTGACGATTAGCCTTAGAGATGATCGTCGAAAAATGCTGCCTGAAAGTTAATTGCGTGTCCAACAGAACACCCAAATCAGTGACAATATCGGTACGTTGTAAACAATTACCAGCAATGTTATAGTTGAACAATAGCGGCTGCTTTTTGCGCTGGAAACTAATCACAGAACATTTCGGAATGCTTAGCATCATATAATTGCGTTGGCACCAGTCATTAAATAAGTCAATCAACGATTGAAGCCTAAGGCAATCTTCAACAGTCTCGAAGAGTTTGAAAATTTTTGTATCATCCGCATACAGTAAACGTGTGCCAGCTGGTAAAACTTTCGAAACGTCATTTATGAACAGCGAAAAGAGTAGAGGCCCAAGAATGCTACCCTGGGGTACACCAGAATTGTTACTAAACCAGGCGGATTGCGACTTGCTCAACTTAACAGCGATCTTACGATTACGTAGGTACGAGTCTACCCATTCCACCATTCCAATTGAAGTTCCAAGCTTGTCGCATTTGGCACAAAGTAGTCCATGATCAACGCGATCGAAAGCAGCTTTCAGGTCCGTGTAGACAGCATCGATCTGAAGGCCCCGGTCCATACCGCGAAAGCAAAATGAAGTGAACTCTAGTAAATTGGTAGATACAGATCTACCAGGGAAAAACCCATGCTGTGCAGTAGAGATGTAGTTCTTCACGCTGAACATCAGATGATGATGCATAATAGTTTCGAAAACCTTGGAGCAGGCACACAAACATGAGATACCACGATAATTTTCGACATTTCGTTTGTCACCTTTTTTATATACCGGAAGCATTAACGACTCTTTCCATTTACCGGGAAATTGATGTTTTAGCAAGGAAAGATTGAAAATAGCAGCTAGCGGTGACTCTAAACCTCCGGCACATTTTTTCAGGAGTACAGCAGGAATTTCATCTGGTCCAAGGGAGTAGGACTGTTTCAGATCGCAGATGGCTTTGGAAACCTCTCCGATTGTGATCTCGAAGACTTCGGCATTGAAAACGTCGCTCGGCACAGAAGCCATTGCCGCGGCAATGTTGTTAGGTGAAGCATGCTCCTTGTTGAAAACACTAGCGAAGTGCTCGGCAAACAAATCGCATTTACTGCTGTTAGTAGACGCTTCACTATTCAGCAGGAACACACTAGATGGTAATCCTTCTTCCTTACGCTTCGAGTTAACAAACCTCCAGAAGCTTTTCGGATTTAAGCGTAGGTTGCGTTCCGTTTCACGCACGAACATCGTGTACAGACTTTTATTCAGCGTTTTGTATGATCGACTAGCAGAAGTGAACCGTGTCCGATTGATAGGGTTTCTATTTTACACAGATATACAAAAACCAGTACAAAAAACTAAACGATGAAAGGACGAGTAAAATTTTAAAATAGTTCAGAAAATCAGTAATGCAAAAAATTAAAAAGACAAAACTAACAGAACGTGACAAAAACAAAAAGAAATAAGCAAAAACACACAGAGAGGGACAGAAAAATTCAAACTGAATAATAAACATAATTTCAGCAAAATAAGAAACAATAAGAACAAAAATTATTGACAAACAGAAACAAATGAAAAATTAGAAAAACAGCTGTATAGCAAAGAGAAAAACAGAAACAGTAAAACATAAATACAGAAAAACAGTAAAACAAAGAATCATAAACGTGAATCGAAACAGAAACGCAAACAAAAATACAGAAAGCAGAAAAAAATTTAAGAACAGAAAACAGTAATTTTCAATAACTTGAGAATAGTGAAACAAAAGAAAATTGTTTCCTTCTGCTCAACAGAAAAAAAATCACAGGAGGGTTGTGTGCAAAGCCACGACCGCAAGTTTGAAGTAGAATACTTTTACAAAAAAGATAACCCAGCTGCTTGCGTGTCAGTCATTTTTCCTAGCAAATAATTGTTGACCGCTCATTGGCAGTATTGAAAATTCTGTGCAAATGAACTTGAAGTACTACTCAATTTCAGTTTGCACATATAAATACGACCTCACTGAACAGGAAAAGAACAAACTCCTTGCGGCACAAACAAGTTTCAACAGTCAGAGTATATGTACATGTGAATTCAAATTAAGATAATTAACTTTTGGTTATAGCTCAGAACGAGAAAACATGAAATCTTCAATTCATTTGTTTGGTTGTCCTAAAAAGGACAGTTTGTTGATGAATTTAAAATCGGATATGACGCTGATTGCATCTCTGTGTTACGCCGATAGCGGGAGTTATGGTGAATCTGCGTATGACGAAGGCATCGTATTACCTGTTTTATTGAATGGGAGAAAGAGGAATGTTGTAAAATTTTGTAAACATTTAACTCAAACAATATTACTAAATCGTAGTCAGTTGAAGGGTGTTTGCACACTGAAAATCAGACAGCCAGTAGAAGTTTTGATTGCCCAAATTCAGAATACCGAACAGCCGTGAAGAGAGCTGTTTATTTACCTACGGCAAGTTTCCCGCCTCATCGCTCGCGTTCGCGTTCACCATGGCAGAGGCCTAAGTGTCTTTGTAAATGCGTTCTAACAGGGCAGTTTGTTATTCAAAGTCTGTTATGCTGATCGCAGCCTTTGCGCTGCCCCTACACTGGGGGGTTTACTTAATAAAGTAAAAATAAGACAACTACAACAGAATTTGATTGCATCCCTCACAGAATGTCTGCTTGTGTTGATGCCAGAAAATTATTAACCTTCAATTATTTGTTTATTTGCTTTGACAAGGCTTGACTATTTTAAATAGTGCAATAGTGTGAATAATAAAATTACAATTATCTTCTAATCGCTGATCGCAACCGCAACCTTTGAGCTGCTCTTATAGTGGGGGAATTGAGATACACGGACAACATGCACTGTGGAAGCTATTCCACATTCAGTAAATTAGACGGATGCGACAGATTTAAATTGCTAGGATTCAACACAGAATGCTTGCTTGCGTTGACAAAAATTATTAACTTTCAATGACTTGTTTAATTGCCTTAAAAAAGGCATTTTGATTTCCGAAATTGGATTTCCTGATGTCAATCATCATGCTGCCCCAACACGGGGGGAATAATGGCTGTCTGGCGACACACGCTGAGAAAAACCGCGCTGCTCCTGAGACGTGGTGACCAACCACAGGGCTAGTGTTGCTGCTAAGGAAGGACGACTGCTGTTGTCGCTGTCTAAAACTATTATGAGCGGCTCCGGCTGAAACAGGCTCTTATATAGGTCAAATAGCATGTTTTCAATTGCAAGGTACATGATCCTGTCGACCGTGCTTGAGAAGCAAGCATATAACGACCAATCAGAGGTCGAATTTTTCGTTTTGACAAGGCTTGACTATTTTCAATAATACAATAGTGTGAATAATAAAATTACAATTATCTTATTTTGGGAAGAATCTTAGAAGATTTTCCAATCTATTGCTGCAAGAACATAGGAAATCCATCGGATACTAACCGATTTATTAGCATTTGAAATTGGACATATTTTTCACTTTTTTCGGTTTTAGATTTTCATTTCACGTCCCTATGTAGCCGAACTTCCTGAGAGAAGTATTCTACTTCAAAAACAAGAAACAGGGAATGGATAGAATAAAATAGGGAAATCAAACTACAAAAAATATAGAAAACAGAATTACAATGTCAACAATAAAATAGAAAAAAATCCAAAAGAAAGCCTAAAACAACAAAAATTACTCAATAGAATTAAACTAATAGTAAATGTAAAATAGACATACAAAAATAAAAATATACAAAATACACAGAGCGAGATCAAAATTACAACCCGACATAACAAACAACAACAAAAAAGTAAGTTAAAAAAAAGAATAAATAAATGAACAGAAAAATAACAAGAGCGAGTTCAAAGCAAAAGAAAAAAACACGCAAAATATCATAAATCCATCAAAACGAGAGAGTAAAATGACAGCGAAATAGAAGGCAGAAAGAACCTGAAAAGAGAAATTGTAAAAAATAGGAAAACCGCACAACTTAAAAAGCAGATGAGCAAAGGTTACAGAAAAACATTGATACAGGGAACAGAAATATACATGAATTAAAAAAGGAGAACAGAGAGAGAGAGAGAGAGAGAGAGAGAGAAACACAGGTCATAAACAATAGAGAGAACGAAAACAAAAAAAAGATAATGAAAAAAAACAAACTGTAAGGAAACCTAAAACAACAAAACTGTAAGAGAAAAGGATTAGATGAACAGACAACTTTTGATAAGAATTCTAGATACATGAATACAAAAAAAAGAAAAAGAACATCCAAAAACAAAATAAAAAACAAGAAACCAGCGAAAAAAACACACAGAAAAGCTTCTGAAATGACAAAAATATATCACTCAAAAAAAATTTAAACAGTAGAAAAGTTAATAAATTTTCGGGGAGAGAGAAGGCGAGAAAAGAAAACAGAACAAAAAAAAAATGAAAAAAGATATCAAGAGTAATTAACGGAAATAAGAAATAAAATCAGAAAAACAGCGAAACAAACGGAAAAGCAGATAAAAATCAAAAATCAAACAAAAATATAGGGTACATAAGAAAATTTCGAAGCAGAAAATAGGAATTTCAAAAAACAGACAACAGACGGAAACAGAAATGAAAAATATATATCCACTCTAGAAAATTCTAACAAAGGAAATATTTAGTGAAAAACAGAGAAATAGGAAACAAGAAACAGTAAAAACAAGAAAAAACTAACAGCATAAAAACAGAAAAAGTTACAAAAAACATTGACACAGGAAGTTGCACAGTACTCAGGTAAAACAAAATTCATGTCAATGAATGAAAAGAGAGAGGGAGTTTAACACAAAAAAGAACAACAGGGACACAAAAAAAAACAAAAAAGATAGTGATAAAAATAATGAAAAATAACAACTTCAAAGAAATCTAAAACAACAATCAAAGAAAAAAACAGATGAACAGAAAACCTTTCAAAAGAATTAAAGACACAAGAACACCAAGAAGAGAAAAAAACAACAGTGAAAAATGAATTCAAAAAACGAGAAACAAACACACATAAAAGCTGATAAAATTACAAGAATTTATCACTCAGTAAAAAATAAAATCAGAAGAAGAAAGATAAAACATACGAAAAAGCAAGAAAAAAAAACGAAAGACAAACGAAAATGTAGAACACATGAGAAAAACTTAGAAACGGAAAAAAGTAGGTTCACAAAAGACAAATAAAGAGAGAGAAAGAGGCAGAAAACAAAACAAAAAATTATCAACAAAAAGACGAGAAACAGAAAAAAACTAACTCAACTCTAGAAAACTTTAAAAAGGTAAACATTCAGTGAAAGAAAAAAAAAAAAAAGAGACTCCAAACACAATAAATGACAATAAAGATAATAAAATATAACATACCACAAAAAAACTTCAAACAACAAAATAGAAATAGAAAAAGAACAGATGGACAGAAAACTTCTCAAAAACAAAAATACAAAGAGGAGAAAAAAACGACAGGGAAAAATCAAATTGAAAAACAAAAATCCAGCCAAACAAACAAACAGAAAAGCTGATAAAATGACTAAAATATATCAGTCATAAAACCCTTTGATACAGAGAAAAAGCTTAAAAACGTTCATTCAAAGAGAGAGAGAGAGAAAAATAACAGAAGAAAAACAAAAAAAGAAGAACAAATAGACAGAAAATACAATGAAAAAATACCCTGAGAAACACACTAGAGAAAAATTTAAAAAAAAGTCAGTGAGAGATTGAAAACAAAAAACAGCAATATAACGAAAACTAAAACATAAAACAATAAAAATAAACGAGAATAAAAGCACAAGAATAACGAAATAATTAAAATGAAAAAACAAGAACAAAACGATTAAAAAGTACAAAACCAAAACACAAAAATATATCAGACAAAACACGCTTAAAATAAGGAATGAAAAAAAAACGCAGAAACTGAATAACAAAATATGTGAGAGTAGAAAAAAAGAAAAAAAAAGAGTAGAAAAAGAAGAAGTAGAAAAAAGTAATAAAAAAGCATAATTAATTAAAAAAGCATAAATTAACAAAAGAAACTATAAGGACAAAATAAATTTTAAAAGAGAAAACCAGGAAAACGACAAAAACTAACGAGTACGCAGAAAAATCAATCCATTAAAAAACACCAATTGAGAATAATAGTAAATCCATAGACAAACGGACGTTCCTCTTCGAAGAAAAATCCTGAAAAATCTTCGTCTTATTCGAAACGTTACACTCATGCGCCACCATGTGAGCTTATTGTTTACTAACTTATCCTCGTAAAACGGGTTTTGTCTTTACTAATGGGTGTGCACGCTTGCTCAACTCAACCCCAGCGGCATTACTGACGGTTTTTGTCTTTGGTAATGAATGTACACGCTTGCTTATAGCGACACTAGTGGTATTATTGCCCACTAAGCAAAATTTCAAAATAATTGAACTAGACCGACGGAAAATAAGCGAGAATAAAAAAAAAAATAATAGTTATTTTTCTGGTCGATGAAATCGTCATCAAGTGGCACGTCTGTTTGTCTGTGGTTAATCGTAAAATTTAAAAAAAAATGCAAAAAATGAACCTAAAAATAAGAAGTAATAAGAGTGATGCCAGAATGTTATTTAAATTAGAAAAAGAGTAGAACTGTATAAACAAAAAAATCAAAAAAATATCAAGAAGTAAGAAAACCGGAATTAGAGATAAAGAAAGAGACAGAGAGAGAGAGAGAGAGAGATGGACAACAAAGTTGAACAACGGAAAACCAGAAAACAAAACTAAATAAAAGGTGACAGAAAACATAACAGAAATAAAGCAGAGAAAACATGCTTTTTCTGGTACGTGTGCTAACAGAAACAAAAAAGCGAAACACTGCTAAAACTAAAACAACCGAGCAACAGGAATATATCACAGAATAAATCAAAATCACAGTGTAATAAAAAGACAGAAAACCACTAAAACAGAGAAGAGATCAATCGAAACTGAAACGCCGACAAATATACAGCAAACAGAAAAGAACTCGTAAACAAGAATCAGTAAGATTGAAAAAATATTAAAACAGATTTAAAAATGCACAGAGAAAGAGAGAAAAAAAGAAACAAAAAAAAACAGAAATTAAGAAAACGGAATCCGGTAAAAAAAGAAATTTGAGATGCCAAACTACACAAAAATGGAACATATAGAAAGAGGAAAATTTGATCAAGAAATAACGAACTACAATAGTAAAACCCAAGAGATGTAATTCATTCTGTGCCGAACACGCATCAGTATCGGATGTGTTTGGTGATCGCTCCGATAGAATGTAAAACAAAAGACGCGCGAGCAAGTGTTGGCATTGTTTGCCTGGTCGAGTGAAGGTTCAAGGTCGCTTGTCGTTTGTGCAACTGTTTCGCATCGTGGCTGTTTGCTGGTGCGTAAGCCGATTTGGCTGCTAAGTGATTTGTGCTACAGCAATGGACGAGAATCTCAACACAAAGGAGGAAAAAGAAGAAGCCAACAGTTGACAGCGAGTTGTGTCGCTGTGCTGAGTGATCACACTCCCGGCTCAAGAAGTAAGAAAACCGGAATTAGAGATAAAGAAAGAGACAGAGAGAGAGAGAGAGAGAGAGAGATGGACAACAAAGTTGAACAACGGAAAACCAGAAAACAAAACTAAATAAAAGGTGACAGAAAACATAACAGAAATAAAGCAGAGAAAACATGCTTTTTCTGGTACGTGTGCTAACAGAAACAAAAAAGCGAAACACTGCTAAAACTAAAACAACCGAGCAACAGGAATATATCACAGAATAAATCAAAATCACAGTGTAATAAAAAGACAGAAAACCACTAAAACAGAGAAGAGATCAATCGAAACTGAAACGCCGACAAATATACAGCAAACAGAAAAGAACTCGTAAACAAGAATCAGTAAGATTGAAAAAATATTAAAACAGATTTAAAAATGCACAGAGAAAGAGAGAAAAAAAGAAACAAAAAAAAACAGAAATTAAGAAAACGGAATCCGGTAAAAAAAGAAATTTGAGATGCCAAACTACACAAAAATGGAACATATAGAAAGAGGAAAATTTGATCAAGAAATAACGAACTACAATAGTAAAACCCAAGAGATGTAATTCATTCTGTGCCGAACACGCATCAGTATCGGATGTGTTTGGTGATCGCTCCGATAGAATGTAAAACAAAAGACGCGCGAGCAAGTGTTGGCATTGTTTGCCTGGTCGAGTGAAGGTTCAAGGTCGCTTGTCGTTTGTGCAACTGTTTCGCATCGTGGCTGTTTGCTGGTGCGTAAGCCGATTTGGCTGCTAAGTGATTTGTGCTACAGCAATGGACGAGAATCTCAACACAAAGGAGGAAAAAGAAGAAGCCAACAGTTGACAGCGAGTTGTGTCGCTGTGCTGAGTGATCACACTCCCGGCTCGCTGCTGGTGGCTGTTTGGAGCTGCTGTATTGGTGCTGCTGGCTGTAACGGCTGCAGCTTCGACCGTTCGGACAACCAACCCTGCTGAAAGGAGAAGTAAAGAGGTACGTGTTCTGTCGGCGCTAGTGCGCTAGATTTTGCGCGATGGATGTAGATCCCTCGCCTCCCGTGCCACCATTCCTGAACCCCTCCGACCCTGTCCCTCCTGCCAGGATCTCAGGGCAGCTTTACTGTTTTCTTTCGGCCAAAAGCAGGACCGAAATCGAAACCGTTAAACATCCTGCAGATTTCGAAAGACCTGACGGAGGGGTACAAGGCCGTGACCGAAATCTCCAAGGTCAGACCCAACAAGCTCCGTGTCTGGAACAGGCCAACGCTATTGCTCGCTCCGAGCTTTTCACTGCGGGAAAAATCAGCATGAGCTCTCCACATGCCCGGTGTACATGCAGCGCAGAGATAAAATCGAGCGGTCACTTAAGGAGCGTTCAAAGCGATCTTACGCTGAGATGCTGAAGAAGACCGTGACCACTTCTACCATAACATCGAACCCCTTTGATCTGTTGTCCTCTGATGAAACCAATTCTGACGATTCACCAGCGGGAACAACTTATGCCAATCCTGGAGCGTCTAGAAAGAGGAAAAATATTTCCTCTCCTAAACTTCCCAGAAAAGGTCCTAAGATTTCCCAAAGTGTAATGAAAAGTACGAACAAACCAAACAGTGCTGCGGAAAAACCGAAGCAAACTCCTCCTGGGTTTGCAAATTTAAAGTCCCAGAAGGAGTTCCCAGCACTGCCAGGAACTTCTAAAACCCCAGTTGTTTTTTTTGCCCTCCCAGTTGATGAAACAAACTCTGGATTAGTGAAATTTTCTGACATTGTGGACTGGATTTTTGAAACTTTCAATGTACCCGATCCAATTAAAATTTTTCTTACAGCATTCCTCCCAACAGTTAGATCATTTTTGAAGCAGTTGACTGCCCAATGCCCCCTCCTTGCAGCGATTGTATCCTTCGATGCCTAATTCATCTGCGTATACGAAGGATTCTATCTCTGTCTTACAGTGGAATTGTAGAAGTATTTTACCAAAAATGGATTCATTTAAAGTTTTAATAAATAGAAACAAATGCGATGCATTTTCCCTTTGTGAAACTTGGCTTACTTCAAATATTGATCTCAACTTCCATGATTTTAATATTATTCGCCTTGATCGAGACACCCCATATGGAGGAGTACTTTTAGGGATTAAAAAGTGCTATTCTTTCTATCGTATTAACCTCTCCTCGATTCCAGGCATCGAAGTTGTCGCATGTCAAATGACAATACAAGGTAAAGAGCTTTGTATTGCCTCAATATATATTCCTCCCAGAGCACAGGTTGGGCAACGGTTGCTCTTTGATTTAATAGAACTTCTTCCCTCGCCACGTTTGATTTTGGGAGACTTCAACTCTCATGGCGTGGCTTGGGGTTCCCCCTACAATGATAACCGCTCCTCTTTAATCTATAACCTTTGCGATGACTTCGACATGACTATTTTGAACAACGGTGAAATGGCACGTATCCCGAAACCTCCAGCGCGCCCGAGCGCTTTGGATCTATCCTTATGTTCGACGTCACTACGGTTGGATTGCACATGGAAGATAATCCTCGATCCTCACGGTAGCGACCATCTGCCTATTCTTATTTCAATTACTAACGGTTCAACTCGCATGCGACCAATTGACATTCCGTATGACCTCACACGGAATGTCAATTGGGAGTTATACGAGGAAATGATTTCAAAAGCGGTCGATTCGATTCAACATCACCCACCACTTGAAGAATACAACCTCCTCGCGGGCTTAATCCTCGACGCCGCGTTGCAAGCCCAAACGAAGAAATATCCCGGCGTAACGACCAAAGAGCGGCCTCCAACTCCGTGGTGGGACCAAGAGTGCTCCGATGTCTACACGCAAAGATCCGACGCGTTTTTGGCCTTCCAGAAGGGAGGTATACCCGACGACTATATACGGTATTCGGAGCTTAATACCAAGCTTAAAAGCCTGGCTAAAGCAAAGAAACGCGGATATTGGCGTCGGTTCGTGAACGAGACGTCGAGGGAGACATCGATGAGCACTCTTTGGAACACAGCCCGAAGAATGCGGAATCGCGTAACGGTCAACGAAAGCGAGGAGTCTTCAAGTCGGTGGATATTTGATTTTGCCAGGAAAAAATGTCCGGACTCTGTTCCTGAGCAAAACATTGTTCGCGATGCGTCTCCGGGCCATGACGCGATAGAATCACCTTTTACGATGGCAGAATTTTCAGTTGCCCTCCTGTCCTGTAACAATAACGCGCCTGGGTTAGATAGAATCAAATTCAACTTGTTGAAGAAGCTACCCGGCAATGCCAAGAGGCGCTTGTTGAACTTGTTCAATAAGTTCCTGGAGCAAAACATTGTACCGCAGGATTGGAGGCAAGTGAAGGTGAACCAGGGAAACCAGCTTCTGATCACAACTCTTAGGCCGATTGCAATGCTATCCTGTATCCGGAAATTGATGGAAAAAATGATACTCCGTCGCTTAGACCGTTGGGTCGAATCAAATGGTCTGCTTTCAGATACTCAATTTGGCTTCCGCCGTGCCAAAGGGACGAATGATTGTCTTGCGTTGCTTTCAACAGATATTCAGCTGGCGTATGCTCGCAAAGAACAAATGGCGTCTGCGTTCTTGGACATTAAGGGGGCTTTTGATTCTGTTTCTATTGACATTCTTTCGGGTAAGCTTCACCGACAAGGATTCTCTCCAATTTTGAATAAGTTTTTGCACAATTTGTTGTCCGAAAAGCACATGCATTTTGCGCACGGCGATTTGGCAACTTTTCGCATTAGCTACATGGGTCTTCCCCAGGGCTCATGTTTAAGCCCCCTTCTTTACAATTTTTATGTAAATGACATCGACGAATGTCTGGCAAATTCATGCACGATAAGACAACTTGCAGACGACAGCGTGGTCTCTGTTACAGGAGCCTAAGCTGCCGATTTGCAAGGACCATTGCAAGATACCTTGGACAATTTGTCTGCTTGGGCTTTACAGCTAGGTATCGAATTCTCTCCGGAGAAGACTGAGATAGTAGTTTTTTTCTAGGAAGCATGAACCTGCTCAGCTTCAAACACAGTTAATGGGTAAAACGATTTCTCAGGTTTTGGTACACAAATATCTTGGTGTCTGGTTCGACTCTAAAGGCACGTGGGGTTGTCACGTGAGGTATCTGATGAAAAAATGTCAACAAAGAGTGAATTTTCTTCGTACAATAACCGGACAATGGTGGGGAGCCCACCCAGGAGACCTTATAAGGCTTTACCAAACAACGATATTGTCTGTAATTGAATACGGGTGTTTCTGCTTCCGCTCCGCAGCAAACACACGTTTGATCAAACTGGAGCGAATACAATATCGCTGTTTGCGTATCGCCTTAGGATGCATGCAGTCGACCCATACGATGAGTCTGGAGGTCTTAGCTGGAGTTCTACCATTGAAAAACTGCTTCTGGAGCCTCTCTTCTCGTATTCTTATTAAATGTAAGGTCTTGAACCGTCCTGTGATTGAAAATTATGAAAGGTTAATCGAACTCAATTCTCAAACCCGTTTTATGACATTGTATTTCAATCACATGTCTCAGAATATTAACCCTTCTCCGAATATTCCAAATCGTGTCAACTTATTAAATACTTCTGATCCTACTGTGTTCTTCGATACATCCATGATAGAAGAAATTCGAGGAGTCCCGGATCATTTACGCGTGCAGCAGATCCCTAAATTTTTTTTCAATAAATATCGAAACATCAACTGCGACAATATGTTCTACACTGACGGATCACTTCTGGATGGGTCCACTGGCTTCGGTATCTTCAATAATCATTTGGCCGTCTCCTATAAGCTCGATAATCCTGCTTCTGTTTACGTCGCAAAATTGGCTACAATTCAGTACACCCTAGGGATTATCGAAAAAATGCCCACGGACCATTATTTCATCTTTACGGACAGTCTCAGTTCCATTGAGGCTCTCCGATCGATGAAAGATGTTAAGCACTCTCCGTACTTCCTGGGGAAAATACGGGAACATTTGAGTGCTTTATCCGAAAAATCTACTCAGATTACCTTAGCGTGGGTCCCTTCTCACTGCTCGATACCGGGCAATGAGAAAGCGGACTCTTTGACTAAGGTGGGTGCAATAAACGGCGATATTTATGAAAGACCAATTGCTTACAATGAATTTTTCGCATTTGTACGTCAGAATACGATCATCAGTTGGCAAAATTCTTGGACCAAGGGGGAACTGGGAAGGTGGTTACATTCCATAATCCCCAAGGTATCGACGAGCCCGTGGTTCAAGGGGTTGGATGTAGGTCGGGATTTCATTTGCGTGATGTCCCGGCTTATGTCCAACCACTATAGATTTGACGCGCATCTCCGTCGTATTGGGCTCGGAGAAAGCGGTATCTGTGCCTGTGGTGAAGGTTATCACGACATAGAGCACGTTGTTTGGTCATGCCCTGTTCACCGTGACGCCAGGTCTAAACTTGTAGCTTCCCTTCAGGCCGGAGGTAGACGGCCAGCTGTTCCTGTTCGTGATGTCTTGGCGAGCCGTGACCTACCCTACATGACCCTTATATACGTTTTCCTGAAATCCATCAATGCCCCAGTCTAGTCCCGTTCCCCTCCGTCTACACCAAACAAAACGACAAGAACACGTTTGAACCTTAAGCAAAAAAACCAGCAACCAGACCGCGCACAATAAAACCAGGACCCAAGGACTACGAGCCTCTGTCCCAACTCACGACATCGTGGCTCAGCAGTACGAATCCATACATGCCATTCGACGATTATCAGACGACCATTGAACAACAAATCACTGATTGGAAAATCCATGCTAGTTTTAGGTTAGACTTAATTTCAGCTCGTAGTCGGCAGCGAGGATAAAAAATTTGCTTTAGTTTTTAAGTCATCAGATATAATTGGCGCCGTTAAACATTAAATTGTATTTGTGCCGTGTCAAATAAATGTTATGTGAAGAAAAAAAAAATAAAGAAACGATCGACAAAAATAACTAATACAAATGAAAAAAGCAAATTGAATAGCATGAAAACAACGTACAGATACAAAAAACTCTAAAAAACACATACACAAACACAGAAAAATAGACAATCAGAAATAAGAATCAAAATAGAAATATAGCAGACTAGAAGAAACAGAAAAATTTTTGTAAAAGCTTTCAATTGTGAAAACGGATAGAATCTAGCAGGCAAACTTCAAGTCAGTAAACCAAATAAATCGAAAAAACAAAACAAAAAACAAAGGAATTTAAGAGAATTTACAAAATACAAAAAAAAACGAAATACAGGAACTTAAAAACAGAAAATCAAAACAAACAGAAAAATATTGTAACCAGAAGTTTAATAAAAACACAGAATAGAATCATCAAACCCAGAAAAGATCAGAAAAATGGAGACCAACCAGCAAAGCAGGCAAATGAAAATTGTGGTTGGAAATAGAAACACAACCCGAAATGACAAACTTTGAAACAGAACACAAAAAGTGAAAAAACCTACAAATAGATAAAACAAAATGGAAGCGTAAGAGAAACAAAAAAAAAACTTAACAACGAACAAAATCATCAGAAAAAAAACAAACAGCCGCTGAAACACCGGGATCAATAATTTAAAATTATAAATCGAAAATCATAAACCATGAATTTCAACCACTACTCCCTTATTCCAGTATTTATTAAAAAGTGTTCATTAGCTTTGTTTTTTTATTTTATCAAATCAAAACTTTTGAACTCGAAGTGGATACCCAACCAAACTTCGGTTCGAATGGTGACTTATTTACTATTTTCTTTTCCATTTCCTCGCAATTCAACTTAACCCACATCTTAATTACTTGACCCCAAAAATAATGCCTAAAGTGCATTCGTCGAAGCTTTGGTTTGTGCCGTTCGACTTGTGAACTAATAAAAGCAACGGTTATGATGATGATGCTTGATGAAAAGCGCGCGGCACCATGTCTTACATAATTCCACTAATGGACGGTCGGTGTTTACGACAAATGTATCCCCTGTCGTAGCGAGAGGAAATTGATTTTACTGCGATTTAGCTGCTCCGTTTGTTTCGGTTTTGGGGAATGTTGTTGGCTCAGGTGCTAATGGGTTGCACTACACTAATTAGCTTCCGGTGTTTGCGGATTCGATTCTTTTTCCTATGACGCATGAACTTCACCTTGAATTTGTTTGTTGCACATTCGTTGCACGATTTTTTTTTAGCTTTCAAAACTCGGTGAAATCGAATCACAACTTTTTCTGGCGAATGAAACAGAAAGCGTGAATGAATGCGAACGCGACGAATCATCAACCATTCATTGAACCCAAAGCAAACACAAGTGGGCTGAGTTTATTTTTGCTCAATTATTATCAAGAAAATTCCATGTGAAAACCGAGAATGATTTATTTAAGAGGTTTACCAGAATCGGCGCTCTTCCTCTCCGCAAGTCAACGACGTCTAGCATCAGCGATAAAGATGATGGAAGCAAATTCCTACCAGCAAAGTTCATAACGCACAGCGCTAGAACAGAATCAGTATCGACATTAAAATTCCTGAAGCACGTGAATCGCTCGCTCGCGGGAATGGTAACGTAAATTCCAGGCAATGATGTCATCAGCACATTTTGTTGTTTATTTGTATCCTCTACAGTTAGGAAAAATTAACTTATCACATAAATTCAAGCCCACACTGCTCCGTTATCCGATACCTTTTCGCTACCAATGAGCCGCTATTAGTTGCGCTATTTGATTAAAGTGAACGAAATTTATTGCTAATTGATAAACATTATCTTACGCGTTAATTTTTTCAATCGCATCTGGAAGCATCAAGTTAACACGCTGAAGAAGACCCCAATGGTGACTGGGTACCTGCGAACCGGTTAGATACCCCCGCAGAGAAACAAGACTCCAGCCATCGAAGATCGCAGTCACTCTGTTTGCCGACTGGAATTTGCATTTTTGCGATTCTCGATGCAACAACAACAACAAGAACAGTAACAACAAACCACAGCCGGAGAGATGATGATGGTTTGCAAAAACTTAAATGAGATTACCACCACATATGGTAAACAGTTTAAGCTGTCTTCGACCGGAAGCGGGACGATCGGCAGTTCACGGCGGGACTGCGGGAGAATCTTGAGGCCGCTGTTGACTGTAAACAAAAGTTTGACACTGAGAAGCAGTGCGTTTTATCTCCTTGATGCGATGTGGAATTGTTTGTGACCGATGGCGTCATTTTTGAAATCCTGCTGTCTGTTCATTCCTGATAAAAATGTGAGGAGTTTCGTAAGACTGTTTGCGCTTCGAGAGAGTGCAAGCTTTGTTTTTGTTGCTGTTACCAAGTTGAAACACTTTTGATTACCAGTTTTAAAGCAGATATTCGTATAATATGAGCCAATCTCGAGAGACAATTTTTTTACGAAAAATTAATTAAGAAATTAATAATTATTTTCGTAAAAATGTTATATCTCGAGATTGACTCATATTACCTCGGGGTAATAAGTGTTTCTTATGCAAAATTTTCCGAGAAATATGATAAAACTATCAAATTTAGAATAAATTTGGCTACATTAGCCGAAAAATGCAAATTTAGTTTTTAAATACAAAAACCATCTATCGGGCAACACTACCAGTCAAAACTAATATTTTTTTCAGGATTCCTTGCTTTTTTATCTTCAAAAATCACCTATCAGTATTTTTCGAACGTCTTTCGTCTATCAATTGTAGGACATAGAAAAAAGCGGATTTGACAAAGAATGCGTTATCTTGCTACAAAGATCACCACAAGGCGGGGGTATTCCAATCGACCTCAAAATTAAGATTTTTCCAAAGTGACAGTGAGTATTTCCCCCAACTTGAGGAAAATTTGCGATGGTTGTGTCCAAGTTTGTGCTTTTCGTGGTCACTTCGTATGGAATGACCCATATACTGCTAGATGATCGTATCGTTTTTGCACACCTTTGAGTGACCATCAACAATTTAGCATGAATAAAAAAATTTTTTTTTGCTTCGGTATTAAGTAACTCTATATAACGTATCGAAAAAAAAGTTGCCTTATATCGAGATACGACTGTACTTTAACAAAATTCCAAAATTCCTCTTGTGCGCACGGCTATGGCATACGAGGCTTTAGCTGTTATTCAAATCTCACTGCTAAATTTAAGTTGCATAACATTTTTACTAGGGTAAATATGTTTGTTAAATTAGCCGTTACAAATTTGATCTGTAAATACTTTATGTCATTTGTACTAGGAAATATAGAAAATTGAAAAGGAAGGGAAAAAAAGATCTGAGTTGTTATGCTTATATTCCAAGTTCCTTGTTGAATTTAGTATGAATAAACAAGTCCAGTGATAATAAAAATGTCGTTGCCAGCATATGTTTAAAAAGAATGATAATTCTACAAACCTCTACAAATTTTTGCTAAAGATTTTGCTAAAGAAGCCTTATTTTACCTCTCGGTGTTATATCTGTACTTCTGTACAAATATATTCGGTTCAACACAATTGGCATACAGCACTAAAACCTGAAAATCGCAGCACTGAAACGTGAAAATGCAGTATCAAAATCTGCAATAATGCATCCAAAACCAGTTCAAAAGCAAGTCAAGCATTATTCAAAGATTTTCAAAACTCCATCCCCTCTCACTCTTCCATAACGTTACTACCCAAATTAGTATGAGGAAAATATTCCATTCACTAATCATAACAAAAACTAGTGAGTAATGTTATTGACGAAATCGCAACGCAATACAACAAACGTATGATTTCTCGGTAACAAACATAGCACATTTTGGTATCTGTTTGGCTGCTATAGGAAACCTGCTGAAAAAAATACCTTCCGAACTACTTACTCTCCCTCCCATCATCACCGCACCGCATCATCGCTGCTGCGTCACTACGATGCGAGATGCAATCCAACCAACATTTATGGGACTCTCAATTATTCTTTTGCTTGTTGCTATCGTTTTTTTCCTACGATGCGCCACGTACGAAGAGAGAATTACAACGGAGCAACGCGCATCATTCTATTCTCAGAGTTGTAGTCAACTATTGTATTTGTCATCTCCGAGTGACCAAGGCACCAACATTTTATTACGTATTGAGAGGATACAATTTTAGTCATGAACTGTGCACTTCATGATGTGCACAACTCAAGATGAAAAAACAATCAGCTCAAATTCATTTCATTTCCTTCACTGCTGCTAATCAAATAAGGGGTATACCTAATTTGTTTCATATTTTACACAGAATAGATTATCGTTCCTGTCTCTGTTTCCATATTAGCATTGATTTTTGGCATTTGTAAATTGATTTATTATTAAAACAAACCACAACAATGAAAAATAACTATCCAAAGCCATTCCTCACCTATTCGTGCATCAAATGCTACCGCGACCATGCAAAATTTTGTTCAGCTGCCAAACCAAAGTTCAACTACGCAATAAATTTTGCTCATTTCACTTTCCAACCGATTCATTCAGTTTCTTCGATGGGTCCACGATCCGCCGATACTCGGTGGATCTTGAGAACCCACCCTGCCTGCCTGCATGCATGCATAGGCAGTACCTATTTCCTCTTCATACCACGCATACACAGCGCAATCTGGTTTCGCGATCGGACGACGCTTCTCACGAGTGCTTACTTCCACCTAACTTCTCGTGCATCGTCATTCAGCGTCCCGCTTGGCGATGCGCACCAGATGCCCGCCCGTGGAATGTTTGTATTATTTTCGCATCCCAGCCGCGACGATGGTGCAAATATTATTGAAAATAAACAAAACATTTAAAAGTACCGCTACTGATCCGGCGAGAACTAATCTCCAGTGTGTGTGCGTGGGCGTTTCGGAATCAGCATTCGAGTAAGCACTAATGAACTGAACTGAAGTTTGCTTTTGTCGTTCGAGTGGAAAACCGGTAAAGTTGGAATGTCAAAGTATGGACAGTTTACATCGGGTAGTTTGTTAGATGAATTGATCGCAATTTTTACTGTCCCTGGCAGCAGTGTCTGTCTAGACAAACGGAACAAATTTTCAAGTGTTCTCCAATTTCACGCCTCGCAATTACAGCGGCGCTGTCCAGAATTGAAAACAGCAGCAGAAAGTGGTGAAGCGGAACTTAGCGGTACCGAGGTGCAAAAATGAACTGAACACTGTTTCGGTCTTTCTTTACCTAATTAACCTCTTGGTCTATGAACAGCGAACCAAACGGAGCTCCGTTTTGTGTCTCCTTTGTTGTCGGCTTCATTTTCACCCACGGATTGAAGACTCATTTCCTTGTTCACGCCAATTGCACTAGGTATTTCAGTTTGCAGTAAAATTCAACACACAACTTCTTTTATATATGCAGGGTCCACTCCTGGGGATTTTATTAGGTTAGAATTAAGTGTTAGAATTAAGTGTAAAACGATTTATACACATCAGTCGCAGTGCTATTCTCAGCTCAAAGCGAGATCATTGTTTTGGCCCATTCTTTTTTTTTTTTGCTATTCTGAGTTAAACTTGTGATCAGTTTTCTTAACACGCTAAACGTTTTTTTGGCTGTTCTGAATCAACTTAAATTATTATTTTATGCAAGCCCTGTTTTAGCTTCTAAAAACCGTTTTTTGCTATATTAACCCCAAACTTAGATCATATACTTTTTTGTGATCTTTCTGGTTATGAAACCCATGACGTCGAACTACGTTCAACGGCAACATTATGATAAAATGGTATAAATTGAAATACTAGAAATATCTAGAGCGTAACGGAAATGGTTCAATTCGAAAAGCTAATAATTCAAATAGGTTGTAACGTATTTTCTTCATTCTTGTAGTAACCGATTGGAAAACTACTTGAGCGTCCACCAAAATACGGATCAGCCAACTACTGTATAGCTGAAAAATGTATAACTCTGTTTTGAACACTGTCTTCGGAAAATCAGGGCTGAAAACAAAACCATATACCATACAATATGGGTAGTTTTGAAACCAGACTAGCATTCAAAGACCGAAAATCAACCCGGGACTTGAAGTTTAAAATGGAGACCTTCGGTTCCTGTAAAACAGCCGAAAATGGGAATGATATCCGTAAATCAAGTTCAACAACCGTTTTGAATCTCTTTAAGCCCGCCAAGTTATTTTTAGAGAGTTAGATACATATGGGTCATTCCATCTCAAGTGTGCAAAAAAAGAGGCAAACGTGTCACCGACCTCCTCAGATTTGGCTCAAATTTTATGGAATGGTTGATTTAAGGTCATTATGCAAAAATCCCAATTTTGGTGCCGATCGGTTTACCCCCCGCCCCGTGAAAAAAGTGCCATTTTTCGTTAAAAAGTCTTGTTTTTTTTTTAATTATGGCTTCAAAAGCATGATGACTAGAAATAAATTGATAAATGAATTTTGAAGAAAATTAGTTGATGATTCCTAAAGAAACATTTAATTTTTTAATTTGAATTCTTATTTTAGAAGCGAGCCATCACTTGTACTTCTACTCTATTTGTTTTTCTTATTATGACGTTTGTTTTGTATTCATTAAGGATGAATACGATAAGAGCATCTATAACTATTCGAATTCTGCCTCATTGACAAAATATAGCCTAATGAGCATTTAAAGAACAAAAGAGCGGAACCAAGCATCAGGGCCGGCATAAAACTATTTTCCCGAGTGGGTAGTAAGGAATAGGGAAGGTTCTTGGGTAACAAAGGCATAACCAGAAAGTTGGGGGGGGGGGGGAAGGAAGATAGTTGGGATTGATAAATTTCCCTTGGAAGGTAATTACACAGACAAACAGACGTGCCACTCGATGACGATTATTTTGAAATTTTGCTTAGTGGGCAGTAATGCCGCTTGTGTCGCTATAAGCAAGCGTGCATATTCTTTATCAAAGACAAAAACCGTCAGTGATGCCGCTGGTATTGATTTAGGCAAGCGCGCACACCCATTAGCAAAAACAGAAACCGTTTTACGAAAACAAGTTTGTAGGCAATAAGCTCACATGCTGGTGCATGAGTGTAACGTTTCGAATAAGGACGAAGATTTTTCAGGATAATTCTTCTGAGAAGCACGTCTGTTTGTCTGTGGTAATTATATAAACTTACTTGTAAAAAAATCTACGCCCTTGCGAGCGGCCTCCTGGCAGTTAGCCGAAACATTCGCCATGGCGAACAAAAACATGCGTGTAGGCATGTTTTTGAGTTGTTTTTTGTCTTATTTATTAATTCCTCCTCAGTTTTCGCAGCAAAATTGTTGGAGTAGGTCTCACGCTTTAGTTTTTCCCAAAAAACTCCTGATGAGGCGCAGCTACGAGACGCTCCATCTCCTTCAACGATTGCTTCGAGCAGTGGTCCGACAGCAGATCCAGCCAGAACACCGCGTCTTCGCCCACTTTACCTCGGCGCTCACTTCTTTCGTGGGGGAAGTGAAATACGAAGTGCCCTGCCAGTCGTTGCCATCCAGGGTGAGATAGGGCTCGACGTCACCACCGCCACGTCGCACTTGCCGGGAATATCGAGATACCAATTTTTTTGCAGCCGCTGCCGCTGCGTAATTGCCTGCAACTTCAAGACCAGTGGACAAGACTGCCACTTCCTGACATGTATGTCCTGTTAATTTTCACAGCTTGGCCGGTGAAACCGACCTCCCGGCCAGGCGCACGCCACTAGCCACTTTTCTCTCGGTCTTCATCATCCTTTGGAGCTTCTTCTCGCTCAGGGTCGTCGGCCGTCTGGAACTGGGCTTTCTTTCGATGCTTTGATTGTTGTTCAGATGTTCAGATGTTGTAGATGACGGCGTATTTTGCGTCCACGAAGTATCGCATGATGTCCATTTCCGGGACAGGGTACCATTCTTCGAACGCACACACTTCTGAATAAAGTTGCTTCGCTATTTTCGCCATCACGGTTAGAGCTCGAGTCAATTTTTTCTGCTAACTCATGATTGATGCTGCATGGGTAGTTCCGTCAGTGCGTCTAAAAGTAAACCCATGGAAAATCGACAATTTTTGTGCATTTTTTAATGGAAACGGTAACAGTCAACAGTTTTGTCTTCTCGGAAAAAGTCTCCACTCTTTAAGCTTAATCGGACTTCTAATAAGGCTTCAATTTTTTTATTTGATTATAGACGCTTTAACCTTAAGAGTTATTCGCGTCTATAGGCTTCACTTACAGTAGTGAAAGTTTTGAAGAAATGGATGAAATATAACCTCTAACTCAACGACATCCATCAAAAAATCTGTTGCTAGCACAAGAACGCGGCAATTTGAGTTTCGAATATAGCAAACATTACATTTTTTTGGTGTTTCCGAGAATTCCGTGTGTGTAAGTACTCACAAAAATGTTACCCATACTACCCACATCATCCGCCGGCCCTGCCAAGCATAGTGCGGCAAAAGACAGTTTCCGATTGCAGAATAGACAAAGTGAATCAAAGCTGCTGTGAACACAGCAGAAAAAGCGCTTATTTACTACTAATCGAAACGGAATTCGAATTTTGTTCAATGATTAGGAGATATTGCTCCAATGGAAATACTGTCCTTTTCAGAACAAACAAATCTACAATTTATTAGTTAATGATTTTTTTTAAAGTGTTGGAAAATTAGTGTTGTAAATTTCCTTTTCCTTTTTCATTTCTGGGAAATCTTTAAATTTTCTCAAACTTCTATTCTCAGCAAAATACGCCAATTTTTGACTGAAATCAGATATTGTTACTTTGTATATAAAGTGAGCACGCAGCGGATTTGCAGCTCATTCAATAAGTACAAAGCGAATGAGACGGATGGACGGATGGTTTGATTTAATTTGAAATGTCGAAATACATGCGTGCAAATTACGCTCCTAATAGCCGTAATCGTCGCACACTGTTTCCAAAGCTGCAAAAACGTGATCGAAATTATTTTGACCCGAAAAACTTGATTTCAGAGCCACAGTGTCTTCAGTAAAGTTGTTCCATTAATTATTCTCCATGTTATAGAAGTTACAGTTTTGTGATTAATCCACTTAATAGTGAAAACCGGATTTTCCTCTTGTCAATTTTCCATATGAAAATTCATCGTGTTCGACAAAGTTGTAGCACATTTCATAAGAAACAACTTTGTCAAAGACACAATACTTCTATCTGCCTATTAAAATGGACTTATGTAGAGTTTTCTACAGATTGCCACTGAAAATCAGTTTTTTCAATATAACTTTTAGTAGTGATTTTCTCCAATTTTTCAATATTCTACAATGTTGTTTGCTATAACAAAACAATCAATGTCTGCGAGAAAGTTTATTTTTATCTCACATATTTCTCTGGTTATTGACGATTTTTATTAACACAATGCATTAATTTACTAACAGATATCTTCAAAATCTGCAAATATCTGCAGACTAAACCATTTCTATATTAAAGTATAACTAAAACATCATTCAATTCAGATATAGGCATTTGTCTCTCGCTGTCTCTTGTGTTTATATCTGTATGTAAATTGGTACACTATTTTAATAGAAATCTTCAATTACTTAATAAGTGTAAGAGATAAAAATAAGCTTTCTTCGATGAACTCGTGTGTTTTATTATACTGAAAAACTATGTAGAACATTGAAAAATTTTAGAAAATCACTATAAAAAGTTATATCAAAAAATGATTTTGAGCGTCCATAAAATACGATAGATTCTGGTACTAAAGCGAAACATCGATCTTGCTCACGAAACACGGGCATTTTAAAGGAAATTTCACAATAGTTCATTTAAATTGGCAGATAGAAATATGGTGTCTTCGAAAAAGTTGTTTCTTCTAAGATGTGCTAAAACTTTACAAAGTGGATTTTTATATGCAAAAATAAAATTCGTTTCCTTCTTTTGGGTAGATTAATCACAAAATTCTAACTTTCATAAAATGAAGAATTATTAACAAAACAACTTTGCTGAAGACACTATGGCTCTGAAATCAATTTTTTTTTTTTTGAGTAAAAAGTAAGTACACTAATGTCGCTTTTTCCACGGGGGATACGTGCCGCGTAAAAAAACCGCGTAAATTCCGGAATCCGCGTAAAAAAGTCGCGTAAAAAACCGCGTAGAAGCGACTGTAGTGTGAATTAGAACACTATTTAGGTAGAAATCGTCAATAACTAAAAAAATATGTGAGATAAAAATAAACTTCCATCGAAGAAATTGTTTGTTTTACTATAGCAAACAACAATATAGAACATTGGAAAATTGTAGAAAATCACAGCCTAAAGTTATATTAAAAAAACTTATTTCTAGTGGCAATCTGTAGAAAACTCTACATAAGTCCATTTAAATAGGCAGATAGAAGCATAGTGTCTTTGACAAAGTTGTTTCTTATGAAATATGCTACAAATTTGCCGAACACGATGAATTTTCATCTGCAAAAATGACAAAAGGAAATTTCGCTTTTCACTGTTAAGTGGATTTATCACAAAACTGTAACTTCTATAACATGAAGAACAATTAATGGAACAACTTTACTGAAGACACTGTGGCTCTAAAATGAAATTCAAACCAATGACTTCAGCAAGTATCAATAAGGACGTGGTAATTTTAGTTTTCTACCCTCTTGCTTCTCGTTGTCCTACGTCAAGAATGCAGTTGTGTGTCAGACATAACCTTCTACTTTTTCAATAAGATTTCTTGGCATCTAGAGGTGTTTTTTTTTCTGGGCTCTGAAAAACCGTTTTACGCTTTTTATGAGCTCTAGCTAAAAACTGTTTTTGGGTCTTTTCTGGCTTTTGGACCCTCGTTTGGCAATTTTGAGCTTTATTTGGGATCATTTTGTTTGACCTTTTGAATCGGATTTAAGCTTTGCTAATCTACATTTGAGATCTTTTTTTTTACGGTTCTAAGAGTATTCTTTTCTAGTTTGTTTAAAGATATTCTTAATTAATTACAAAATCACTAAGTGACCTCTAGACGCGTCTTTTCGCCATTTTATTCAAATTTAAAATAATTTTTCCGTATTGAATTTCTCGGATCTTTAAATGCATTTTTTAGTGTCTTGAGCCTATTATTTTGTTTACCTTAAACTTCATTTTTTACTATTTCGCTGTATGTTTAATAGCTCAATTTGTAATTAGGCCGATACAAATACCATTTTCATTTTATGTAGAATCACCCATACAACTGTGTCTCGGATTGCAAAATTGTTCAAGGAGTCTCAGACGACTGAGCAGTGGGTAAAAGTGGAAGAAAATCGAAGACAGTTGACCCTGTGAAAGCCCGGAAGGTGTTGGATTATTTCAAGCGTAAACCGAACCTTTCAATTTGCGACACGGCTCTGAAGGCAAAGTGGTCTGCCTGGGTCGTTCAGCAAACCATAAAACGAGCTGGAATTCGTGTATTCATGATCTGGAATGCACCAAATTTACGTGATCAATAAAATACGGCGGCCAAATCCTGCGCAAAAAGCTGTATCGAGAGTGAATAAGCAAACCGATGTGTGTGGTTATGGATGACGAAACTTACATCAAGGTGAACGCAAAGCAGATACCGGGACTGAATTCTACGTTGCCAAATCACGGTTTGATGTTCTGAAGGGCATAACAAGGAAGAAAGTGAACAAATTTCCCAAAAAATACCTGCTCTGGCAGGCCAACCCCGAAAATTCACCAGAGATTCGTCCGATGGAAAGATTTTGGGCCGGAATGAAGGCCTAAGTTCCAAAATCGTCCAAGTTGTTTGAGAACGAGTTGGAGTTGAAGAAAGAATGGATGAAAGTAACCAAAGAGGTCCACTCCACCATTGCACAAAATGTAATGAGGGGTTACAAGGGAAAGGTGCAGGCTTTTAGCGATGGAAAGCAAATTGAATAAAATAATTATGTCGAAACTGAACCATATGTATTAGTTCATTCCCTGAAAGTTTAAAAAAAATCCGACCACGAAAAAAGTTTTGGCGAACACTTTTGTCTGGTGCGTTTTTTTTTTTTTTTTGTCGAGTACAGACCATTAACAGGGCCGGCGGTTGTTGTGGGTAGTATGGGTAGTAGTACCCACTCGGAAAATATCCCTGTGAGAGTAGTACTCACAAGGAAAAATCGGACAAACCGAAAAATAAAATCAATGTTTTCTCGTGGTTTTACCTTTACCTTTAGCAGACAAAAATTGGTTCGAGCTCTTAACGTAATGGCGAAAACAGTGAAGCTTCTTCGTGAAGAAGTTTGCGCGTTCAAGGAACGGTACCCTGCCGCGTCTTATACGGACATCGTACGGCACTTTGTGGACGCCGGAAACACCCGTTCCGGCATCTACAACATAGCACTATTGGACAGCAATCACAGCATCGAAAGGAAGCCCGGTTCCGGACTACTGACGACTCTGAGCGACAAGTAGCTCTAAAGGATGCTGAAGAGGAAGACCGAGGGACAAGCTGCTACATCGCTGCATGCGTTTGGCCGGGAGGTCGATGCAACCGGCCAAACAGTAAAAAAGTACCTGGCGAACATGGACATACAGAGGCAGTCCCGCCCACTTTTCTCGAAGCTGTAGGCTATGACGCAACGGCAGCGGCTGAATAAGATGGTCAAGTCGATTATCCCAGCGAATCACAGCGTGGCGGCGGTGATAGACGTCGAGAGCTATATCAACCTGGCTGGCAACAACTGGCAGGGCACCTAGTATTTTACTTCTCCAACGAAGGAAGTGAAATCCGAGGTGAAGTTCATTTCACACACTACGTTACCCATAAAAGTGCTGCTGTGGCTCGCAATCAGCGAGAAGAGGATGTCAAAGCCTCTCTTTTTTCACTGTCTGCCGGAAGTTGCGTCGTTCAGCAAGAAATACCATAAGGGCGAAGGCACCGTATTCTGATCGGATCTGCCGTCGGCCTACATTTCGAAGCGATCGTTAAAAGAGATGGAGCGGCTCAATATCGATGTGGTAAATTCGAAAATCAAACTTTTCTTATACATTCCATTGACATACTATTGTTGATGTATAGGTCGCTTCTCCCTGGCTACGCTTTTGTCACCCATGAACCTTCCCTATTCCTACCCACTCGGGAAAATAGTGTGACGCCGGCTCTGGCCATAAATCACATTCTTCTTAATCCTGTTTAATTAAGAAAAAGTCCCATTCTCTCGAATGAAAAGCATTCATTTTACATTCTTCTCATTTACAGAAAATAATTTTCAAAGTAAACTATTTTTAAATACTGCAACTTTTAGCAATGATGTTCTTGATCCATAGTTTTCACTAACCTAAAATGAAAATTACTGATCGTTATTTCAAGCACCAACAATCGACAAATAGCCAGTCACTTCTTGCTGTTGTTATGTAGATAGTCAGAAGCTGAGTTACCGTCCGCTTGATTGATTGTGCTCATCTTGGAGTGCTGGCGCCACCGTCGACGGGTCCGTCGGGCCGGTGCGGAAATTATGGTGTACTCGATCGCTAGGTACCCAGCCACACGCTAGAAACACTTTCCTTCCCGAGTGCGACGATGGCCAGCCACAAACATCCTCCAGCGCGCATTCCTCGTTGCGCGGGAGGTCCAAGATACGATCACCCTTTGAAGTTCCTTTTCTTCCGTCGCCCCACGCGCAGCGTCGTGGTTATCATCACCCCGGCAGCTGTTGGCCATGTTCCTTGCGATCACGGAGAGTGAAAGCGAAAGTGCGGCACATGCAAATGTCCGAGCACGAAGTACTGGCCGACAAAACCGAGCAATATTTTACGGTTAGTGGAGGACGATAGGATGCTTGGCGGTTGTTTTTTTGCGGGCGTATGTTCATGCACATGTTCTCCGTTCTCCCCGCCGCTGTTGCAGTTGTTGGTCGCTCTGGCATGCAAATATTTGTCACGATTGGCCTCAATCTAATTGGTTCACAACGGTCCCTTTCACACTCTTTCCCTATCAATCCATGGCTGGGTGTTGAAAATTTTTTGTGGCATGTGTTTATTTTATGTGTTATTTTATGATGAAATCGTCTTTAAAATACTGGAATCAGAAAAATGAATATTTTGAACGTAAATAAAATTAATAGATGAGTAGATGAGTCCCTAAAGAGAAAAAAGCTCTAAATCTCTAGCTGAGATTGATGATTTTTATACTGTATATTAGAATTAAAGAGAAATTAAATAAATAAGTTTTGACGACTAGAAAAAGCTGATCTCGCGAACAAAACAATTAATACACAAGAGATAACCATGTTAAAATTCATTCAAGTTTTTTCACCATCTCGGGTTTAGTCATAAAATTTTAAAAAATGATAAATAATTGATCACTTACCATTAAGCAAAATTCACCCTCGTAAAGCAAAACCAACAGATGTGGGCACACGCCCCAATGTGACTACTAAATTAGCTGGTGAAATGCTTTCCTCTTACGGGGCAGTCATCGACATCGCGCTCGGTTCAACTATTATTTCGTTGTCGGAGCATGCAGATTTGCTATTTTTCTTCGAGTTCATCCTCATACCCCTGGCCCAAAGTCTATAATTACGAGCGGGTCAGAAATCGAAAATTTAAACAATTTTAATTGGCTCTGCCTCGTCTGGCACAGTGCACCTGCAGCCATCCGTTCGCGCTAGTCAGTAAACTTCTTCGAGCAAATTTATTAAACAACCACTTGTACTCTCACCAGGCTCGCGTACGGTATTTTTTACGGAAATGGTGCATTCTTGAAGCGAATGAACGTCGAGTTCGGAATAATTTACAGCTTCTCAACAAGCGGGCTAGAATGAGTGGCTATTTTTCCTAGGAATTTTCGCGATGTGAATAAACATCATCAGGTGGGAAAATAATTCACTGCTTCGCAGTTTGTTTTGTTTATAAATTCTTGTTTAAATCCTTGAATGCTGTTCAGTTCGATTTGTTGGCTTCGGGTCGCGCTAGATTGTGACTCACTTCTGATGCAAATGATCTCTTCAGGACACATCATCGCCGTCGCCACGTCCATCACTGAATTCTGGGTCAAGTAGCGTCGAATGAGCTCATTTGCTGCGATCTTCTCACGGAAAATGTATACACCAAGTAGCAACATGCGGCGCCGTTGTCGCTGCTAGAAGGCTAAGCTGCAAAACTTGATTATTCATCAAAACATTCATTGAACCGAGCGCGAGTTCCTGCTAATCGACTGTGACGACCACTGACTAATAATAGACATTGCCCACAATGCTTATCGTCTCGAATTTATTGACGCCTTCAAGTGTTCCGATCCAGTATTATGTGTGGGGGCGGAGAAGCTGTGCTTCTCAATCAGGTCATAAATTTCACTCCAAGTACTGTAGAGCGTCATTAATTCCGAAGAACTCCGAGACGTACATATCACAGCAACGGTTTGTTGCACCTCCGTCTGTCTGTGAGGTGCTCCCGTTAACAGAGACAGCACGACGAACTGCCAGCTGTCAAGTTCTGCGCAAACAAGTTCATTATTGCATGCAAATATTCAAGAACTTCGACCATTATCAGCTTTGTCGGATCTCGAAATTATGCTTACAATTAGCCAATTACGCCAAATCAAAACAAACAACAAACGAGCGTGAGATCAAAATCGGCCTGATTGTTGAGCTAAGACTGCCGCGTTCGTGCTGTCAGAAAAACGCCGCGCACGATGGTAGCAGGCCGGTAACGATATGAGAGATCAGCAAGCCATGATAACGTGAGTGCAAGCAGGCCGAGAGCGTGATCAGCTGTTGAGCTGAGCTGAGCTGGTGCTGAAATGTCACTGGATTTAATTAGCGTTGCGTGGAATGCCGCTGGGAGGCGCTGCGTTTTGTGAACCCAACCTCAAACCGACACCGCTGGCGCGCATATCCGATGAAAGTGGACTGTAATTGCAAGCAGCGCTAAGCGGTCGCAAATCGTAGGTCGTTAGATTCTAATCAGCAAACAATAAATTTTTCCCCATCCATCGCCAAGACTCTGACGAGAAAGTTATCCAATTTAATTTCGCTTTAGAGACGGCACAAGCGGCGGACAAGTTCTTGAACAAAAAAGATAGCATATCTGTCGGCACGCCCGGAGCAGTGGGCGTTGCAATTCATTTCCCGGAGCCGCCTGCGCTTGACGCTGACGCTGACGCAAAAGGTCTTCTAGGTCGCCGGTATCGATTCGATCCGGCAGGAAAGTGATTTGCCTAGCGCCGGCCATGCAAAGTTCGTCAGACAGTTATCGGCTTCGAAACCTCAAACTCACCACCAATGCCACCACACCGAAACCCGATCGATTTCGCCGTCATCCCACGGGGCAGAACATAACAGCCTCTTTCATTTCGAATGAACCGAAGGAATGATTGCGCAAGTTTTATTGATCATCATCATCTGCCGCTGCGGAGGGATTTCACGCAGGCTCGTTTGTGGAATTGGAGACACCCTCCCGCAGATTGAAGTGAAATCTTTTCATAGTATTTAAATTGGGTTATTTGCTATTCACGGATTTCGGATTTTTATATATGAGTTAAAAGAGTTTAATTTTCTGAGCAAAACGTGATTTTTTTTCAAATTTTATATCATTGTCCTTCGATTTTTAAATGAAAAATAAAAATCGCTCCAAAATCGCTACAATGACAGTTGGTATATAGACCATTTTACGAACTGACAGGTGTCACGGATCCTGCTGATGTTGATGATGCTTTTACGTGCGTTATGTCAGCGGTTCCGAGCTTTCTGTCAAAATTTCATTCATGAATTGAGTTCACAAACGTCTCGTAAAATGGTCTATGGGCGAACTGTCATTGTAGCGATTTCGAGCAGTTTTAATTCGTGATTTAAAAAATGAAGGACAGCAATAGAAAATTTTTGCAAATCACGTTTTGCTTAGAAAATATAGCTCTTTCAGATGATATGAAAAACTGATATAGCTAAACAACCCAATTTGTAAGATAAATAAATTCAACGCTTGTTGTTTTAAAGTAGAATACTTCTTACTTAGAGTGCCATTCCGAAATATAGAATATGGAGTAAAATGGCAGAATGAAAGATTTCAAATGCTTACAACTTTGTTACCACTTTCTTCATGGTAAAGAGGTGAAACCTTTTTTCATAGTAAAGAGGTGAAAATTCATAGCCAATGATTATAACATATGCGTTAAAATAAATTGACTTTTATTTGAGTGGTGGTAAAAGAATAATTAAGACAGACAATTGAGTTTAATAAATTTCCCTTGGAAGGTAATTATGTTAGCTGATTCGCAAAAAAAATGTACGATCTTGCGTGCGGCCTTCCGGCAGTTAACCGGAACATTCGCCATGGCGGACGAAAACATGCGTGTAGGCATGTATTTTTAATCCTTTCTTCGTTCTATTTATCAAATCTTCCTGAGTTTTCGTGACGAAATTGTTGGAGTAGATCTTACGCTTCAGGCTTGCCCAGAAATTCTCGATGAAACCCAACTTGGGGACGTTGGGTGGGTTCGCCAGCTTGAGTACCACATCGATATTCAGCAGCTCCATCTCCTCAAACGATCGCTTCGAATAGTGAGCCGACGACGCAAATTCTGGCAGGCACTTCGTACTATAAATTTCCCCGTTCACGGCCAGTTCGGATCGAAAAAAAGAGCAGCTTTGACATTTTCTTCTCGCTTACTGTCAGCCACAGCAGCACCTTTATGGGAAACTTGGTGTATGAAAGAAACTTCACCTTGGTGCTTACTTCCTTCGTGGGGGAAATAAAATACAAAGTGCCCTGCCAGTCGTTGCCATCCAGAGTGAGAAAGGTCTCGTCGTCGTCGTCGGATTTGCTGGGAAAATCGATTTGACCATCTTATTCAGGCGCAGCGGTAGCGTCATTGCCTGCAGCTCCGAGACTTATAAACAGGACTGCTGACTCCTGACATGTATGTTCATGTTTTTCAGGCACTCTTTCACTGTTTGGCCGGTTGTACCGACCTCCCGGCCAAGTTCACGCAGTGGTGTAGCTACTTTTCCGTTGGTCTTCCTCTTCAGCATCCTTTGGAGCTTCTTGTCGCTCAGGGTCGTCGGCCGTCCGGAACCGGGCTTTCTTTCAATGCTCTGATTGTTGTCCAATAGTGCTAAGATGTTGTAGATGCCGGAACGGGCACACCTGCCGTAAACAAAGTGTAGTATGAATAAGTACGATAAGTCATTAGCACAACGGTAAATCCGATAAACAACAACAAACGGATTTCCCTACGGACCACACCTTCTGTGTGGCCCTATAATTCGCCTACCTACCAACTCAGCACATAGCGCGACCCATGCGCATAGCAATAATGTTTGTTTATTATCGAAAAACCCACCGGCCCTAAACAATGCAAAAGAATGCGTTCTCACTCGTCACCTCAGTTGTCGCAGATATAAATGTAAATGTTTACCAAGGTTTAGTTATAAAAGGAAAATTTGATTTCAATAAACGAATCAATTACTCATTTGGAGCCCGACAAGAAGGCCGGCTACTTTAATAAGTAAATTGTTATCACTTGCAGCCCAGACGGTTACGGCCTGATGGTTACTGCATGGTGAAAGAAATTCCCGGTCCAAATCTACCTTCA
Organism: Wyeomyia smithii; assembly: GCF_029784165.1. Classification (NCBI taxonomy): domain Eukaryota; kingdom Metazoa; phylum Arthropoda; class Insecta; order Diptera; family Culicidae; genus Wyeomyia; species Wyeomyia smithii. Next base: position 38,133,175 of record NC_073695.1, on the reverse strand, counting down.
AGGCTACTTTCATGGTGACCGTATGTTAGTGGCACAAATCGTGCAACAAAGAACATAGTGAATTCAAGAACTCAGTGAACCGTACGAGAGTGACATGGAAGAACTTACTGTTAGTAGCCTAAAAAAGTGAATCACTAAAAAGCTAATGTGATCTTTCATGGTAAATTTTAAATCATCGTTAAAATGGAGAAGGTGCCGTCCACAGAGAAACCAAGTGGCCACGATAAAGCTATCGAAATCAACAACAATGTTGAACAAAATAGATAAGGAGCGAGAGATTAAGAACGAATCAGGCAGTGAAATATGCAGTTTCTCTCGCCAATCCACAGTGGTCTAAACTCTGGCTATTTTCAGCAAAAAACTAAGAATATCTTTACAACAAATGAAAATATCAAACCAATATATTCTACAAAAATACGAAGTTTAGCAGAATGAACAAAATCTCAGAACATCTTGAATAGTTTTGACGGTTACAGAAAAAGTTATGGACAAAAAACTCATTTTGAGGGGTGTTTTCCTTTCATTCAGTACTCGGTTGGATACAACCGGAAACTGTTGAACTTTTATGAGTAATGCAGTTCTTTTGACAAACTTTCAAATGCATGCAGTCTGGTTTGCTACTATCTGCAACCTTCGAAGAAATATGGACTCAAAATATGGTTATTTTCAGCAAAAAACTAGAAATATCTTAACAACAAATGAAAATATCAAACCAATATATTCTACAAAAATGCGAGGTTTAGTAAAATGAACAAAATCTTAGAACATCTTGAATTGTTTCGACGATTACAGGAAAAGTTATGGACGAAAAACGAATTTTGAGGAGTGTTCCTCGTAAAACTCTATTTCGTCATATCAGGTGTACAGATAGACGATTACAGTGTTCAGCAATTCTTTTTCATAGAGATTTTCCTACAACTTTGCTGAAGAAAGCAATCTGGTATTTTGAAAATTGGAAAAAATTGTTTTTATAACTAATTACTAGGAGGATTGATCAAAAAACCGAAAACGCCAAAAGAAAGGCCTTGTTTTATGGAATAAACTTGCTGAAGACACTGGATACATAAAATCAATATTTCATAGTCAAATCTAAAACGATCACGATTTTTCGAGTTTAGACCACTGTGCAATCTAACAATTGAGAAATGAAAATTGAGCCAAATGAGCAAAAGTTTTAAAACGAACACTCAACGAAAGCACTTGAAAAATTGAAGAATAGTATAATAAACTGTCGTGAAGAGCAAAGTGAAATCGCAATCCGTTTCGACGCGGCGGGGTACCACTCTTTGAACGCGCACTCTTCTGAACGGACTAGCTTCATTGTTTTCGCCATAGCGGTTTTAGGGGTCGACTGATAGAGCTGTCAATTTTTTTCTGCTCACTCATGGGTTACTACGATTGATGCTGAATGAGTAGTTTCATCAGTGCGTGTGAAACTAAACCCATGAAAAATCCATAATGTTTGTCCATTTTTTTAATGCAAACGTTACTCTTTAATCCAGCGGTTCTACATCACACTGCCTAGCTGTTGTGAACCCTGAAAAGCGCCCCCAAGGGCCACGGTAGGATGTGGCGTCGGTAAACTTCCACAAAGCTGATTCGGTGATGCACCCTTCAGAAAATGGTTCGGGGTGAATGCCTCTGCTTCATCTGATTGCTGTGATACGTTGGTGAGCGGCCGTAAGTTCACTGTTTCCTCCGCCTCGATAATCGCAGTTTTCAGAATCTCGTCGTGAGCCGCCTTTCATCGTCTAGAGCAACCTTCACGAAACGCACGAGACGCTCCCATACTATCCCCATTGCGCGGTGCTACGGGAGGGTTAAATGCGTTAAATGCCTACTTTGTTCTTGCATTCGTCAACTGATCAGCACAGTAGTCTCCGATGCACCAAACAGTGTCCATTATTTCCTTGCTGGCTCCTCGCAGATTCCGTAACAACATTTGCGTCGAGCCAGTAAACCACTTGTTCAATCTTCAAGCTGTGACTCTCGATAACCGTCTGTGCCAGTCGTGCTGCGAAGACAGCGGCTAGAAGCTCCAGGCGCTTGATTGACAGTTGCTTCAACGGAGCCACTTTTGACCGGCTCATAACCAGCGGACGTTACTTGTCTCCTAGAACGGTAGCGCGAAAATACGCTACACAGCCGTACGCTGTCTCTCTTGCGTCTTCTAACCTGGCTTCCTCGAAAGAACTACGACGCAGTTTGGACGACTCGATACTTTACATCATCTACACCCACCGCTGCCATTTCTTGAATGACATCTCTTCAATCTTAGCATACCAGTCACATTCTGTACGCCAGAAGGTTTGCATGAACATCTTGCCGCACACGATCGATCGTAGTGAGGAATCCCATAGGGTCGAACTGTGCCTTCACCAAGCTGAGAACTGTCGCAACTTCGTCGTATACACTGCGTTATCAAGAACTTTTTGGATCTGTGCCTTAGACGCGGTAGCAGAACGGAAAACGTCTTCTATCGGCTCCCAGACGATTCCCATGACGCTTTCGTACTCCGTTCTCTTATCTCGAGAAAAATGAAGTGCCAAAAACATCGCCTAATTCGACAATCAGTTGCGTATGTTGAAACCAGCACGGGAGTGGATATATCTCAGCTCTGGACCACTTGTTAACAATGTCTAAACTGTCGTAGTAGTCGTCTACGTAGTGCATTTTAGTGATCGAAGCTTCAGGTAACTCTCCCTCGAATTCATCAGCATTCAAGTTCTTGACCAACTGCGCAGAATACACAGCCGCCTCGTCCATCACGTACTGTTCTTGAATCACGTCGTGTAAAGGGTTATTTCCATTGCTTCCGTGCCGGGACCGTGCCGGGACCGGGCCGAGTCCGGGCCGTGTCTGTGCCGTGTCTGTGCCGTGTGTCGTCCGGGCTTGTTTGAAATTGATTGCATGCGTTCTTAATAATCCCTGGTTACTCACTGCTGATACAGAATACGAACTCAGATAGGTATGGATAGACGGCTTTCGCCTCTCGGGACCGTAAATCGACCTGCCGAGTCTCGATCGAACTGCAATCGGATCGCTGAGCTTCCCAACCCGTGACTCCATCAGGTTGTTCAACGCGAGAAGTATTGCTGGAAACCCCGTTGGATTTTTTCCATGAACTCCAGCCAGGTTTTGATTCCGCTTCGCTACTTCTGCAACTCGTACTCGTTGTAGTTTCAACACCGTTCTAGTGTTGTGCAGCGGAAGCTCCTCCCGAAATCACTTTTCCGATATCATCAGCTACACCTTACTCGAACCGTCCTCGAATCTGTTGAAATCTCCGCTCAGTGTGACGATCAAAGCAAAACCTTGGTACTACATTCCGGTTCGGAACTCGACCTTCTGTTCATTATACACAACAGACTTCACAGCCAACTGTTTAATTGCGGGGCTAGCGCTACGATCCTACTGACACTAACAGTCTTCTCCCGAACCAAGACTCGAACCTACGACGACTGGTTTGTTATGCCAGCATCGTACTTCGGGACCAGCTGGGAGAACTGTCTTACGATCAGGGCCTCCAAATTACCCTCTGCTCTTATCCATTTGGTGACTTCATCATCCACCGAAGTAGCGGACGTCCAAAAACGCTACAGTATCGTACCGCCGTTTGCCCACATGAAGCGTCACTTGCATCATGCGAAAGATCACTGAAAATTTCGTGTCTTTTACTACGTCGCACTCTGCATTCTTCAATGCAAATTTAAAATTTTCATTAAAGACAGAAGAATAATTTCACAAAAATTGTACCCTTAAGGGCTTATTATTATTTCAAAGATTTTCTGATTGTTGGCCTTTCAAATACATAAACTGTTTCTCAAACTACTAATTAAGTTTAATTCTGAGGATGAACTAAATACCAATGTTTGCTTAATGCAATTTTGGGTAGTTTCTTGTCTAGAACAAGTGTCGACTTCAGTTTCTTTTGAATTAACTTGGATCGTAGCTTCAAAAATAAATAAGAGGGCTATTCCCAAATTTACTTTAGGGTGAAAAGCTAGACATAAGCAGAGTTCACCTCGAGGAAGGTCAAGACTGAAATAGTGTGGAATCCACATATAGTCCAACAATCAATATTCTTTTTCAACAGTCTTGAAAGAAAGATGTTCCAATCGATTGCTGTAAAAATTAAGGAAATCCGTTGAAAACTGAGTGAGTTTTGAGAAAATATAGCTTTTGAGAAAAAACGTGTTTGGTCATTATTTCCATGAAAACTTCTAATTTAAGGAATTCTCATACTCGTTGAACCTTCTTGTGCATATTATCTAAAATCTGCAATATTTGGAGTTGTGCCAGTCTTGGATTCAAAAGCCCATATATTTGAAATCACCGCTTGCTACGATGCGGCTTGCCGCAACTCTGCTTGCTGCTGGTCCATCCAGTTTCCAGTAAATCATCCTCTTACCACAGTGATTAAATAGACAATGAAGACTCAATTTGTGCATGCTGTTTTTTATACGTGACTACTGAGAGTCACACTTCCGGTTGGCGTATTGTTGTGCACTCTAGCGAGCAAAACAAAAACAAATCGTTTACAAAGACAGACTATTCGTATACTTTAGTCTCGGCTGTGCTGGAGAAGAAAGGTAATGGTTGGTTATTCGGCCATTTTACCAATTTTTCAATAGTGTATCTCAATTAATCGGTTGTTTCTATTACAAGAGTTCAACCGTGCAAGCATTTCTGATTGGTTCATACAGAAACCCCGAGAATCTGAGAAGATATAACAGAAATATAAGCCCTCAAACCCTGACCAATTTTTCTATGGTTCAATTGCTAGATATTTTATTTGCACCCCTAACTTTAGTGTGGGATAAAGGAGAAGAATAAAACATAGACTCTTTTCGAAAAGTTTACTGGATCAGAGCTCCTGATTATCGTCTCATTGCATTCAAACTTCTTCATCATCATCTAATTGCAAAAAAGCATAGCCTTTACGCGAATCAAGTCGATGTGCGCCTTTTAATTTTTAGTAAATGAATTTGGTACAAAAGGGAGAATTTTTCAGTGCCTTTGAAGTGACAAGTGATAATTTTGCGTGGAGTTAACATTTAACGGTTTCAGTATTGTTAATTATTGAAATCAACAAGACTCTATATTTTTCAGCAGTACAACAGTTAGCATCACAAACCACAATTTTTCGCATTTAGGTAGACGCATATCAATTTTTCAATCGTTGGCTGTAAGAATCGGTAAAAATTGAATGAATTTCAAGCGCTCAAACCCTGACTACTTTTTCCATGGTTGAACTGTTAGATTTTCAATTCGCACTCGTTACTTCCAGATGAAAAAAGGGAAAGAATAAAGCATTGACCTTTTTCCAAAAAGTTGACTGGATCAGGATTCCAATCAGCTACGATGTGTGTTCATCAAGATGCGTGAATAAAACGCATAGCAAAGCTTTGATTTTTAATCAAATGATAGGCATATAGATCGAACCAGACCCCCAAGCAGAGCTTGCAAAAACTCGAAAATTGTCCGTACACAGCCTCATTTCTGTGAGATAATAGAGTGAAACTCCAAAGCATCTATGTAAGGTGAATTATCATTACCACCAATCATGCGATCCCAAAGCATTCTCTGCAAAATTTTGGTTGAACGGTTTCAAGCTTAACAACATGACACAAAGTGTTGAGTTCAAGCCAAATAGAGGATTTCTGTCGGACTATACCCTCTATTTTTCTAGTTTTCTTTTACACCATGTTTACACCAATACAAGTTCTTTGTTATTCCCGTTCCTTTCGTATATCGTATGAATTTATTAGTAAGAGTGCACAAAAATGCATGGCGTTTGTTGTTTTTCAGTTGTGTTTTGTTTTTGACGCGCGATGAAGCAAGTTTGGTAAGTCATAGTAAAGTGGTTTCTGGCCAGTGACCGCATTTGCACAATATTCAAACGTCTGAAATCGTGTAGGTTTAACCGAGATTTCGTTTATAAAACCATCAAAAAGTAAAGCAGACATCCTCTTTGTAGGACAGTGGAAGATCCGGTCGGCAACGATCTGCAAGGGTACCGCAAGCCGTTAAAGTTGCGAGGAAGCGTATCTGGCGAAAAGGTAACTTTCAGTATTAAAACTTGGCAACTAAGAAGCTTGGAGTAGAGCTCACGACGTTTCCGAGTCCTCTCAGAAAAAGAGGCTCGATAGAGCAAAAATGATACAGGACGAGTTCTTTTTTTTTTATGAGAAACTGGTTGTTCTGGAGCAGCCATACAATGCACAAAATTATCCAAAAGGAGAGTTTCTCGGTTCCAAAGCGTAATTTAATTGATGGGTTGCGAGGCTGTTTACTTGCGAGGTATCCTTCAGTTGATTTTCATCGATCTAAGTCAATGCTGGCCTAAACTTTGAAAACGGAAATTTTAAGGAAAATTGTTGCCGGAGTTGACCACTGCGAACTTGAATTCAAGAAGACAATGATTGAACTTGATTCAAGATGACAATTTAACGGATTTTTGTTTGGAGAATTATAAATTGCTAAAATGCTTAAAATATTTTTGACGTTTCACAAATGTTGAGTAACTAATCCTACTTTATAGCAGCACTGAAAAATATCATTCAGCCTATTGTCCTTTTTGACATAGGTATATACTATTAAAAAGAACGAAAGTGATGACGAAAAACCTCGATGAGAGATATGAAGGCGCTCAAGAAGCAGAAGAGTGAAATCAATTGAACCTGCCTGTAATGCATACGTAACACTATACTGTACAAAGCTTTAATATTAATGACTCCAAACTAATAGACTAAAATTCAGCTGGATGGGTGAATACGCATAAAATCCCTCCGCTGCAATCCGATTCATCTCTCGCGCGCAGAAGAGATGCGTTCTCATGCTTTTAGCCCCGATCCAGTGTTCAGTCAGAGTCAGATCCCGGCGAGCGATAAATCAATCAGAACAACGCATTTCCCCCTGGACTGCTTCACGGGCCTTGTCTGTCATCCTGCAGTTGCCCACGCCGCGTTTTGTAAACACACACAGACGCTGCTGTCATCAGCTGCGACCGTGTATTGAGTAATCGATCCGCATGTTGTCACGTGTACCCCGTGCATCAACAGATGTTTACGTCGAATACGAATTCGGGCGGCAATCTGGGTCAGACTGCCGCCACCGGTGCGACATTCTCCGTGCCATCCGACGACATCCCATTTCGCCAAACAGAAAATTAACTGAATTAGTATCAATGAAGACATCAATTCCTCGCACGTCTCCATCATAGATGGCAATTGACACCGTTGGAATTTTGTCCGAATTTTCTGCGGGGACCACCCAGAAGCTGTCGTCGTCGAACAAAAATTGAACGCCTTTTTCGCGTTCGCCTGTCACTGGAAGGCGCAATTTATTCAGGACTTGGAAACCATTTCTTCTCCGACACGTCAATTCGTTTAAAGTTTGTACGCAAATTACAGTGGAGGTTGGAAACAAAACGATTTATGATGGAATCGATAGAGAAATCACTTTCATAAACAGCGAAAGAAAGTGGGAGTGAGTAAAGTATGGACCAAAGTTTGTCCGAACGATCATTACGATCTATTCAAATCCGCTCTGCGCAGCAGTAGCGCTATAAGCATCAATCTAACCAAGCATCTATCACCAATTTCTCGTTTTTTCTTGACCCTAACCTCACTCGACTCCATTCAATTTCTGTCTGATAGTCCCTGCAGCCATTGAAGGGAAAACAAGTTCACCACTTGTTGGAAAAGAAAGAAAAAACCCGTGCAAGGCAGGATTTTGCATCAAACGTCGGCGATACGCACAGATTCGCCCAATTGCCAACTCGTGCAGGGCAACAACAAAAAACAGCGGTCTTGGACCTAAGCCAAGTTAAAGACCATGACCACCTACCTAAATGTACGGTTGCTTGCCTGCTTGCTTGCTTGATAGAGGATGAGGATCAAACGTGCAATTTGGTGGTTGCCCTATCGTAAAGGGTTTCGGTTTTGTTTCGTTTATCGCTTTCTGTATGGTAGGTTTTTTTTTTCGTTTTTGTGTGTGGGGCTTTGTAATACCCATAATTAACTGCGAATATAAATCTATCCAGACTGACTGCTTTGGCAGAAGTGATGTCGACAAGGGGGGAGTAATTCTGATGATGTTCTTTTTTCTATTGCACGGACGTGGCAGAGATTTATGCGGTAAAATTTGAGGTTAGTCTAAAATTGGCAATAAGGATCGGCGGAAGATGATTCATGAAAAAGTTTCAGTTTTAGTATCAGTTTGTTGTTAGTAGTTGAGCAGTCGAGCAGACCCAGCAAATATTGTGGTTATAGTAATATTTATTTTCTGATTACGGTTATTAAGAGCTATTCCAATGTTGGTACATCAGCAGGACAAACGATAAACATGTTTTGAAACTCTGAGAACGATTCTGACGCATGATGTAAAACTTTCAAGGGTAATACGAATCGAATCATTCAGTTTTATCGGGAAACCGTGTTTAAGCATAATTTGTCATAACTCGGTACAATCAACTGAATCGTACGCTGCTTTGAAGTCTACAAACTGATAAATAATCTGCAAATTGGCTTTTCTTTGATCCGTTGATCTTTGACTGTTGATCTTTTGTGGAACGCCCTTCTCGAAAATCGCACTGGAATTGTGGAGTGTCCAATGAGTGAGGTGCTAACGAAAAGTGACAGGTCTCAGCATTTCTACAAAGGAAGCACAGGGTATCTGGTAGTTTCGCCAAGGTTCAGTTTATTTTGTTCTACTACTTCCTTTCCACGTAGGAGCTCTATATATTCTATCTTATTTTGAATTTTTGCGTTTTCTCAGTTGCATGAATGAATTGCTTCATTTTAAACTCAACTTCTTTAGAGCAAAATTGCGTTAAATGATCTATGGCTTAGCAAACTGAGCGAATGGTCACTTCTCAACACTGAAAAAATAGATCTGTAATAATTTGCATTGCACTTGCGTCATTTACCGTGGAAACAGCAGCACTGTCCAGTCAGACATGCATACAAGCTTCAATACAAGCCTTCATATGGGAAGCTTAATGACACTACTTTTGATTGTGAAGCAACTAAATGTGTTGTGAAGAAACAAGAAGAATTCTATCAACAAAGCACTGTCAAAATATGAGGTAGCCGACATTGCTGAATGCTCAGCAATGCTTTGAATTAACCAAGTTTTCTGATACGCGAAACCGTTGTTTGGTGTGCGTAGTAGTTGCCATGGTAAAATAAAAACAATTTGAAGATTTTCTATCATCAAAGTAGGTGTGTATTTCTAGTATTATATTTTAAAATGGTTATTCATCATATGGTGAAGATTTCTTTACAGATATGTAGCTTGTAGTTGAAAATATTATTTGCACAACTAGGTCAGTTTTATCCTTCATTACATTTAAAAGCATTAAGGCTGATACAAATTTCGAATTCTTTTTATGTCCAAGGTTATCAAAGTTAGTAAAGGGGGTGGCAGAAAATAAATAACACCGAGACGAAAAAAAAGAAATATTTTTGATTAAAGTTTGTGTGCAAGTTATGACGTTTGTAACTATAATAACCAATGTTGAGAAATAACACTTTATCATTATTATTATTTATTTCGCTTGCCTTTTGACAACACTCTCGCTGTCACTGGACTTGTTTGTTGCTAATTTGAGCATTTATGCTGTAGGAAAGCTAATAATATCCAATAAAATGAACAAAACGGTTTTAAATTTTTTTTTCTCCCCCTTCCAATATTCAAGATTTTTGAAGGGGGGGGGGGGGGTGAAACGGCCCAAATATTAAAAGCTCAAACATTAAATAATAGATGCTTAAATACCTGAGACAGCAAAAAAAATATGCTGATAAAGCAGCATTTATTTTAGGTTTGTAGTTCAAAGGGTTCTCTTGCATTTCATAAATTTGCCAAATATTGTCGAAGTCCTTGTGAAAAGCTTCGGTCATTTGATTTGGATATTTTGAGGGCCCTCATGTGATCCTTCGCAGAACTCCCGCACATGAAATTTTGGGATGTGAATTTTTGGTGTCCAACCATTACAGAAAGTTTCGATGGCTTCTGAATAATAGCTTATTAGAGCTACACCTAAGCAAACATTCATCAACGACACGTTGTAGACTGCTAGTAACACAAAATATTTGTATGCATGGTCTCTTGCCACAATATCCCTTTTATCAAGCACATACCGGCAGTGACGGCCAGTAAAACCGAATCAGAAATGGCGAGATGCATTGGCCACTGCTGAAGCCTTCTGACTCTTTTGACGTAGGACTACGTCTATCTGGGAGTTAGGTACTTGAATTTGAAAATTCATGTAACAAAATCAACCTATTGTTTGAAATACACTATTGGAAAATTGGTAAATAACATCGATTGTCTAAATCATACCGAGGAGCTAATCACTACCTCTCTTCCCAAGCACAGCCGACACTAACGGATACAACCGATCTGACTTTGTAAAAGATTTGTTGTTGTTGTTGTTGTTGTTGTCACTTTCTGTTTCCGATGCTTTTTTACTTCCCTTGCCATTCCCTTCTCTTCTTAAATCCTTCCTCTTTCTAACTAACTGACGAAACCTTGATATAAAAGGTACCGTTTGAACATTTCGCCACATCAAAGTGTTCATTACTCGTTTAGTTCGATGGCATATGGTCTGGCTAATCAATTCAGCTTATATGAAGACATCGAAAAATGGCTTTATTAGTGGATAGGTATCGGTATTCAAGCTCTGTCAGAACGAGACAGAGTTGTAGTTGGCGATTGGCTAGCCCCGCAATTGTCCTGTTAAACAGTCGGCTGCGATTTCTGTGTCAAGAAGGTCAAGTTCCCAATCGGAATGTAGCAGTACCAAGGCTTTGCTTTTTTGCTTTATCAAATTGTTCTAAGTGCTATTGCAGTGTTGGCAGGCACGTATTATTTACGTTATATTGGCTCACGTTGCGTTCCGTATCTATCGAGTTTCCGGAAATCGATAAATATTTAATAGAAAACCGGGAGAGTACAAGAAAACGTCCGCGTACCGAATTGAAATATTATACCAATCTCACTGTCGGATCTTAAAAAAATGCTTGCTTGTACGCCCACAGTTCATCTCGCAACTTGGATTTTGTTCTATCATGTAGGTTACCAAAACTATTACTCCAAGTGGATCTAGCAGCCGAATTGTTCGAAGACAATTCAAGTCAGGTTAACAAAATCGCGTTGTAAATGAGCGATTTAATACTGTTTCATCTTTTCGGTTGTGTAGAAAAAGGCGTCGTGCTGCTATCTGGGTGCCCAATAATATTCAGCTTTGTCCGTCTAGCTGGTCTTCATGAATTTCGCAGGTTTCAAATCGAAATGTTTCATAATTGACATAGAATGTTGCTTTTTTTAATTACTTTCGCGGCATTTCGCGGGTTTTAGTGAATTTTGCGGCCGATGCTGGATTTCGCGGGATTCGCGGCTTCCGCGAAATCGCGATTTACCACTGTCCCTAGTTATGAAAATTCTGGCTCTATTTCTGAAAAATGGGGTGAGTTACAATAATTATACCGTTCCTAACTCGTCCGTACAGCTAAGAGCAATTGGTAGTAATCAATCGTACGACACAGGTTATTAGCAATAACAAACGGAAAACTCCGCACAATGTTCATTACGATGACGTCAATTAATTTATCACTCTCTACAGTAGATGTCCGCATCACCAACGGAAAAAACAAGCGAAAAACCTCTCGTCGTTCCTCCGTCATTCCAAAAAGGTGTCACTCAACCGCAAAGTGGCAGCCAATAACAATAAAAACCCAAAATCGTCGCAAGTGCAGTCTTGCTGGACGAAGAAGTCGCGCGCACCGCAATGCACTGACAAACAAGTCGTCGAATAACAAATGGGAAACCAAATCAAAAAAAAAAAATAAACAAGCTGACAGAAATGACTTCATCCAGCGCAAAACTTCAACGTTAACGAAGAGAGAAAGACCTCTCGCGATCGACAGCCGATAAACGATTTCGCGAGGAATGTTGATAACGAAAGAGAAGGGGACAATCGTCAGTGATTTAGTAGGAAGTCAGCGGGTTAACAGAAGGAGACACCTTCTTTAATTGCTGGGCTATTAATTTTCTATCGCAAAGCACAGCTTTGCTTTGATGAAAAAGCAACACAAAACAATATTAATGGTTATAATATGCAAACCAGCTGTCACTCTGGATCTGATCTGCATTCGATCTACGCAGGTCTCCGAGTGCAGCACCTTTCCCGTGACACTGTAAATGTCAGAGCTGAATTTACGTACGAGACAACGGTCAGACGGAGACCTCACCGAATACAATAAATTTTCGACTTCATCGCTGGTAAAAATGGCCCCCACAAAAGATAGCGAACTCAGTTTGCCACCAACGCAGAACCGTCTGGCGATCGGTTGATTATGCAAAAATTCGATACATTTTCTCTCACTGCACACACCCGGTGCTGGGAGCGGGGTGGTAACGCGAAACTGCGATCAATACGAGACCGGCTGCTAAACTGTAAGGAGTAACTGCGAAGGGGTGGGATGGAATTGACTCGTGCCGGCTGGTAAGTGCTTTCAATGTACACACGGTTTTGTTCCAGCAAACCGCCGCTGTAAGCCCAATCGATCCAATTATGGGCAAAAAATTGGCGACACTGCAATAAATTGGGGCATGTGTTTACTGTCATGTTTGGTTTTGTCGGTCGGATTCGACCTGTGGCAGGAGCGAAAAGCTGGAAGTGCCCTCGAGCGGGCCGAGACTGAGGTGATAAATGTCAATACTGTTGCCACGTTCCAACTCAATTGAATGATCAAATTAGTGGTTTTCACGTACAAATTGGTTTCAGGTTCCCTAGTTTTGAATGAAAAGTAATTTCAGGGATATCTGTGTTAGAAAAGTTACACAATTCTGAAGAAATTAAAGTAAACTTGACGATCTTCTTACAAAGCAATTAGCTTAAATTCCAGCCACTCTGTATAGATCAAAGATAAATTTAACTACTAATTACATGAAGTCATCCTTTACCTGTTCACAGCCAAACCAAGAACTGTCTTACAAAGAGTTAAACATCCTACAGCTGATTTCCGTCCGCATTCGTAGGACGTAAACCACGTACAATGTCTGTGCTACACAGACACATTCGACTGTTTTTTCGATCAGCTGAGAAGCGAAAAATAGCGGCGAAAGTGCAAAGTACGCCTCCCCGTTTTCCCTCGCTCAATCTCTCATCTGCTCGCCTCAGCAAGTTTCCGGCTCATTAGAACAAACCTCCCTGCCACGTCGTCCCGTGTTCCTCCGCCTTCTGCACTGCCAAATGTACATTCACTAAAATTTATTAACATACAAGCAACCAGCAGCAATCAGCTGCGACCGGCAACGCGGCTGACCGTAATTTGCGAACAATTAAGCGTGAAGGTCGGTTTTTCGTCCGCACCGGTCTTTCCTCCAGCTTCTTGCCTGTTCATCCTGTCGGTTGGCAGCGTGGTCGCAATGTCAATGAGAAGCAATGTGTGGATGGGACTTTTCTCTTTCTGTGCGGCGGAAGCCGCAAGCTTGTAGATCACAGCTGACGAGAGACTTAATCGCGTGCCGGAATGTCTAAGCAGTGATTGCATCAGAGTGCGTGCGCTGATAAGGAGATTATGCGATTTACTGAGGCGTTCTACATACCGACGGAGATGAGCCAGGGGGGTCAAACTCATCGTGCGATTTGTGTCATACTTTAAATAACGTTTAAACTGACGACTAATTAGTGTCATTATTTTTATGCTTGAGGTTACTGTGTATAAAGCCGCTCTGCAGCACGGTCAACAAATTGCCACCGATTTAAGCACCGCGAAACAATCACGGCCGCAAGATCAAAGTCGTTCGCTTCTCCAAAATCGCGTTGGTAGAGCCTCGGATGTCATCTTCATTGCACACGCGGTGCAGCTTAATTGATATGCGCGCTATCCGTAGCTACAAATGTCGCACTTAGTCGGCTCGTTAATTTCCGGACAAGAAGCCCTATGCGATGTGGTTGGCAGGCGGGAAAAATTCGCTGCGATGATATTTGTGCGACTTTGTTGATTTTGATCGCTCAGCGAGAGAAGATAGCAGCGGCCAGCTAGTAGTAAAGCACGTGTAAACCGAAATGGAGACAAATTACCCTGCCGCAATGACTTCCCACGGGCTGTTGCAGGCAATTGACGTGGATCTGTGATAAACGATTACTCTTCCAGTTCGGTGCTTGTTTCCTGTTTCAGGTTCTTAAGTCCGCACGGGACATGGATATTTTGGGTAGCAGTTTTATTTCTGTTATTTTCTTTAGTGACCCAATTTTTATTTGGTTGTTTTTAAACATTTCATACTTCGCGTGCGAAAGGACAGTATGTTTTGATATTTTATTCTTAGAACTAGTGCGATATTTATATGTTAGAAGCAATTTTGGAATATCGTTTTACTTACCTTATATTTATAATACTCACAAATGTGTAAGTATTAGTAATATATTTTTCTTTGAAAAAAAAAGTGTCGGTTTCTGCTATGCGTAGTGACATGAAGAGGAACTCGATTATCTTTTTTCAGGGATATTAACCGTGGTAGTCATTCGTCCCTAAGCCTATTACCAACAAGTTGCATAATTACCAATAAATCATTCAGAGTATTACCCATCGCTAGCTACAACTTTATCCCATCGTTCTGGCAGAACTCGAACACCGAATACTGATAAAATTGTTCGTCATTTGAGGCTTTCATAGTAGAAAAAGCAGCGCTCAACGTACCTTGACTGTAAATCTTAAGGAACCCGAGTTCCTTGTTTTCAATTCCCGAAGAATGCAATTACTCGGAAATGGCTAGGCGTGTAAATCCAATTACCGTAGCAAGCTGTTCCTGCGTTTAACATGGAACCTCATCGAACAAATCGTTCAGTTAATCGTCTCCAAACGTTTTTGGCCTTCCTTCAGGCAGACAGTCGCAACATTAAAATTACTGTCTTTAAAGCGATGAAACCAATCACGACACGGTGTTTCACTTAGAACAACATTTCCGTGAACTTCATTTTGACCCTCGATGCGCTCAAGCTGCCGGTATTTATTTGTGCTTCTCAAGACTATACCTCTTTTTCTCACAGGATTAATTTCTGGCTATGCCACTACGAGTAAATTAGCGAAACAAAATATTATTTTACGTTCGTTAATTGCAAATTTGTGATTTGATTATCCGGATAACAAAATTTTCCGGAGTTAATAAAAATGTCAATACTCCGGATAATCGAGTCCGACTTGTATTTGAAACTTAAATTCCGGAACGCAGTTGATCTTATTGATGTTGTACCCTTCGTTGCTATGGTGTATTCAACTGTAGAATGGCACATACTATTCGATATGGGTGTTTTCAGAATCAGGATGATGCCCAGACTCCATTTTGAAACCCACTTCTGACTTCCCGAATGCAGTCTAAAATGGAGAAATATCCCCTAATATCCCTTAATCAACTACAGACACCATTCTGAATTCCAAGATGACGACTTCCGGTTTTTGGAAAACATCCTAAAATGCCCAAATATCACTAAATGTGAGTATTTCTGGAAGCCAAATTCCAAGATGGTGTGACTTCCAGTTTTTGGGCAATAGCTCAAGGTAATCGTATACCGAATAGCAAACTTTTCTGGATACTTAAACCTAAACTTTAAGGTAAAAGTTGATTTTCTTCAACTTAAGATTTTACCTGCCCATTCAAATTTTAGAATATCTACATTCAGGTCATAAAATTGAACATTTTTCATAATAGGTTAAATTGCGCAATCAAAATATGATGCGCAATTTAGTACTGAAGCTAAATTAAGTAAGATAAAAAAAGTGCTTTGATAAATTATTCATCAAATCTTTTTGCTGCCAAACGGTGAATTGTATGGCATTGATCATAAGTTTCTATAATTTGTGAAAAATCACAAAAAACGTAAGTAAAGGGCATATTCCCATGAAAACATCAATTTTACAGAACTTAAATTTGAAATATCTCGAACACAGATCAGCTGGGAGTGCAAATCGTTAGCGGGTTCCAAATGTGAGACCAAATGCGGGACTCAAATGCGGTTGAACCGGAGTCCAAACGTGTTCTTTTCGTTTTGTTAAATATAGATGGAAGAAAATGGGACTATATTGGGGCATGGATGGATTTCAGAAAAAGGTATATAAGGAAAATATAGGGTAGTTCAAGGTACACCAAAACATCACGAACAGGCACAACTGACCGTCTGCCACCGGTTCAAAGGGAATCAAGCACAGGCAGCCTGACCACGACACGAAGCATGTTCGGTTTGGCTTGAAAAGTTTTGGTAACGGTGTTCTTATGTTACGTCAGGTCTTTCGGAATTTGCAAAATGATCAAAGATTTTCATTCCGGTTCTGCTTTGGGCCGAAAATAGACAACCAAAGGGCCTGCAGATCCGTGAAGCCTGGCACGAGGAAAGATGGGACAGTAGCAATGTGGGCGGAAAGAATAGGTTCGGGTGGGCTCAAACACGGGGGTGGGGAATCTACATCAATTGCGTTTAAGCCAGAGCACTAGAACAGGGGACAAAAACTCGTTGCTTCTCTCTTTTTTGTATTAGAGCCTACTTCCAACGAAGCTCTAGTTGCCTTTAACCACACAAACACCAGTTACTAAAATTATGGTCCTGAAGTGGTAGTTACACAGCAACACATCCATGCCATAGCGGGTTAATTTTCAGTACGGATTAACTTTACACAGCACAGCACTCAAAAAAAAACTGGAACTGGGCAAACAATGACTTTTGTTCGATTACTTGTACACAAAAACTGGATGAAATCGAGATGACCACTGCACAATAGTCCAGAAACCAAATTTAGGGGGGAATTTGGATATAGAGCTCCATAGTCATGTTTTAGAGAAAAACTTTCTTCTACAAAGTTGTTACCTATAATAAAGCGCTAGAACATATCTTGAAACTGTGTGTAACAACTTTGTAGAAGAAAGTTTTTCTCAAAAATGTTGTTATAGAGCTCTAGACCCAAATTTCCCCCTAAATTTGGTTTCTGGACCATCGGCACTGGTCACAACCGATGCTATTGAGTGTTCTTGGAAAATTTTTCCCAAATTTTGATAGAAATTTGATCAATTTGGTGAAAGATAGAACGATTTAAAGCGCTTTAATTAGTGAACCTGAAACTTTATACGCTATAATACCAGAATGGTGTTTTGCAACAAATGACTTTATCTCGTTTACGACTGCGGATAGCCTACTTAACCGATTTTCTTCATCTTTTTACAGAAAAAAGTATCAAATAATAGAACTGATCAACAAAAGCGAAAAAAGATAAAATGCTCGCCGGGTTTATCGCTTCTACGTTAGCTTATAGGAAAACTCATTCTGGTTGCTGAAAAAGTTATCACCAAAATTCATAGGAATGGTTAAAAAACTATAATCTTTTCTTTTTTTTTCGTTTGGGCTCTAGGGCAGTTCAACTACTCAACCATTTTCAAACAAGTGGCGTCTAAAATTTTTGATACATTTTCTACTGCTGTCAAAAAAGGAAGATGTATCTAAGGAAAAACTGATTCATTCCTCATGAAAATACAATTATTATTACGAAAAAATGAACATTTGGGAAAGGTTTGTAATCGGATTTCCGATGAAGTTTTTTGATGATGCCGGAACAAGAGTGGTGCACGAAGCTTTTGGCAAATTTTCGAATTCAAAAAAGTATCAAATAATAGAACTGATCAACAAAAGCGAAAAAAGATAAAATGCTCGCTGGGTTTATCGCTTCTACGTTAGCTTATAGGAAAACTCATTCTGGTTGCTGAAAAAGTTATCACCAAAATTCATAGGAATGGTTAAAAAACTATAATCTTTCCTTTTTTTTCGTTTGGGCTCTAGGGCAGTTCAACTACTCAACCATTTTCAAACAAGTGGCGTCTAAAATTTTTGATACATTTTCTACTGCTGTCAAAAAAGGAAGATGTATCTAAGGAAAAACTGATTCATTCCTCATGAAAATACAATTATTATTACGAAAAAATGAACATTTGAGAAAGGTTTGTAATCGGATTTCTGATGAAGTTTTTTGATGATGCCGGAACAAGAGTGGTGCACGAAGCTTTTGGCAAATTTTCGAATTCAAAAAAGTATCAAATAATAGAACTGATCAACAAAAGCGAAAAAAGATAAAATGCTCGCCGGGTTTATCGCTTCTACGTTAGCTTATAGGAAAACTCATTCTGGTTGCTGAAAAAGTTATCACCAAAATTCATAGGAATGGTTAAAAAACTATAATCTTTCCTTTTTTTTTCGTTTGGGCTCTAGGGCAGTTCAACTACTCAACCATTTTCAAACAAGTGGCGTCTAAAAGTTTTGATATATTTTCTACTGCTGTCAAAAAAGGAAGATGTATCTAAGGAAAAACTGATTCATTCCTTATGAAAATACAATTATTATTACGAAAAAATGAACATTTGAGAAAGGTTTGTAATCGGATTTCCGATGAAGTTTTTCGATGATGCCGGAACAAAAGTGGTGCACGAAGCTCTTGCCAAATTTTCGAATTCTTCCCTTGATTCTACCAATCAATTGTTTGTCATCCGTTGCACTCTAGTTGATTTCCTACATCCTAAAGCAGTATCCGATTGGGCGACACTGAGGCAGATTCGCTGAGTTACGTATTTTTGGTGCAACTGGGGTCTAGCGGTTGTTTGGGAACGTTTGTGTTTTTGGAGTAATGTAATGATGCTCTATCAGGACAAAACACATACCTTTCATCTGTATTGTATTTTGGAAGAAACACGTTTTGATTGATAGTCAATACTGGGCTTGAATCACAATTTAGACAAG
This sequence comes from Wyeomyia smithii, assembly GCF_029784165.1. NCBI lineage: Eukaryota > Metazoa > Arthropoda > Insecta > Diptera > Culicidae > Wyeomyia > Wyeomyia smithii. The sequence continues at coordinate 38,114,391 of NC_073695.1, read as the reverse complement.
AAGAATGAATCCATTTTTGTCCATTATTTTGGCCGGTCTTTTACTACCTTGCTGGCGAATTATTGATGAAGTTTGTAGGAAATTCTTCGCTATCGGAACCGGAAGATTTTTGCTGCTTGAATTGTTTACCGAGGACTTTTTGACAACATTTTTGTGTAGTTCAGTTAGAAATAAACAATGCGCTTCTTGTTTCAACGCCAGAACTGAGCATGCACCGACAAAACAAATGATACTGGCATATCGATGGAATAGGTAGCTTGCATAAAAATAATCTCATTTCTAAGCGTGTGGAGTTAGAGAACCTCCCAAAAATTCCAAAATTCAAGTTGTCATTCTATAATTCATGACTTGCTACTTATACTTTCATTTTGTTGTAAAAAACATTTTTTCAGTGTGCTCATTTCACCCCACCTGAAGGTGACCATTTCGCCACTATCGAATTAGTTTAAGTTAACATGAGATTTTAACACTATTTATAGCCTAAAATCAAAACTTTAATAATGGTGAAATTTGGGGTGCGACCCATACGTCATATTGATGTGTCTACATATTTGATTGAGCCATTTAAACGACCATAGAAGCTTATTTTGCATTGCGCAATAATAATATTTTTTTCAACATCCGGGAACCAAGTTGATTTTTTCAATGTATTTGCATATTTTTAACAGACAAACCACTTTTATTCTATCTGAAAAGATACTGTAGTAACTACGGAAGAGTTCCCCATACTAAATTGTATTAAAAAATGCGTAGTTTCGCATAAAGGAGGGGTGCCCATTTCGCCCCGTGTGCTCATTATGCCCCTAATCCCCCTACATCTGCAGAAATAGTGGAAGTTCTTTACAGAGCCACAAATAACACTAAAAAGATTGATGAATAACAATTTGCATACCCTTACCAACACACAGAGAATCCTGAGTAAGAATCCCCAGGTTACCTTCAACTCGGTGACGGAATCGTGAAAGGAATCGCAAACATGATCCAGAGGATTCTCACTCACGATTCTTATTCAAGAATCCTAGAGCCATATACAGGGCATTCCTGTGGATTCTTTTTACAGGAATCCTTTTCAAGGACGCTCACGAATCCAATCCTAGAGAATCTATGCAAATCGTATGTGTTCGTCCGGGTAGTCTTTTGTCAATAATGCAGTCATGTCTCAGATACAACTTTCAATTTTTTTTCACGAGTATAATATAAAAAAAATTTCAAAGAATTTGTGCACCTGAATAAATTATTTCGATTTTTTCGGATATGGTCTGTTTCAATTATGAAATTCCGGAACGCAGTTTTTTGTTTCCTTCGTTTCTGAGACGTATTCGAGTGTAAAACGGCCAAATAGTATTCAGTATAAGTATTTTCAGGACTGGAATGATTCTCAGAGGCCAGAATCTGTCCTCAGACGCTATGTTGAATAATCCAGAATGATGACTTCCAGTTTCTGGAAAAAGCGTAAATCAGGCCCGGATTTGAGGGGGGGGCAGATGCCCCGGGCCTCCCGATTCAAGGGGCCCCCCTAGTCCTGAGGCGACCTTTTTTTTTGCTCGTCACCTTCCAGAACGATACCTCTAAATGTTTTAAGGAAAGAGGGCCCCATAAACAAATTTGTCCCGGGCCCCCCGCCGTCTAAATCCGGCCCTGGCGTAAATAGCATTCAATGTGGCTGTTTCTGGCATAAAGATGATGCTCAGAACCAGAAAATCGAACCCAGATATTTTAGAGTCCACTGCAAAACAGTCTTAAATAACCAATGATACCCAGTATGGATATTTTCAGAACCGGAGTAATGCCTTGAGCGTGTGGAGTTAGAGAAATCAGCCGCGTATTCCAATAACAAATCCTAGGTGACGACTACCGGTTTCTGGAATACATCCCAGGCAAAATTATTCAATATCAATATTTTTGAAACAGAAATAATGCTCAAGAAGCCTGAAATTATCTCCAGACGTCATTTTTTAAGTCCGAAATGGGAACTTCTGGTTCCTGAAAAACAGCCAAATATAATCCGATGTTTTCTGCTCTGTGCATTCTAAAAAATATTGTTGCGTTGTAAGTGAAATTTAAATTATAAGGTGTTAAATGTGGCGTGATAATTGTGTGCTTAACTTTAAACCCTGTGCATTTTCTACAAAATATAGCCTATCTCGGTCAAAATTCAGAGCCACCATAAATATTTCTAGAAAGTTCGATGAATAATAATTTACATCATTCTTCATGAATAATGCGGTCATGTTTCAGATACAATCCATTAACCATCTTTTTTTTCACAAGTGGAGTCTATGAAAACAGATTTTTTTGAAGGACATTGTACTCGTAAACTTGAACCGTAATTCAGAAACTACTTACTCATAAACGGTCCATTTAATTGTTACATTTATAGTCTTTCCAAATACGTATGGTTTATCTGTTTCTTTATTAACAGCCCATAACCGTGGCTGTTATTTTTTTTATGAAATTGAGACGTTTCAACGTTGCATATACTTTGCCACATTTTAATGAGCATGTCATTTAATCTGTGAGCAGAAAATCGCAGTTGTAGTCATACACAGATTCGAAAGTTTATTTTTGACTGCAAAGATAATTAATTTAAGTCGTAATTTTTTTTCGCTGGCAACATGAGAAATGTCGAAGTTGCGGCTAATACAAAAATAAATTAGAGCGTCATCTGCGAATAAATGGATGATCCACAACAGTTCACAGTAAAATTCTAAATAAAATATGTAATAATTTCTGGTGCCATGTGTTCTACATTCTCAATTGCATCATTTTTGGTTACAACAAGTATATTCTAATATTGTTCCATAACCGCTACCAAGAAACATCTGATCTGAATTTACTCCTGCCACACTCGTTTTTTGTTCGATCGTTCATGTCATTTACAACATTCCAAGCATGTTTATAAATGACCAAATTTTCAGTGTGGCTTGTTTGCTTCTACCAAATTTTCGTTGTAAATTGTTGATTCTATTGTGCTGAGAGAACTCAGCATTCCACTTGGTTCTGATTAACGTTTACAAGACAAAAAATCTACTTTTCATACAGAAACGCTAAATTAGTCGTCGGCATGAAATTTGTAATCTTTTCAGAGCATTCATAAATTTGCTTAATAAATCTGATAAAATTTGATTAGAAATGATTTGAACCGACGGTTTGTGAAGTCCATCAAAACATTTTTTCATCAGAATTCCGTAATTTTTTAGAAGTCGTTAACATTGACGATTAACAGTGTTCTAACAGTACGGTCTTATCAACTGATATTTCTAAATTTGAAACAAAATAATCCAAAAAGTAAAAAACTCAATGGATTTGGGTTTTTCTTGGGAAATCTTTTGAACACCAAACTTAAATTTGTTATTAAAGTGGTGTTATTTTTGTTTCTGAAGCAAATGTTTCAGCAGCAAGTTGTTTCTCAAGCAAATGCCAAAAATTTCATAAATTTCACCGAAAATGGTTTCCCTGGCAACGTTCCAATATTTCTGCGGATGCAGAAAGCAGAACTTTTAACTCTCTCAAATTCCACTCCACGACTATATAAACAGAACCGAACAATTAAAAAAAGGTAACAAACCCACGCTCACTTGGTTGTGTTTGCCCACCACAGGCTGCGCTCTCCCATCTATCCTGTGATCCTATTTTTCAACCTAAAGTATGCATTTCATCATCGATGACGGCATTGCATATTGGTCCGAAAACATTTGAGTCACTCGCTACTTATGGCGAATTTTCTTCCTGCTACCGCACTGTCCCAGGTTATCATCGCGGCCGATTACGCCGCGAGTCCAAAAATAACCCATGATTCTACAATAGCACTCGGCTGAAACTAGAGCCATCCGTTGGTATATTTTTCCCCATAAACCAACGCTCAATTATAATTTCAATGTCATGCTTCGAAAAACAAGCAACCAACAGCTTCCAAAGACACTCGTAATTCAGACAAATAGCAACCGTATTGTGTAATCTCTAAATATTCCTCGTAAACACACATATCAAACTGCAGCCGAATTGTCTTAGGTCATCGATACCCAAATAGAGCTTCGAATTACAACTAATTTGAAAGATTTATGGCCCACCAACTTCGTACTCGACTTGCCCGAATTGGTCCAATCAGTCACTCACTCTGCGCGCAATCAATCAAAGTTAACAAACTGCTTTCTTTCCCCCACCGAATGTGCTGCCAAACCAATCACGGATTGGTGGTTCAAAGTTAAGGGTGGTCTCGCGGGACTCCCGGGGTCATCCCGAGCGGCGGTGGCTGGCTAGTAATGATGACAAATTTCGAACCCGCAGGATCACCGGCACGTTTTTGATTATGAGTTGCATAAATAACTTGCGGAAGCGTGCGTGTGTTTGTGTTCGCGAGTGGGAAGTGCGGGCGGAAGACGGGGAGAGCGCACTGCAATGTCATTTTTATCTGCGCGCTATGCTCTGGCTTCCACCGAAGTGCCGGATTCTTAGTCATAGTGCGCGAAAAAAAAAAAAACAAGAACAACAAGGCGTTGTGGTTTGCCGATCTGGCAGCGGTCGAGCAGTCTGCTCTCGAACGGCAACCTGAGTGGAAGCTAAAGAACTTTTGCTCGCATCTGAGTGACTTGACTTGACGGTTCAACTATTCCGTTGGCTTTTGTGTGCGCGCGTGCCGCATTCGGTGGAAAATAGATTAGTGTCGCGACGTTGTGTCGAGTGGGGTGGAAAACGAAAGGGGCAGCCCTGCATCAGCAAAGTGCGTCGTGAGAAGAAAAGGTGGAAGCGAAGAAAGCGAGAGTGACAAATTGCTGCAATCCGAACCGGTCGAGTGGTGATAGTGACAACATTCGTGCGTTCAATCGTTGCTACGGGCGGCTTGGTGAAAACTAAAGGTACGCGGGTGGATCTTGCCGAATTAGTAGTTTTTAGGTTTTGTTAACGGGACTGCCGGTGTTCGGGGGACGTTTGGATGGGAAACTGAGTGTAACATTTGAGCAAACAAACGGTTCGTGAATAAAGCCTGTGTGTGGAAGTGATTAGAAAGCATTTGAAGACCTTGCAAATTTACTTCGGAATATTGAGAAAAATTTTGAACAGATAATAATTTTATATGCAGCGCTTTTGAAAAGTATACGAACTGTTTTAGGAATTGTTGCATTTCCAGCTTTGAACGCAAAAAGTTTCTGTAATATAAACTAAAGCAGGTATTAGACGAAGCAAATATTTGCTATTTTTGGTACGGATTTTATTTGCACAAAATAAAATCCGTACCAAAAATAGCAAATATTTGCTTCGTCTAATACCTGCTTAAGTGTTAAGAATAAGTTACTCATTAGGGTGGGGAAACATTATATGGAAAAAACGAAACTTGATAGCAGAAAGCCAGAACCAAGTTTTTTTTTGTTCTATTTGGGGCCCCAAACAATCCTGAATTTATTGGAAGTCGATTGGTTTTGTCTCCGCTTGGCGCATTGCATTTTAAATTTATATGGAGATTTGTATGGAAAAAACAACTTTTTTGCATTTTTCATTCTAAAGAGCTCAAAATAGCTCAAACCATAGGTTTCATGACTTTAAATGGTAGGTTTTTTGATGCCTAACAACTTGGCCGAAGACACTAGAGAGCTAGGGTGTGCCAAAAAAATACTAGAGCTGTTCAAAGTTGAGGGTGTCGAAATTTATGTTGCAAATCATTTTTTCTGCCAACACTGCCAGTGTACCGTCGTCAGTCAGATTTCCATCAGAAGTAACCTCTGAAACACGTTGTTGATTCTACCTACGCCTAGAATATTGACATAAATTTGTTTGCTTGGTCTAGCTGAGTGTATGAACTCGTTACAATAGGTTACTTCTGATGGGAATCCTACTGACGCCGGTACATTGGTAATGTTGGCAGGAAACAAGATTTTCTGCATTTAAATCGACAGACTCAACTTTGAACAGCTATAGCTCTTCTTAGGGACATTCTAGCTCTTCAGTGTCTTTTGCAAAGTTGTTAAGCATCTAAAATACTATACTTTAATATAATGTAGTGCATTATTGGAGCATCATTTAGCTCTCTAGAAAGGTAAATGCAAAAAAGTAGGTTTTCCCATATGAATTTTCATACAAATTTGAAATGCAATGCGCCAAGCGGAGACAAAACCAATCGACCTCAGATAAGTTTAGGGTTGTTTGGGACCCCAAAAAGAACCAAAAAAACTTGGTTCTGGCAAATCGATCAATTTTCCCCACCCTAATACTCATATTTTTTTTTCGAAAAATTAAAATTCTTCTAATTTTCGTGCCAATATTTAATTTTTATGAGGCTTATGTTTATCAGATTGAGGTTATGATGGTTTTAGACGAAAAAATTCATAACTATCAAAAATCAAAACCAATTCCTATGCCGTACAGTCTTCCTCAGTGCTTATGTGGACTGGTCCACATAAGCACTGAGGAAGACTGTACGTCACAGTCGAAATATATATTTGCGGACTGAATTTCAATATTTATTTCCAAAAAATTTAGTAGAGTATAACGGAAACCGATAACTATTTCTTTGATTGATCTCAATCTCTCTGCTAAGACGCTCGTTATAGATTTTCTAGAATTCCTATGCTATGATTCCTATGGAATATCACGAAACTCGCTTTTTATGCGATTTCAAAATTTGCGCGGTTTTTAATACGGATATCTCCAAGGAAAAAGCGACTTATATGTTCTAAAGACCAATGATGATTTAATGATTTTACGACAAAAAATCTTTACAAGTTTTACTCTCAAATCAAAACATGTTTACTTATCTAAATTTTTAAATTTCTGTACCTATCATTTAAATTTAAACCTAATTTTAAATTAGAACTAACTACTCGAAATTCCGAACTCTAAGTCCAAAATTGTAAAATTTTAATTTCAAGCTACTGGGAATGTAAAACCAAAAATCTTACATTCCATATCCAATAATACAATGACACTCTATCTAGTGATTTTCAAGTTTTTTTTTATGTTACGAACCTTACAATCCGAATGCTAGAATCATGAAACAGGAATCATGAAAATCATGAATCATGATACTTCAGATTCTATATGCTGGATTCTCTTTTTACGCGATGGATGCGTGCGCTCAAAGAAAGAATGGCGTAAAAAAAAATTTGGAATAAATCGTGTAAAAAGTAAGATCGCGTCGTTTTGACAAAATCTTTCGCTATTTGGTAAGTGTGTATGTGTATATGCTTGTGTGTTTGAATGTAGGTGTGCATATGTGTGTATGTATGTGTGTATGTGTGTATGTATATATGTATAAGTATGTGTGTGTTATATGTTGGTTCATATATGAATGTTTCCCATGTCACAAATCGTGTAATTTCAAGAAAACCACGTAAAAAATCGTGTAAAATAAAATAACGTAAAAAAGTCGTGTCAAAATAGAATTCAGTGTATATCAACTTACATATCTAAACCTTCAGACTAGAGTTGTTATTGACATCCGCAATTGCATCCGTAAATGCTTAATGATCACATCCGTAATATCCTTGTTATAGACATAAATATAAATTTCAGATTCCATTGCAAAATCTCAATCTATTCAACTTCCAAATCTTAAGTCGCATATTCAAAACCCCTAATCCAAAATCATTCCCCAAAAACAAGTTTTTAGTTTCTACCTGGAAATTCTAGGATCTAATCTGACAATCCTAAACCTCATCGTATTTAACATCAAATCTTCAAAATTCGTATCTAACATCAAATCTTCAAAAAATTATAGTCCTTAATTTTAGATATTCAAAAGACCTTGTCCTTTATTCTAAATATCCTACCTCTACTCACAAACACTGAACTGAAAATCAAAATACAAATCCCAATCTCGGAATCACGAGTTATAAATTTCAAATTCCAAATTCCAAATTCCAAACCATCGAATCTTCAATAAAATATGTTAAATACACGATTCAAAGGCACTCATCCTTAAACTTGAATCTCACACCTCAACTTGAAAACACTGCATTCAATGTTGAGAATCAAAACTCATTGCATGTTTTAAAACCCATAATCTACAGTTCTAAATCAGAATCCACAACTCAAGCCAAAGTATATGACCTAAAATTAAAAGATTCCAATATTCAACACGAGTTCAATTATCTACAATTTTTAAAATCAGATCTGTAAACATAAATTTACTTTCCCAATATCGTATCAAATCCACAAATAACAAATATCCAGCGTCAAATTCCAGCTCCGAAATCGAATCTAAAATTGCAACGGTTAATTCCCGGATCATGAATCTTAACTTTCAAATCTAGAGTTTGGAATCAAAAATACAAAATTCCATACCTCCAATTTTGTATGTCAAATCACAAATTTTTTGTCAACGTTTCTTCCGGTAACATTGTTATGTAATAGATCGCTGGATGAACAAATTTTTTTGGGCTTGTTGAAGATGCTCAAAATCTCGTAAAGTACACGAAAAGTTGAAAATTACCGCGGAACATAAATTCTCTGCTGTCTAGGAGATTCATGAGGTCATGCTATCTGGAGTTAAATCGATAATATCGAATCACCAGTACGGTCACACGTAACCCGCTACACCAGCGTATTGTTTCGAGAAATTAGATGTCGAAATCGAGTAGAATCGGTATACATCGACTTCTCTAAATCATTCTATACACTGCACACTTTCGCTAATGTGAAGCTGAGGTTAACCGGTAGAAGCGCATGCACGCTCCAGAAAATTCGATATCCCGTTTGGAGTTCCACAGAGCAGTGCATTGAGACCGTTGCTTTTCGTTCTCTTCATCAACGACTTGAACCAACAAATTTCAACATGAAAGCCAGTGGTGGGCACCGCTAACCGAAAATTTAGCGACGCTAATCCCACATTAGCGGAGCTTTCGCTAATCGCTAATTTTTTAATATGTAAATAGTCATATCGCTATATTTAATTTTTCCTGTGATACGGTCATTAGGCAGCAACCGTTTTTTATAGACACTCCTTCAAATAAATTTTCTTCTTGATTGTGTCTTTCAGGGGTTATATACCTTTTTAGTTTTCAAAAAAACGAAAAAAAAAATTTATTGCATTATCTTCAAACACGACATCTCGAGAACATTTTCACAAATTTTCATAAAGATCTGGGCAATAGGATGAAAGTTAGAGCGATTTGCAGCGCGCCTCGCCACGGCCGCATAAGCTAATCTTGAAAGTTTACACGCGATTATCTCGGAGTAGTGCGATTATCTCGGAATAGTGTTAAATGACTTTGCCGTGATCGTGATTGCGGGAAAACTACTGAACCGATTTCCTTCATCTTTTTTTTTAAATTTTCGTTATTAAATTCGCCGGTCCTTGAACGATCGCTTTTTAAAACATAATGTTACATTTTGCCGCAAAAAAATTTCAATGCGATTTTTAGCGCTCAATTTGCGTGCATTTTTTGGAAAAAACGTTCCCGTTTGCACTGAACACAAAAAACTCATAAAAGCGATCGTTCAAGTACACGGCACACTTCTAAACTTATGAAATAATATGAGTTTTTTTATTTCGGTTGACCCGTTGAGTCTCTGTCAGGATCACCGCAAGCCTCTGCAAAAAAAAGCGTTTCGGGGAAACGGCCATTACTCCAATAATAATTGGAATATCTCAAAATCAAACGTATTTTTTTGTTGTTGATAAACTGTACTTTCAGAAAAATACCGCTTTGATGCAATAAAAATGGTGCTATGCACTTAAAAATAAATTCAAACTTCCCTCATTTTTCTTGACCAAAAAGGTATGTAACCCCTTAATGATAGAAGATGAGCTTGAGATAAGTTTACCAACCTTTTTCGTCCTAAAATACTCTTCGGTATCATTTCTGACCACTGCAGGGTAATAAGCCAATTCTGGAAAATGTTTGAAATCTTCCACGACGTGTTTTTCATCGTCCATTACGACGCATGAAAATTTTCTCAAAAAATGCAATTCAATTTTCAACCACGTGTTTTTGCCATCAAATTCAGCTTATTGTCGCGGTTGGGGACTTTCTTGACTTTGTATTACTTCAAACCGGAACGCTTCTTTTATTTCTAAACAAATTCTTGTAACGTTCCTACTTTCCGATCCGCAAATTCGAATAGAGAGGTTCGGATTCTTCTCCAAAGTCTTCTCAGCTTTCTGTCCATAGAACTATCCACACGACCAATATTTTTGTCGCTTTTTAGTTTTTTTTCGACACTCAAACGTTAAGAAAACCTTTTTGACACATCGTGACAGTAGTTTGGGCAAATTATGCTTTCTTGCGAGTTCACGATTTTTGACATTTTGAGCACTGTTTAAGAAATGCCAAATAAATCAAAGTAGGCGAGAGTATAAAACCCCTTCTATGTTTAAGTGAAGATAGTCGCTCATAGCTTGAATTTTTCAAGAGTTACACTGATTTGAAGGTGTCCAGATTATTGCGGATACAAACCTTATTCCGCAAAAGATAAACAACATATCACCACCACTACCGCTACCGATAGCCATATTTCACGTAACTGGAACTCATGTGAATCGACCGTTATTTCGATCAACAAAAAAAAAATTCTGACTCTACTCCACTGAAATATTTTCTGTGGGGCGTCCTTGAATAGCTCCTAACACTACAATCGCTCCACTTAAGTCCCAAATTTTAGAGTTAATGATTTTATTGGACCGCGACATATTAAAACAGGCTTGTAATGGTATTGGAAATTAAAAACTACACTCATCAAGAAAACAGGCCTACTTTTTCGAATAGAATAGTTGAATAATACTAAATTTTTCGAAACAAAACAATTTAACAGAGGTTTGTTGAAAATTTGCTTTTTCAAAATTATTTTAAAAATGGGTGACTACTAAAAATTTAGAATTTCTTTCTACAGCTGTCAAAAAAGGTTGAAAAACTTAAAAGGAAACTGATTTATTTTACATGGAGATATATTAATTGTTAACTAACAAAAAATATTGAACATTTGAGAAAGGTCCGTTATCGGCCTCTCGACAAAGTTTTCTTATGTTGCCAAAACAAGAGCGTTGTACGGCCTTCGAGTTCGGTTCTCGAATGCATCTCTTGATTCTACTAATCAACTGTTCGCAATTCGTTGATCTCCAGGTTTTTTTTGCACCGAAGTAACTCAAAATCGCAATGAAATCTTCGATTGGACGACACTGAGGTTGATTTGTTGGGTTGCGTATTTGTGGTACAAATGGAGTCGAATGGTTGTTCAGAAACGTTTGAGTTTTTTGACGTGCTGTGATGACATTTTCTCTGGCCAAAACACATACTTCTCATCAGTATGGTGTTTTGTAAGAAATGAAAACATAATGTAGTTCAAATATTTGTTCTGGTATATATTTTGCTTGATAGCCAAACCACTAGGCATGAACCATGATTTGATAAAAAGGAAAAACTCCTTTTCTGTCCACTACTCTGGGCGGTCTCCTAATACCTTTCTGGCGGATTATAGTTGAGGATCACAGGAAGCCTTACATAATAGAAACCAGAAGATTTTCGCTTTCCAAATGGTTTACCATGAACTTTTTGCCAAAACTGTTGTGTAGTTCATAGCGAACTGCACTTGCGGAATGCTCGTTGTTTGGACGCCATTTCGAACCGAACTGAGCATGTACAAAGAAAAAAAAAAAAAAGTACTGGTATAAAGAGTAAAGATAGAGCTTTCATATACATATTCTCATTCCTCTCTGAGTGTGTTTGTTGTTGAGTAAAAGAGCCCCAAAAAAGCATGACAATTCAATTGAAAATGTTTATTTAAGATGTTTGAGATGTTAGCAGCATCGAAATTATTTGAAATTATTGTCAATCGAAGTCTTCTAGCTGGAATAAAGTGCTATATCTCTACAGACCAGCATGGTTTTATGCCTGGACGATCGGTTACCACGAATTTATTGGAATTTACGCATATTTGTTTTACACAACTGGAAGCAAAATGCCAAGTGGACGTGGTTTATACGGATTTGAAAGCCGCATTCGACAGAATTGACCATCGTACATATACTATTGCGCAAAATTAACCTGCTTGGTGCCTCTGACAACTTTGTTGCATGGCTTAGTTCATACTTGTGTGACCGATCACTTCGGGTGAAATTGGGAGCGTGCAGCTCAACTCCGTTCGTCAACTTGAGTGGTGTACCTCAAGGAAGTAACTTGGGACCGCTGCTTTTTACAATATTTTAGTATTTGCTTGGTGACGGATTTAAGCTTATATATGCGGATGACCTAAAACTATATTTCGCCGTGAAGTGCATAGAAGATTGTCACCGTTTGCAGCAGTTATTTGATATGTTTGTAGAATGGTGCCATCGTAATAAACTGATTGTCAGCATTCCTAAATGCTCTGTAATGACATCTCATCGGAACTCGCAGCCTATAATGTTCAACTACCATATCGATGGAGTCGTGCTCAACAGGGTTGAAAAGATGAATGACTTGGGTGTGACAATGGATAAGAAACTCTCCTTTGCTAGTCATCGATCGGCCGTCATTGCTAAGGCTAATCGTCAGCTGGGGTTTATAACCAAAATAGCCAAAGATTTTAATGATCCGTATTGCTTGAAAGCTCTGTATTGCTCTTTAGTGCGACCTATCTTAGAGAATGCTTCACTAGTTTGGCTTCCACATCAACTGACCTGGAGTTTACGAATTGAAAGAGTGCAAAAGAGATTTGTCCGAATTGCTTTGAGAAATCTGCCTTGGCGTGACCCACTGAACTTGCTTCCGTACTGTGATCGGTGCAAGCTAACCAATCTTGACACCCTAGCTCGACGACGGAAGATTCAGCAGGCAAAATTTGTCGCTAAGCTCCTGAACAATGAAGTAAATTGTCCCAAACTACTATCTTTACTTGATTTTCGTGTTCCATCGCGTGCTTTAAGGACTTCTACTCTTTTCCAAACATGGTTTCATCGCACAGCGTTTGGATTTAATGCCCCTATGTCTTCGATGATACGTGCATTTACTTCTGCTGAAGATTTATTCGAATTTGGTGAGCGTTCCAGTTGTTTCTCCAGTCGAGTAGCAAGATCTGCTTGTTTTACATTCTGACGTTGACGATAGTGATATATTCAATGAATATTATTCATATTCATTAAGACTTTGTGTTAGATGGATAAATAAATTAATATATAAATAAATAAATCATGCTCTTCTACTGTTTATCTCATTATTTTCATTAAGAAAAGTTACGATGAATCAACCCGACCTTTTCAATTTCTTTTCAAAATGTTTCCATTCAGTTCTAATATTGGCAATTCCATTCCTATTCTCGAGAATTTTTATTGTCATTAAAAAAGAGAAAAACGGCAATGCATATCGATGATTTCCTTAGCAAAACTTAATATATCTTAAGTACCAAAAAATGAAAATTACAACTAATACAAATGAAAGCACATAACGATTTCTAGCACATAAAGTGAAAAAAATATACAATTTCACACCGTTAATAATGCACAATACAGAATCGTTTTAAGCCATGTAAATTTGTACGTTAATTGATATAAACTTAGAGCTTCGAATATAAATATGCATGCAAATTCACAATATATTCATTTACTTTGCATGTGAATATAATGTCACACGGAATATTACATGGTTTCCAATGCTCCATTTATGTGCATTTAAAGTAATGTAATTTTTTTTACTGAGTATATATCTATTGCACATAAAAAATAACATTCAGTTTTCTGATCGTTCAGGAGAGCTTATTTACATGATGTTAGATTTTTTTCTATTATTTGTAAATACATTTGTGCTTATGGAAGTGAAAACAATCACTAAATACGATAAAGATCCAACAACGCGAACACCGGACATTTAAATGCTGAAAAAATCCGATCCAAAATTGTACGAGTCCTGAACAGTCTTTTTTTGACGTCATCGGGCAACAATCTCTTCAGGGCTCCGAATATCCCGTAAATTACAGGAACTGTCAACATGTGACGCGCCTGCTTGGCAAGCAGTTTTGCACACTAATCACACTTGTGGTAGTGTACAGCTCAAACTAAAATGTATAAATTCACAAAAGTGACGTCGCAACCTTTTCTTGAAAAAAAAACTCGGTTACTATCATTATAATGACGATGAATCATGTGTTATAGAGTTCTACGAAATCTTTATTATTCCCTCTACACTGTACTAAGATGAGCTCAAATTCCAAAAACACGAGTAAGTTTCAGTCAATGAAACTCATACCCCCGACAAGAGCATCTCCCCCTGGGGTACGAATTCCAGGTAATCTAAGTTGCTTAGCGTACAGCTGATAAGTCATAATAAAATTGTATGGCCTACTTTTGCGCTGCCATTTGTTTCTAAACAAGCTTCGAAGAAGGAATTTCTCGCTAAGAGTTTGAAGGTTATGTATCATCTAAAATAAACAAAACGGATCACGACTGTATCATGTTCGACGCGAGCTGGAGATTGGCGATCCCCTCGGCGCGGTTGAGGGAATTCTTCCTAGTTTTAATCGCGACACTTGGTTTTTCAACTCACGTGCAGCCGCTCTCCCCGGTCGGTTCGACCGATTGTTGACGTATGATGATGATGCGTAACTATCAACCGAGCGGACCAAATGATTGCGTGTTTTGTGCAATAAATCTAGACGCCTCTGTCACTTTTCCTCTCGTTTGCAGCACGTCATTCCTCGATGCTGCTGAAGAAATCGGAGAGAATCCAAAATAAGAACGCGTCTGACGCCGCTCTTCGTTCGTTGGAGGTTAATTAGAACAGGATAAACACTGAAAGGGGAAGATGAGTTTCGGAATGTTTTGGCAGTTCTGCTTAGTACACAGTCATTTAATTTACAAAACCCGAACTGGGAAGGAAAATACTGACCATTTAGAGAAGAGTGAACTTCAAAGTGGTTAGCCAAACATTGCAAGTCACTTCCAGTGCTTATTAGCAGAGTGCCATTTTTCTCGACCCGATCCAGACATAAATATTTGCACCGCCAACCGATTCTCAGGCGCATTTTCACACCGAACTGCAAATGTTGTCTGTTTACCGTAAAATGACGAGCCGGGTCGGTCAGTCGGTCGATCGAATGCAAATGCACACTCATCAGTGTCGACTTTCTTTAGTTAACACATTTGTGTTCTCACTTCTCACACTGATCGATGCTACTGACGCGCTCTACGCTGTCCATCAGTTATCATCATCGGCTCATCTCAGAGGAGGAATCGATCGACAAAGCCCATCAATCAAATGACCGCACTGCTGACGGCTGCCGCTATGATGTGAACTGATGTGAAATAATTCCCCTAAAAATAAGCATACATTATATTGCGGTGGTTCGGCAGGGCTAATCTGAGAGGATTATCTCATGTAGTAGCAGTGATCTTGCACGACAATCAACGAGGGATTTCACGCAAACTCGTGAAATGCAGTTGGCACCACCATGTCAGATTTATGTGAAGCTTTCTGAGTTTAATGACATCGCTCATTTAGGCAAGTTCCAAAGTTGAATATGGCTACGGTATGCTTACGAAAGAAAATGATATAAAACCACATTTCCAGAGTAAATATTTTCATTAGATATCTACCTCCGGACCCGTATGAATATTTACAGTGTAGACACATTAGCTTTAGAGTTAGAGATTTAAAGGTTCTTCAAATGCTTCAACCAAGAAACTGCTACCACTAGGTAAATTGGCATGAATTCCCCCAACTGGTCTCGTGTTTACATAGTGGTATGCTTACCACTACACGACAAAGTTCAAATAACTTTCCTACCTCGAGTTCGCCCACCGCGAAAAGTAAAATTTTCAGCTTGAGACGCGGTCGCGGTCGGTCCTCTGCCTTCGGAGGTGTGCGCATTCTTCGCATATTCTTTGATCAACTTAGGTTTCGAAGAAGATGACGCTTGGTTTGTTGGCAAACACACTTTGTCGCTTGAAAATGTTTTGGTTTTCGTGGTAGTTTATTCTCCCAGTAACCACCGTCCCTCCATCGAACACCACCCCCAAGAAGACGGTTGGTAGATTTGTGAACAGATAAAAATGCATTTATATCGCGAACCGAGAAGAGTTGGGAATGTGGTTCTACTTTTTGATCGTACATTGAATTTAGGACAAAATTAGGAACGTTTAATTTGAACTATCGATAATCGACTAGATTAAAATCCTACAGATTGGGATTTCATCGCGGAAAAGGTTTGAGAAGGGGATTTCGGTGTCCCATTCCAAAACCGCCACGTTTTCTGTATCCACACCGCATTTAAAGCGGTAATGTGATCACTGTTGCAAATATGACGAACACGAAGTGGTTTTGAGGTTGGTTGTATATTGCATGTTATTGTTTGTCAGGTATAAGAGTCTGTTCTGATCGTGTCGGTGTCGTGTGGTATTTCTTGAATTGCGTCATACACTTAAACGAACAAGCGTGCAATGACTTTTTTTTCACATACAAATTTTGCTTCGAAAGTTAGTATTTCGTATTGGTTTGTTTTACACATTACATTTTTGATGATCTCAACCGATGTTACCGCCTCGGAAGTTTTTGAGCAGTATTAACAGAGCAATCCTATTCAGATATAAGAGAATTGGCACAACATGGATCATGTAGTATGGATTTTTGTTCGCATTTAACGGTAACAAGGTGCACTTGTCTCATAAAAAGAGGAATGTTAGACCCAGAGTAGATAAAAATCATTTCAACTTCCGGAGTGAAAATTACACCCAATCTTTTTCAATTTTCACTTCCAATGAACGCAGCGCCCTTTCAAATATACTATAAATTCACCCTTGAAACTAGCTGCCACACTCCGATAAAATAATTCACGTGCATCCTTCACGGTCACGAAATAAAATCTTCTGAAAATTCAACCAAATGATATCGTTTCTTTGGTAAAACGAAAATGACGGGTTTTCATATAAATTTCTGCATAATTCGAGAAATAACCAAGCAAATGAGGCCTAATAACCAACTTTTTCGGGAAAAAGCTTAAAATAATTGAGGTGATGTACAGAAATCAAAAATTAACTCCAGACGCCAAACTTGTGGTTCCCCAAAAACAGCGAAAAATGGCCGAATATCTTTATTTACTCATATTGGGATATGTTTCCAAAATCCAACGCAGTGTGCAGAATCGAGGGTACGAGCAATCCTGCCAGCGAAAAACAAAGATGTTGCCGGTTTTCGAAATCCTCGAAAATCGCCAGATTTTAAATTAATTAGTAATCCGAATCAATTAAAAATTCTGTTGCCTTCAATGTTCAAAATTATTTAATTTTTTTCTGAATTTAAGTTGCTTTTGCGCATATTTCCTGGAAAAGTTGTATTTTAGGGAATAAAAATATAGCTAACGTTCATTATGGCTATCATACGTATGACAACTGTTCATATAGCAAACGCATTCATAGCTGTTATGGGGTCATCCGTCAAAAACGCTATGATTGGTTAACTTTTACTCTGCTTTGTTGTAATTTTTCATTTTTTTGTTACAAACAAAGATTCGAACATTACACTTGTCGACAAAATGAAAAAAGTGTATTCCAATAGCTCAAACCGGAAAAAAAAATTAAAGATTATAGCTATTCAACCATCCCTATGATTTTTGGTGCCCCTAGCCATTACCAAAATGCGTCAACTTACTTGAGAGCGTCGTATAGAAATTGCTCGCCGGGTTCGTCGTTTTAACGTTTTGTTTATGAGGAAACTTATTTGAGTCTGTGAAAAAACGGTAATGACTAGGGACACAAAAATTCACAGAAATGATTGAATAGCTATAATCTTTTATGTTTTTTTTTTTTTTTTCAAATATGAGCTTTGGAGTGCACCTGTTGACCAGTTTTATAGAAGTTTTTGATATGAAAAATTTAATGTTATAGGAATTCCCTTATTTGAAAATTTTTTAATCCATGAATCTTTAAATCACACATCTAAAATAATTAAATCCAAATATTCTAATATCTTAAAATTTTGAAAATTTGAAATCCCAATTTCTAAGATCCTTAAACCCCTGAACTCCAAATTCTTGAAATCTCCTGATTTTGAAATCAAAAATTATTAAATCTCAAAATGCTTAGCATCTTTAATCCTGTAACTCTTAAATCACAATAAATTAACATCCTGCTGTTTGATTCAGATCCTAAAGATAATAAATCTTCAAAAATCTGGAATATCTTGATTAGGGTGCCAACCAGAAAATTTAAAGAAAAAACCCTACACGAAATGTTCATCCGCCCGAAAAACACACTATGCAAAATTTTGGCTCGATCGGACTAAAAACGGGGTGGCGCAAAGCGATCGAAGTTTGACCTTGAAAAATTCGAAAAATCACTTAAATTGAGAATTTTTTCTTCAGATGAAGCCAGATGTGAACGTTTCATGCATTTTAGAGCCATCTGGGGCCAGGAAAAAATCTCGAAAACCGAAATTTAATGCACCGTACTCCGTTGGGTTAATTTTTGGATTTTTAAAGGTCAAAATCCAACCGCTTTGCGCCACCCCATTTTAAGTCCGGTTGAGCTCAAATTTTGAACAGGGTATTTTTTCAGGTAGGTGAACATTTTGTATAGGGTTTCTCAAAATGACCATTTTCATTGGCACCCTAACCTTGATGCTAAAACCAAACAATGCCACGGCTCTTAGAATTCTAGATTCCATCAATCTTTTACATTAATTTCCGTCAGTCCTAAAATTTTAAGGTCTATTACTGTAAAATTCAAAGATCCTATCATTTTCAACAGATTAGAAATGTTGAAATCACAAAATCCTAAAATTCTACATTCTAAAATCGCTAAATTCTTACTCGTAAAATCGCGTAATCCTAGTCAGGCATGTAAATGATCACGATAGAACAATTTTCCACTACCATAATCGTCTTCTTTTGCTTTTGACGTTGGTAAGACTCGCTGTGTAATACATTCTTGAACAAACATGGCAAACTAGTACTTGCTACCTCGAGGTTTTTTCCCTAAACGCATTCTGAGATTTTTTATAGAAATGAGATTTACACAAAATGAGTGCGGAGATTTTGGAAGCTACTTATATCACTGGTCCTGTACTAATATTTTGAACAGAAATAGAATAAGATAGACATAAATAAAATAAAGCAAAAATTCGATGTGGGAATGCTACTCCACCATTTGTTCTGTGTGCGAGAGCCGACGACCGTTCTACATTTTCGATCGAAAGCCTACTACGACGCACACTAACGAAGCGAGCTTTTTTTTATTTCTCCATGATCGGACTGGTTTCTTTGTTAGGTAATCTTTTGTAGTTTTTATTTAAAAAAATAGATTTTTAAAAATTAAGCCTTTTTAATTTTAAATTTTTATTTTTTTTTATTTTTCGGAAAGACAAAATTATTATCTACAACTTTGCCGAAGACGTCACACCGATTAAACGCACGATTTTGGTAATCATTAATACCTTCTAAAATAGCATTTTTAAATAGCTTTATATTAAACCAATAGGAGAAAATGGCATCTTGCCTATAGAAACGCCTATGCAAAGTTTCGATTCGAGATAAACGCCTAGGTTTTTCTCGACTTCCACACGCTTCAACCAATGATCGTGTAATTGTAATTAAAGCGGTAGGCTTCGCGGCTCAAAGATAGTCGCAATCAGGTAAGCTAGTCACATTGGGGAAGAGTACAAAGTCATCCATGTAAACAAGGTTGCAATTTCCGGTGAAAAGGTGTAAAGCATTGTTGAAAATTTAGAATAAACATAGTTGGCCCAAGCTTGCTGCCTCGAAGTACACCGAAGTGAAGTTGTCAACGACCTCCTCAGATTTGGTTGAAAGTTTGGGAAGTTTTTCATATAGGGTGACTGTGAAAAAATTCCAACTTTGATGCCGATTGTACTATTTCGTGGGACTCTCCGCTTTTTATAAGAAAAAGTGTGCCATTTTTCATCAAAAACCATGATTAATAATCAGTGGTGGGCACTATTCCGCTAATTCGCTAATCGCTAATTAGCGACGCTAATATTCAGTTTAGCGATTTCGCTAATTTTTGAACTGGTTGGCGTAAAGTAAAGTGGTAAAGTTTTGGCCTTCGAAACGCTAATCGCTAATTCGCTAAATTTTGTAGAGAAGCGACAAAAGAACTATTCAAAAAACTGTGAATTGCTGATGGCGTACGTAAATTGCCTCGAAACATGAACATACTTTACTAGTTACTTTTGGAACGTTTGTTTCATTTAAACAACGTTCAATTGTCTTAATTGTTTAGAGTTTCTCTCTTTACGACACAAGTGCAAGACAGTCTTTTCACCCTAGAATGGAGTTCCAGTTATCGTACAAGCCACAGGAGCATTTTGAAGAACAAGCTCAAGGTCTAGATTGAATTTTCGACACATCAAGAACCATTGTAAATTACAATGCGCTTGAAATTATGACAACTTTGGTTCTACTTTTTCGATTCAGATAATAATCAAACTTTTATGAAAACATCACTAAAAGCATCTGTTTTTAATGCAAGCTGAATAACTTTTGTTACTCCTTGTTTTTACAAAATCAAGTATGACCACCGTTTTGTGAACCTTTTATTGTAAATAGCTCTGAAAAGTAATTGCTTTCGTTTGTTTTACCACCAAAGATTAAAGTGGTTCAGATCTTACAAAACATGAGCAATAAATATAGCGATATGACTATTTACATATTTATAAGTTAGCGATTAGCGAAAGTTCCGCTAATTTGGGTTTAGCGTTTAGCGTTTAGCGATTATCGAGCTAAATTTTCCGGTTAGCGGCTTAGCGATTAGCGTCGGTAATTATTCGGTTAGCGGTGCCCACCACTGTTAACAATGTATATAGCCCTTCCAGATAGTCTTGAATAACTTTGCTTACCAAACAAGCCAGTTTTCGTAGGTTTGATTCCCGGCTCGGGAAAGACTGTTAGTGCCAGCAGGATCTTAGCGCTAGCCCCGCAATTGTCCCGTACACGAAAACAGTTGGAAGCGAAGTTTGTGTATAATAAACAGAAGGTCGAGTTCCGAAAAGGAATGTCGCACCAAGGCTTTGCTTTGCTATAATGGATAGAAAAAAAAAATAATGCATAAAAATTACTAATTTTATTCAATGAACACAAAAGACTCGGGATTTTTCAATTATTCCCCAAACTTTGAGCCAAATCTGAGACCTTAGTCTATTTTCTTGCACACTTGAAATGGAGTGATGCATTTTTTTCTTCAAATCATCAGTGTAAAAGATACCGGAAATTGGACTTCATGAACTGTATGAACTTGCAAGCTTTGTCAATTTAATATAATGGAAAATTTAATAAAATCATAGATTAAAAAAATCGCAGGAGAGTTGTGTGCAAAGCAACGACCGCAAGGTTGAAGTAGAATACTTTTACAAGAAAGATAACCCGGCTGCTTGCGTGTCGGTCATTTTTTCTAGTGAATAAACGCTAAATAATCAGATCAATCGAATTTCGCGCTTCAACAAAGCTTGACCGCAGACAGACGTCCAAGCAAGAACAACATTGATTAAAATTTCCGTGTAAATTTTCAATGTAAATTGCGTTATAAATCACTTGTACACTAGTGCCGCCTGGTGACCTTATCGCTACAATACATTTTTTTTTCGCTGGTGCACGAGGCTGGCGGTACTGGTAGCGCTATCTGGTTACGGATTGCTACCACAAAAAACTTTACACAAATTTGGAACTCAGCTTGGACGTCTGTCTGCCCATTTTCAATAATATAGTAAGTTGCTTGTCATGGTTGGGGCTTGACAATTTTTAAATTTTGAGATGAATTTTTTTAGTATGTCGTGCTCATGACTGAACGAAAAGATAATTCAGTACTTTCTGACACGGAGATAAAGTAAAATTTATAACTTTTACAAATTTAAAAATGTGAATTACCTCATTAGAAAATATTAACTCTTCAGTAAAGTTTTTATTTCATCCTGAAAAGGACAATTTGTTGTTCATTTTAGTATCGGATAAGATGCCGATCACATCTTTGCGTTATAACTGACAGTGTGAATAAAATATTCCTTGTGATAAAATAAACAGTGAGAAGCTGATTTAACACTCAAAACTAGACGGCTCACGTGTTGTCAAAATGAGTCAACTTTTCATTGAATGCATTTACTAGTGCCCACTATCGCACAGAGACTGCATTTCACTAAAGCGCCTCACTGCATCAGCCGCTATGGATGCTGAGATCCGCTGCAACTAGTGCGCTATCCATAGCCATGCCACAGTTGTGGCCGCTATACGCTGCCATTGGTATCCACTGTCCCTGCATCAGCTGGCCCAGCTGTTATCGTTGCTGGAACCGCTGCAACTAGTGCGCTATCCATTGCTACGCCACAGCTGTGGCCGCTTTCCGCCATCGCTGGTATCCACTGCACTGCTAGTGCTGCTGCTAAGGGAGGACGACTGCTGTTGTCGCTGTCTAGAACTATTATGAGCGGCTTCGGCTGAAACAGGCTCTTATATAGGCCAAATAGCATGTTTTAAATTGCAAAGTATATGATTCTGTCGACCGTGCTTGGGAAGCAATCATATAACGACCAATCAGAGGTCGAATTTTCCGTTTTGACAAAGCTTGACTATTTTCAATAGTACAATAGTGTGAACAATAAAATTACAATTATCTTCTTTTGGGAAGAATCTAAAAAGATTTTCCAGTCTATTGCTGCAAGAACAAAGGAAATCCATCGAATAATAACCGATTTATTAGCATTGGAAATTGGACATATTTTTCACTATTTGCGGTTTTAGATTTTCATTTCACATCCCTATGTAGCCGAACTTCCTGAGAGAAGTATTCTACTTTAAAATTGTGAAAATTGTGAGATTTCGTTAAGATGCATGATAACTAAAATTCAAAATAAATTTAACTCTCAATAAATATATTATAAATTTCATTTCATTCTGTGCCGAACACGCATCAGTACTGGACGTGTTTGGTGATCGGTCCGATAGAGTATAAAACAAAAGACGTGTGAACAAGTGTTGGCATTGTTTGCCTGGTCGAGTGAAATAAATCCGGGTTCAAGGTCGTTCCTTTGTGCAACTGTTTCGCATCGTGACTGCCAGCTGGTGCGTAAGCCGATTTGGCTGCTGGCTGGATTGTGCTACAGCAGTGGACGAGACACAAACGAGGAAAAAGAAGAAGCCATCAGTGCCAGCGAGTCGTATCGCTGTGTGGAGTGATCTCACACCTGGCTCGCTGCTGGTGGCTGTTTGGTGCTGCTGTATTGGTGCTGCTGGCTGTAACGGCTGCTACTTCGAACGATCGGACAACCAACCTTACTGGAAGGGAGAAATAAAAAGGTACGTGTTCTTGTCAGCGCTAGTGCGCTAAACATAGCGCGATGGATGTAGATCCCTCGCCTCCCGCGCCACCATCCCCGAACCCCTCTGACCCTGACCCTTCTGTTACCCCCTCCCCTGTTCATTCTTCAGTCCCCCCTCGCCCCAGGCTTTACCCAGACGGAGCCCAGGGCAGCTATACTGTTTATTTTCGGCCAAAGGCAGGACCGAAATCGAAAAAGTTGAACCTCTTGCAGATTTCTAAAGACCTGACGAAGGAGTACAAGGGCGTGACCGAAATTTCCAAGGTCCGGCCTAACAAGCTCCGTGTCGTGGTCGGTAACCTGAAAGAGGCCAACGATATAGCTTGCTCTGAGCTCTTCACACGCGAGTATCGCGTTTACATACCCGCACGAGACGTGGAGATCGACGGTGTCATAACCGATTCGAGTCTGTCCGTCGAGTGTATACTGCAAAGTGCCAAAGGGTGCTTTAAGAACAAAACGTGTCCCGAAGTAAAGGTGCTCGACTGCAAGCAATTGCGGTCAGCATCGATCATCGGTGGCAAAACAGTATACACTCCGTCAGACTCGTTTCGAGTTACGTTCGCCGGGTCAGCACTACCAAGCCACGTCTCGATCCACCGGGTTCGTCTTCCTGTGAGGCTCTACGTGCCCCGCGTCATGAACTGCCTGAATTGCAAGCAGTTAGGCCATACAGCCGCCTACTGCTGCAATAAGGCACGTTGTGGCAAGTGTGGGGAGTCTCATGCGGAAGATTCTTGCAGTGTTCACGCTGAAAAGTGTATTCACTGCGGAGAAAATCTGCATGAGCTCTCGACATGTGCGGTGTACATGCAGCGCAGGGATAAAATAAAACGGTCTCTCAAAGAGCGTTCAAAGCGTTCCTACGCTGACATGCTGAAGAAGACCGTTACCATTTCTCCCGTTACTTCGAACCCCTTCGATCTGTTGCCCTCTGAGGAAACCGATTCTGACGATTCACCAGCGGGAGCATCTTACGCCAATCCTGGGGAGTCTAGAAAGAGGAAAAATATTTCCTCTCCTAAACTTCCCAGAAAAGGTCCTAAGATTTCTCAAAGTGAAATGAAAGTTACAAACAAACCAAACAGTGCTGCGGAAAAACCGAAGCAAACTCCTCCTGGGCTGGCAAATTTAAAGTCCCAGAAGGAGCACTGCCAGGAACATCTAAAACCCCAGTTGCTCCTTTTACACTCCCAGTTGATGAAACAAACTCTGGATTAGTGAAATTTTCTGACATTGTGGACTGGATTTTTGAAACTTTCAATGTACCCGATCCAATTAAAATTTTTCTTACAGCATTTCTCCCAACAGTTAGATCATTTTTGAAGCAGTTGACTGCCCAATGGCCTCTCCTTGCAGCGATTGTATCCTTCGATGCCTAATTCAACTGCGTATATGAAGGATTCTATCTCTGTCTTACAGTGGAATTGTAGAAGTATTTTACCAAAAATTGATTCGTTTAAAGTTTTGATAAATAAAAACAAATGCGATGCATTTTCCCTTTGTGAAACTTGGCTTACTTCAAATATTGATCTCAACTTCCATGATTTTAATATTATTCGCCTTGATCGAGACACCCCATATGGAGGAGTACTTTTAGGGATTAAAAAGTGCTATTCTTTCTATCGTATTAACCTCCCCTCGATTCCAGGCATCGAAGTTGTCGCATGTCAAATGACAATACAAGGTAAAGAGCTTTGTATTGCCTCAATATATATTCCCCCCAGAGCACAGGTTGGGCAACGGCTGCTCTTTGATTTAATAGAACTTCTTCCCTCGCCACGTTTGATTTTGGGAGACTTCAACTCTTATGGCGTGGCTTGGGGTTCCCCATACAATGATAACCGCTCCTCTTTAATCTATAACCTTTGCGATGACTTCGACATGACTATTTTAAACAACGGTGAAATGACACGTATCCCGAAACCTCCAGCGCGCCCAAGCGCTTTGGATCTATCCTTATGTTCGACGTCGCTACGGTTGGATTGCACATGGAAGGTAATCCTCGATCCTCACGGTAGCGACCATCTGCCTATTCTTATTTCAATTACTAACGGGTCAACTCGCATGCGACCAATTGACATTCCGTATGACCTCACACGAAATGTCGATTGGAAGTTATACGAGGAAATGATTTCAAAAGCGGTCGAGTCGATTCAACATCATTCACCACTTGAAGAATACAACCTCCTCGCGGGCTTGATTCTCGACGCCGCGTTGCAAGCCCAAACGAAGAAATATCCCGGCGTAACGATCAAAGAACGGCCTCCCACTCCGTGGTGGGACCAAGAGTGCTCCGATGTCTACACGCAAAGATCCGACGCGTTTAAGGCCTACCAGACGGGAGGTATACCTGGCGACTATTTACGGTATTCGGAGCTTGATACCAAGCTTAAAAGCTTGGCTAAAGCAAAGAAACGTGGATATTGGCGTCGGTTCGTGAACGAGACGTCGAGGGAGACATCGATGAGCACTCTTTGGAACACAGCCCGAAGAATGCGGAATCGCGTAACGGTCAACGAAAGCGAGGAGTCTTCAAGTAGGTGGATATTTGATTTTGCCAGGAAAGTATGTCCGGACTCTGTTCCTGAGCAAAATATTGTTCGCGATGCGTCTCCGGGCCACGACGCGATAGAATCACCTTTTACGATGGCAGAACTTTCAGTTGCCCTCCTGTCCTGTAACAATAACGCGCCTGGATTAGATAGAATCAAATTCAACTTGTTGAAGAATCTACCCGGCAATGCCAAGAGGCGCTTGTTGAACTTGTTCAATAAGTTCCTGGAGCAAAACATTGTACCGCAGGATTGGAGGCAAGTGAAGGTGATCGCCATCCAAAAACCAGGGAAACCAGCTTCTAATCACAACTCTTATAGGCCGATTGCAATGCTATCCTGTATCCGGAAATTGATGGAAAAAATGATACTCCGTCGTTTAGACCACTGGGTCTAATCAAATGGTCTACTATCAGAAACTCAATTTGGCTTCCGCCGTGCCAAAGGGACGAATGATTGTCTTGCGTTGCTTTCAACAGATATTCAGCTGGCGTATGCTCGTAAAGAACAAATGGCGTCTGCGTTCTTGGACATTAAGGGGGCTTTTGATTCCGTTTCTATTGACATTCTTTCGGGTAAACTTCACCGACAAGGATTTTCTCCAATTTTGAACAATTTTTTGCACAATTTGTTGTCCGAAAAGCACATGCATTTTACGCATGGCGATTTGGCAACTTTTCGCATTAACTACATGGGTCTTCCCCAGGGCTCATGTTTAAGCCCCCTTCTTTACAACTTTTATGTAAATGACATCGACGAATGTCTGGCAAATCCATGCACGATAAGACAACTTGCAGACGACAGTGTAATCTCTGTTACAGGAGCCAAAGCTGCCGATTTGCAAGGACCATTGCAAGATACCTTGGACAATTTGTCTGCTTGGGCTTTACAGCTAGGTATCGAATTCTCTCCGGAGAAGACTGAGATAGTAGTTTTTTCTAGGAAGCATGAACCTGCTCAGCTTCAAACACAATTAATGGGTAAAACGATTTCTCAGGTTTTGGTACACAAATATCTTGGTGTCTGGTTCGACTCTAAAGGCACCTGGGGTTGTCACGTGAGGTATCTGATGAAAAAATGTCAACAAAGAGTGAATTTTCTTCGTACAATAACCGGACAATGGTGGGGAGCCCATCCAGGAGACCTTATAAGGCTTTACCAAACAACGATATTGTCTGTTATTGAATACGGGTGTTTCTGCTTCCGCTCCGCAGCAAACACACATTTGATCAAACTGGAGCGAATACAATATCGTTGTTTGCGTATCGCCTTAGGTTGCATGCAGTCGACCCATACGATGAGTTTGGAGGTTTTAGCTGGAGTACTACCATTGAAAAACCGCTTCTGGAGCCTGTCTTCTCGTATTCTAATCAAATGTGAGGTCTTGAACCGTCCCGTGATTGAAAATTTTGAAAGGTTAATCGAACTTAATTCTCAAACTTGTTCTATGACATTGTATTTCAATCACATGTCCCAAAATATTAACCCTTCTTCGAATATTCCAAATCGTGTCGACTTATCAAATACTTCTGATTCTACTGTGTTTTTCGATACATCCATGATAGAAGAAACTCGTGGAATCCCGGATCATTTACGCGTGCAGCAGATCCCTAAAATTTTTTCCAATAAATATCGAAACATCAACTGCGACAATATGTACTACACTGCCGGATCACTTTTTGATGGGTCCACTGGCTTCGGTATCTTCAATAACAATTTAACCGTCTCCCATAAGCTCGATAATCCTGCTTCTGTTTACGTCGCAGAATTAGCTGCAATTCAGTACACCCTAGGGATTATCGAAAAAATGCCCACGGACCATTATTTCATCTTTACGGACAGTCTCAGTTCCATTGAGGCTCTCCGATCGATGAAAGATGTTAAGCACTCTCCGTATTTCCTGGGGAAAATACGGGAACATCTGAGTGCTTTATCCGAAAAATCTACTCAGATTACCTTAGCGTGGGTCCCTTCTCACTGCTCGATACCGGGTAATGAGAAAGCGGACTCTTTGGCTAAGGTGGGCGCAACAAACGGTGATATTTATGAAAGACCAATTGCCTTTAATGAATTTTTCGCACTTGTACGTCAGAATACGATCATCAGTTGGCAAAATGCTTGGACCAGAGGGGAATTGGGAAGGTGGTTACATTCCATAATCCCCAAAGTATCGACGAACCCGTGGTTCAAGGGGTTGGATGTAGGTCGGGATTTCATTTGCGTGATGTCCCGGCTTATGTCCAATCACTATAGATTTGACGCGCTCCTCCGTCGTGTTGGGCTCGGGGAAAGTGGTATCTGTGCCTGTGGTGAAGGTTATCACGACATAGAGCATGTGGTTTGGTCATGCCCTGTACACCGTGACGCCAGGTCTAAATTAATAGCTTCCCTGCAGGCCGAGGGTAGACAGCCGGCTGTTCCTGTTCGTGATGTCTTGGCGAGCCGTGACCTATCCTACATGTCCCTTATATACGTTTTCCTGAAATCCATCCACGCCCCAGTCTAGTCCCGTTCCCCTCCGTCTACACCCAACAAAACGACAAGAACACGTTTGAACCTTAAGCACAAAACCAGCAACCAGACCCCGCACAATAGAACCAGGACCCAAGGACTACGAGCCTCTGTCCCAACTCACGACATCGTGGCTCAGCAGAACGAATCCATACATGCCATTCGACGATTATCAGACGACCATTGAACAACAAAACACTGATTGGAAATACCATGCTAGTTTTAAGTTAGACTTAATTTCAGCTCGTAGTCGGCAGCGAGGATAAAAAATTTGCTTTAGTTTTTAAGTCATCAGATATAATTGGCGCCGTTAAACATTAAATTGTATTTGTGCCGTGTCAAATAAATGTTATGTGAAGAAAAAAAAAAAAAAAAAAAATTTCATTTCACCATGACATTTGAGAGCATTTCAATTTCCACAAAATCAACAAAAAAATAACCCAAAGTCTTCAAATAAAATGGTGCAATCATAAGCTTAAACATTTCTTAAACATTGTTGACGCCTTCGTCAACACGTAGAGGCGGGTGGGCGAGCGGTGCCTCTAAAAACCGCTATCAGAATCGCTGCCGACTGAAAACTAAATACTCAGCGCAGCTGGCACGATGCTTCCGAACCGTCACACAGTACAAAGCGAAGAACGAAGCAAGCAAAGGACGCGGAAATCGCACACACGGCGCACACACGAAAGGATAACTGGCTCGGGTTGCAGCGCGAATGCTGTTTAAACACAAGAAAAATGAGCCACCACACTAAGGTCCAATGCGCACTTCTAGCGAACACAAATAAATACTTTCGGATTAATGATAAAGCACTGAGATCATTCACATTAACTTTTAATTAAAAACACTTCGTTACAACTTGGAAATAAACACTCGGTTCAAAATACACACTTCGCAATCAAAATACACAATGGACAAGCTTGCGCAGAAGCGCGGTATTTATACTGATTTAGCAGCGGCGCAGAAAGTTCTCGTCTCCTCTATCATCTTCCTCCATGCGGTAGAATGAATTGAATTTCTGTTGCAGCGCAGCCGCTCACGTGTTGTGTTCCATTTAGCAGGAGAGTTTACCAGAAGCGTCATGAAATGTCCTTCGGTGTCTTCCTTTATTCGTAAAGGATATTTTACGTTTGCGTAGTGAATGGAAAGAGCATTGTCCTGCAGCGATGATGTGATTCGGTGTGGGATACTCAAAAATTGTTCGCTGCGCGAACAAACATGAAACACTTAAATCAAAAATCCGAAAATCCTCTCCACCAATTCCGAATTCCGTATCTTTTAACTATTGAATCATTGAGAGGACTTCACCTGTCAAATTTTGGAGCAATCGATTTTTTTCTGGTAGATCGATTGGGTCATGCTCTGAGCAGGCATTCCAAAGGTACAGCCTTTTTTACTGTCTTCTCAGAATACTTTTTCGGTTGGTGTGTTTGCGATAGCTACCCGCGCTAGCAGTCGAGTAGTTAAATTAGTAACGTATTGGCAACAAAGCATTACAAAAGGAAACGAAAACTGTCCTTTGTGTGTCGATTCAGGATTAGTTAAAGGATGTTTACAAATGGAGAAGAAAGAAGAAGCTGTTTTTTATATAGACGTTCGTGTCAGCACTACACAAACAGCGCGTTTCGGTAATAGCCCAAACCCGCATTTTCCTCCCTTTTTCCGCCTACCACGAATGTCATGTGTCGGCTATCACAAAATGCTGTAGGAAGAATAAGCGTAAAGAGTAAAAATACAGACTGCTCGGCACCTTACCGATAATCTTCGTGCAACGAAAAGCAAAAGTGACAACAAACTTTATTGAATAGAGCGGCTATGTACTGTATACTGATGAATGTGTGTATCGTGTAATGCAAATATGCAAATTTTGCCAGTACCACTACTGTTTTAAAGGAACGCTCTCGAATGTCATCAAAAACTGCCATCGCTTGGTAAATTATTCCCCTAGCTCTGAGAATGTATTCCCGAAGTTGTATGGCTCAACTCGGCGCACTCAGGTGTGGTGACTGATTAACGGAAATCTTTTAACCCAGTTTACACGAAAAAATGTTTCGAAAATGGCGTCACACGATTGCGAAATGTACCTATTTACGGGTTCTGATTTTTTTTTATATAAAATAAAAGAGTGCATGAATGCCTGATATTGTGGTAAAAAATTTTACACGTCTTAGCCCAAAAAGTTATTACATCGCGAGATTTCATAATTTTCTCAATCTTCAATGAGATCCCCCAAATCCAAGATCCTGATAAAATAACAATCTATGATCCTCCCACTATCCTAAAATTTTGAACTATCAAAATCTCAGAATTAAAACTTTTTCACAGTTTAAAAAATTAAACTGCTTGCTTGTAAAACCTTAAATCTCATTATTAATAATCGCCTGAATTTCTGTAGAAATGAGAAAAGTGTGTTTTTTTCGAATATTGTAGACAAAGGCAGGTAAAGAGAGAGCAGCTGTCATGTAGCAGAACGGGATCAGAAAAACAGTGATTAAAATTTTCTATGGAAAAAATCGTCTTTCTGGAACTTGTTTGAGCTGAAAGACTTCTAGAGAGTCGGTTTTTTTTTCAATAACTTTTTAGACAACACCAGATTTCGAAGTTTCATGCATTTCTTAGACATTTGGCTTAAGAAAATCGATTTCTACGAAAAAGAGAAACATTAACCCCTTTGAGGCGTGAAATTTTGCATTGCGACTTTTTTCGAAACGACAAACAAATTTTGAGCTCCGCCGGTAAACAGAACCCTTTGGCATCATAATAAACTGTAATGCAGAACCCTAATAATTAAAAAAAGATCAGATATTCTTGGTAAATATTAACTCTTCTTGCCTACGCCACTGTGTAAAATGAATCATAATTTCCAGTTCAACTGAGAACGATTGCACCTGCGAAGAAAAAAGTTGTTTGCAGAAAAAAAATTATAAGTTTATATTTGCTATCATTTTGGTGAAAAAATTTCTATTTGGGTTATAATGTTTGATGAAATGGAAACAAAACAAAACTTCTTTGCAAATGTTTTTTTTTTTGAACATTCATCTTACTAAATAATCCCAAAACTAGTGGGGTCCAGATCTTTCACGTTATTTAACAAAATGACCACCGAGAGGAATTAACATTACGATTTGCAATTTGATCGATCCTGAAAGTAAGTTGTCAGTTTAAAATGCAAATTTTCGAACTACGATTAAGAACAATCTACAACTACAACTACAGCTCAGTCAATCAGAACCACAAATTGCAATCGAATGCATTTGCGAAAAGGATTATTTTTATCTCTCTTAATCTCATATACTGTCATAATTACATTTAACACCAACGCTCTTCAATCTGCCGGTGACTTCCCTAAAAAACCTGAAAAAAATATCGGCATGACTCTGAACATGACATACATCATCTCCTGCCGACCCACGGTATCCTGTACAGGTTTCGTGTAATTACTACCGTGATGTTCACCGAACAGTTTGACAGCTTCCGATTTCAAACTGTGGCGATATGTCCGTCAAACAGGACATTTAAAGCACGTAACCTACTGGCGATGACCAGTTTCTTCGTTTTTTTTTTCAGAGCGCTCGAATTTGCACCGTTTGAAACGCGAATAGTTTTTTTTCTGGTAAAGAGCTGTAATACATACCAATAAGAGTGTCAGTCAATGTCAATGCGGGACGGCCGGCACAGTTACCGGTCTTGGGGCGGCACACGCGTGAGCAAAACAAAACAAAACAAAAACATCTCACCGCGTGTTGGCGTGGCCCGACTCCATGGCACTGCGGGGAAATGAGAACAGCTGGTAGCACTCTGTTAACTGGCCTGTCGCTCGCTGCTTGCTTGCTATTAAACCAGCGGGAACTCACTCTCAGTTTCAAGCGTGTTATTGAATTGATACCAAAGAATAAGCAGTTCTGAAGTTGTTTTTTGATTGTGATCTTCAACGGTTTCGAAAGCTCACGATCACCTGCAGCGTTCCTTGATTCTCGTTGTTGATGTCATCAAGAAGGCGCGAAAAATATGTCGATTTCGTAATACGTTTATTTCGGGTGACCTGAGCCACTTGAACTCCTGCCCGTGGTGAGCTAAACTGCTTAAGTGACTTCATCGCCTCTTTTTTTGCTTTCTCCCCGCAGAAACACAAAAACAAAGATGTTCAAACTAGCTGTCCTTCTGGTGGTGTTCAGCCTGGCGAAAGCCAGCCGCTTCCGTGACGAGTATCCGGGTCCATTCTGTGCCGCCCGGCGGTACGATCAGTGCTGCCACAACCGCCAGGATGGCTGCTCGCAGCCGATATCCAGTAAGTTATCACAATTATAACAGTTTGAATATTTTTTACTTATTCTGTTTAATTTTAGCCACACTCTGCTATTGTGACGAGTTTTGTGAGCGAGGCGAACATGGCGATTGCTGTCCCGATTATGAAGAAGTGTGTCTAGGGTTGCCTCCTCCGGAACCGACCATTGAAGCTTGTCAACACAAAGGACAAAAATTCACCCCATTCGATCCACCTCTTGTGGATAACTGTAATCTTTGGTGAGAGAGACCATTTCGATTGTTAATATAATGTGAAATAATTGATAATTTTTACTTGTAGCACGTGTGAAAATGACGGCACAATAAAGTGCACCGAAGACGAATGCCTGGTGGATGAGGAACTGCTCAGACAGCTTGACCATTTGCAGCGATCGATCGGCTGGCAGGCTAGAAACTACAGCGAATGGTGGGGACACAAGTACGACGAGGGTAAAACCTTCCGGTTGGGCACATTCTACCCGAAGTTCAAGGTGAAGTCGATGAGCCGACTATCCAACGGCCAACATCAACTGCCGACCCACTTCGATGCCGCTACCTATTGGCCCGGTTTTATTGGGGAAGTGCGGGATCAGGGTAAGTTGCTATTCTAAAAGGGTTGCGTTCCGACGGATGTTCTCTAGTGAGAAAATTCCATTGCAGGTTGGTGCGGATCATCGTGGGCGATGTCGACGGCGGCAGTAGCCTCGGATCGATTTGCCATTCTATCGAAGGGCCGAGAAATGGTGCAGCTCGCCCCGCAGCAGATCATCTCCTGTGTGAGGCGTACGCAGGGTTGCAGCGGAGGACATCTGGACACCGCTTGGAACTATGTGCGGCGTGTTGGGTGAGTTTTCATTGTTTCATAACTCAAAACCGTGCGCAGAATTACATTTAGCGGTCAGCCCATTTTTGCTCGAAAATTAAGCACTGATTGCTTTATGATTCGTGACTTTAAAAGATCTCGTGATGAGTGCATTCATATTTTTTTATTGACATTGCAAAAGTTTTAGTTTTTTGTTAATGTCCAATCAGAAGAATATTCTTGCGCACATCTAAACCCATAACTTTTTTCGGAAGTGATTGTTCTTTTCAACATTCCATTTTCCCCCCCTCCAAACGAATTCCACAGAACCGTAAACGAGGAATGCTATCCGTACATCTCGGCTCAGAATGCCTGCAAAGTCCGCCCCTCGGATACGCTGGTCACGGCCAACTGTGAGCTGCCGCTGAAGGTGGACCGAACCAACATGTACAAGATGGGACCCGCGTTCAGTCTGAACAACGAAACCGACATCATGATCGAGATCAAAATGCACGGCCCGGTGCAAGGTAAGCCTTACCATTCGAATCGCTATTGTTTTTGATCAGCCGCGCCTAATCTAAATTTTTTTCAGCTATCATGCGCGTCCATCGGGACTTTTTCTCGTACAAGAGCGGAATCTACCGTCACTCAGCGGCTACGACTGCGGCCGATCAGCGCTCCGGTTACCACTCAGTTCGGCTGATCGGTTGGGGAGAGGAACGCGTTGGCTACGAAACCGTCAAGTATTGGGTGAGTGAATCTGTCAGCTAATTGCCTACTAAAAGGCGCTAACGAATAAAACCCTTTTTCATCAGATTGCCGCCAACTCGTGGGGCAGATGGTGGGGTGAAAATGGTCGCTTCCGTATCCTACGTGGTACTAACGAGTGCGAGATCGAAAGCTACGTCCTCGCTTCGCTGCCGTACGTGCACCAACAGGTGAAGCCGATGCGAAAAGTTGGTGAGCTGCAGGAGATGATAGTCGGAACCGGTTACGTTCCGCATCCGAGCAGGCGATATCCGCCGTACGGACGCCGATTTGGCTGAGAGTTTGGTGGGAGAGATCCACTAAAGAATTAGGGTTGCGAACTGTACAGTATTATATTTAGGAGAAAAGCAAGCTCGGATCGACGGATCTGTGGATATGTGTTTACTCAGTCGGTCAAAACGGCGTGGGAACGACGTTAAACCGACAACGTCAATAAGAATTTTTGTTTCGATAGTCTACTGCCCAGATCGGTTAGATATGTATGTATTGTTTTATTATCAGTTTAAAAAAAAACTGTGTCTTCATGAGCACTAGTCGACAACTCGAGCAAGTAAGTGTATTCAGTTCAACGTGTTCATCTTCTCAAAATTGTTTCTACGTCTTCCCTTTCGACGAGTAGTTGAGTAACGCAGCTTATATACGACTATGTTAAGCAATTATTATACCTACAAGAGAAATGAATGTAACCTGTAAAAATTCTATGGTGCCAAATTTATATGCAAGCAAACGCGCCCACACACGCAACTGGGATAGAATGAAACGAAATTCCACAGTACGAGAGCAAACCAGCTTCTTGGTTTGCATTATTTTTACTTTGTTTCACTGATAATGATATTAAAATTATCGAATTAAGATAATTATTGTTCGCATGTAAATCTTGAAGGTTATACAGTAATTTCAATTGTTTAAATATATGTGTTCAGCGTTAAGCTAATTGCCAACTGATTGTTTCATTCATCGAGCGACGCAACCACGCGACAAGGAAGGTTGCTTGAGCGAGTCGCGCGACAATCTGTGAACAATCACAAATCCGTTGTCTTTGGCCGATGAGGCTGCTGCTGTCAAACGAATGCTGTAAAAGTCACAGTTAGTAAAAAATGACCACGTGATATAATTGACGGTTATATTTCAGGAAAAACAATTCGTTGATGATATTGTTCAATTCATTTCCCTTGGGTGATATATGGCACCACCTGACGTCTAAACGTTGACTACAGTTTTACAATTATATAAGAGATTTAAGGCGATGAAACTGACAAATGTTGGAGAATATGGTTATAATTAGGAAGTAAACATCAATAGTATTTGAAGAAATGAAAAATAACACCCGAATAACAGCAATGCAAAAAAAGTGAACTAAATTATTTAAAACTGACTATACAATTCGAAAAGCGTTTTTGGAATTTTCGATACATAACCGATATTTTATAATTACTCAACAACAGCTCTAAAATTTTCGATTATTTGACTGTAGAACATTTTGTTTTAATTTTTTTTTAATTTCTAATGATTTTTTATATCCTGTTTTTCGTTTTCAATATTTTTAACACATATCATGTCACAATATGATTGTTGTTTTATTTTTTTTGTATTTTTCTTCAATCTTGATTTTTTAATATTGATTTCTAATTTTAACTTATTATTTTTGATTTTCTAATCTAATTTTTGACATATTCGGCGTACAGTGAAGCTTTCCTCCTTTCATTCGAAGAAAATGGTGACTGAAGCGCATCAAGAGTTAAAAATATGTTCACGAAACTGCTTCTCAGAATGAAACAACGTGCCGTGACTAGTTTACGTCGGCAATTTTGATGTTGACGAGAGTAAAAGTCCACGTGAAAGAAAACCAAAAACCTTCGAAGACACTAAATGTAAGGAATTGTTCTATAAGTACCTATCTATACACAGGAACAGCATCATGATGCAAAAGAAGGATTTTTGGTTGCTTATGATTTGAAAACAAGGGATGTTGAGCGTGTTTTTTTCGCCTGTGACCTTAGAAGCTAAAAAAACAGGGCTTTCTTTATCACATCATGACAAATTCATTCTGCCGAAGTCGCTGAAACTAACATAGAATAGCTTAAATCGAAGATACGATCATACCTCGATATAAGGCAACTTTATTTTTATTTTTGTTACGTTATATCGAGTTACGTAGTATCGAAGCAAAAACAATTTTTTTCTAATTTATGCAAGAATGTCAATGGTTACTCAAAGATGCACGAAAACCTATTTTCCATAAACTATCAGTATTTTTGAACCTTTCTTATGCCCATTTAGAAATATTTTCAGGAGCAAACAATTTTTTTTTCTATTGATACAAAAGGGTTACTCAAAAATGTGCGAAAACCTATTTCCCATCACCTATCAGTATGTTAAAACCTTTCTTATGCCCATTTAGATAAAATTTTATCAAGCAAAATAAATGTTTTTTGACGTGGGACTACGTCTTTGTTTACTATACTGGGATGCATTCTGTAAAATTGGAAATGAAACTGGCAAAAGTTGCGTCAGATTTCAAACGTTAATAACTGCATAACCACATGATGGATAACAATAACCAACCATTCCGTCCCGAACGCTCGGCAATAACGGACGCTTTAAGTGGTTGTCTCGCTATAAAACCGATATTGTGTAGAAAAAATCGAAAAAGACATTGCTTGTGAAGATAAGCTGATAATCCGCAGTGAAGGTCATCCAGCTATTGTGCTTTAGTGGTGTCGCTGCGCAGCTGCCCGTTCCAGCACCGAAAGACTCGGTGATTGTTCTATTGAAGAAAACAAATAAGAAGAGGTACGTGTTTCTTTGCCACTGTACTGTTGCGCTAGTTTGAGCGCAATGGATGTGGATCCCTTAGCCCCCGATCCCCCGGCTCCAAACCCACCCGACCCTGTCCCTCCTGTTCACCCCCCTTCTGTCCGTGCTTTAGTCAATCCTCGTCCCAGGCTTTACCCAGACGGATCAACGGGTCCACTGGTTCTCTACATGAGGCCCAAACCAGGAGGAAAATCACTGAACACGCTACAAATCGCAAAAGATCTGACGTCACGATACAAGGCCGTGACCGAAATCACAAAAGTCAGACCAAACAAGCTCCGTGTCGTGGTCAATGATCTGGATCAGGCCAACGATATAGCTTGCTCCGAGCTCTTTACACGCGAGTATCGCGTGTATGTACCCGCACGAGACGTGGAGATCGACGGTGTGATAACCGATTCGAGTCTGTCTGTCGAGTGTATCCTGAGCGCAACTGGTTGCTTCAAGAATTTCAATACTGAGGCGAAGATATTGGACTGTAAGCAATTACGGTCTATGTCGCTCGTCAACGGTAAAAAAGTATACACTCCGCCAGACTCGTTTCGCGTTACGTTTGCCGGATCTGCTCTTCCTAGCCACGTCTCGATTAACCGGGTTCGTCTGCCTGTGCGTTTGTATGAGCCCCGTGTTATGAATTGCACCAATTGCAAGCAGTTAGGTCATACAGCTGCCTACTGCTGCAATAAGGCACGGTGTGGCAAGTGTGGGGAGACTCATGCGGAAGATTCTTGCAGTGTAAACGCTGAAAAGTGTATTCGCTGCGGGGAAAATCTGCATGAGCTTTCCACATGCCCGGTGTACATACAACGCAGAGATAAAATTAAACGGTCTCTTAAGGAGCGCTCAAAGCGTTCTTACGCTGAAATTCTTAAGAAGACCGTGACCACTTCTACCATAACATCGAACCCCTTTGATCTGCTGTCTTCGGATGAAACGGACTCTGACGATCCACCAGCAGAAACGTCCTACGCCAATCCTGGAGAATCTAGAAAGAGGAAAAATATTTCCTCTCCTAAGCTTTCCAGGAAAGGCCCTAAGATTTCTAAAGATGGAATGAATAATACGAACAAATCTAAAAGTGCTGCGGAAAAGCCGAAGCAAACTCCTCCTGGGCTTGCAAATTTAAAGTCTCAGAAGGAGTTCCCAGCACTTCCTGGAACATTCAAAACCCCAGTTGTTCCTTTTGCACATCCAGTTGATAAATCAAATGCTGGACTGGTCAATTTTTCTGAAATTGTGGACTGGATTTTTGAAACTTTCAATGTACCCGATCCAATTAAAATTTTTCTCACAGCATTTCTCCCAACAGTTAGAACATTTTTGAAGCAGTTGACTGCCCAATGGCCCCTCCTTGCAGCGATTGTATCCTTTGATGCCTAATTCAACTGCGTATATGAAGGATTCTATCTCTGTCTTACAGTGGAATCGTAGAAGTATTTTACCAAAAATTGATTCGTTTAAAGTTTTGATAAATAAAAACAAATGCGATGCATTTTCCCTTTGTGAAACTTGGCTTACTTCAAATATTGATCTCAACTTCCATGATTTTGATATTATTCGCCTCGATCGAGACACCCCATATGGGGGAGTACTTTTAGGGATTAAAAAGTGCTGTTCTTTCTATCGTATTAACCTCCCCTCGATTCCAGGCATCGAAGTTGTCGCATGTCAAATGACAATACAAGGTAAAGAGCTTTGTATTGCCTCAATATATATTCCTCCCAGAGCACAGGTTGGGCAACGGCTGCTCTTTGATTTAATAGAACTTCTTCCCTCGCCACGTTTGATTTTGGGAGACTTCAACTCTCATGGCGTGGCTTGGGGTTCCCCTTACAATGATAACCGCTCCTCTTTAATCTACAACTTTTGCGATGACTTCGACATGACTATTTTAAACAACGGTGAAATGACACGTATCCCGAAACCTCCAGCGCGCCCAAGCGCTTTGAATCTATCCTTATGTTCGACGTCGCTACGGTTGGATTGCACATGGAAGGTAATCCTCGATCCTCACGGTAGCGACAATTTGCCTATTCTTATTTCAATTACTAACGGGTTAGCTCGCATTCGACCGATTGACATTCCGTGACCTCACACGGAATGTCGATTGGAAGTTATACGAGGAAATGATTTCAAAAGCGGTCGAGTCGATTCAACATCATCCACCACTTGAAGAATACAACCTCCTCGCGGGCTTGATTCTCGACGCCGCGTTGCAAGCCCAAACGAAGAAATATCCCGGCGTAACGATCAAAGAACGGCCTCCCACTCCGTGGTGGGACCAAGAGTGCTCCGATGTCTACACGCAAAGATCCGACGCGTTTTTGGCCTTCCAGGGAAGCCAGCTTCTGATCACAACTCTTATAGGCCGATTGCAATGCTATCCTGTATCCGGAAATTGATGGAAAAAATGATACTCCGTCGTTTAGACCATTGGGTCGAATCAAATGGTCTACTATCAGATACTCAATTTGGCTTCCGCCGTGCCAAAGGGACGAATGATTGTCTTGCGTTGCTTTCAACAGATATTCAGCTGGCGTATGCTCGCAAAGAACAAATGGCGTCTGCGTTATTGGACATTAAGGAGGCTTTTGATTCTGTTTCTATTGACATTCTTTCGGGTAAACTTCACCGACAAGGATTTTCGCCAATTTTGAACATTTTTTTGCACAATTTGTTGTCCGAAAAGCACATGTATTTTACGCACGGCGATTTGGCAACTTTTCGAATTAGCTACATGGGTCTTCCCCAGGGCTCATGTTTAAGCCCCCTTCTTTACAATTTTTATGTAAATGACATCGACGAATGTCTGGCAAATTCATGCACGATAAGACAACTTGCAGACGACAGCGTGGTCTCTGTTACAGGAGCCAAAGCTGCCGATTTGCAAGGACCATTGCAAGATACCTTGGACAATTTGTCTGCTTGGGCTTTACAGCTAGGTATCGAATTCTCTCCGGAGAAGACTGAGATAGTAGTTTTTTCTAGGAAGCATGAACCTGCTCAGCTTCAAACACAATTAATGGGTAAAACGATTTCTCAGGTTTTGGTTCACAAATATCTTGGTGTCTGGTTCGACTCTAAAGGCACCGGGGGTTGTCACGTGAGGTATCTGATGAAAAAATGTCAACAAAGAGTGAATTTTCTTCGTACAATAACCGGACAATGGTGGGGAGCCGATCCAGGAGACCTTATAAGGCTTTACCAAACAACGATATTGTCTGTCATTGAGTACGGGTGTTTCTGCTTCCGCTCCGCAGCAAACACACATTTGATCAAACTGGAGCGAATACAATATCGTTGTTTGCGTATCGCCTTGGGTTGCATGCAATCGACCCATACGATGAGTCTGGAGGTCTTAGCTGGAGTTCTACCATTGAAAAACCGCTTCTGGAGCCTCTCTTCTCGTATTCTTATCAAATGTGAGGTCTTGAACCGTCCTGTGATTGAAAATTTTGAAAGGTTAATCGAACTCAATTCTCAAACCCGTTCTATGACATTGTATTTCAATCACATGTCTCAGAATATTAACCCTTCTCCGAATATTCCAAATCGTGTCAACTTATTAAATACTTCTGATTCTACTGTGTTTTTCGATACATCCATGATAGAAGAAACTCGTGGAATCCCGGATCATTTACGCGTGCAGCAGATCCCCAAAATATTTTCCAATAAATATCGAAACATCAACAGCGACAATATGTTCTACACTGACGGATCACTTCTCGATGGGTCCACTGGCTTCGGTATCTTCAATAACAATTTAACCGTCTCCCATAAACTCGATAATCCTGCTTCTGTTTACGTCGCAGAATTAGCTGCAATTCAGTACACCCTAGGGATTATCGAGAAAATGCCCACGGACCATTATTTCATCTTTACGGACAGTCTCAGCTCCATTGAGGCTCTCCGATCGATGAAAGATGTTAAGCACTCTCCGTATTTACTGGGGAAAATACGGGAACATCTGAGTGCTTTATCCGAAAAATCGTATCAGATTACCTTAGCGTGGGTCCCTTCTCATTGCTCGATACCGGGTAATGAGAAAGCGGACTCTTTGGCTAAGGTGGGCGCAACAAACGGTGACATTTATGAAAGACCAATTGCTTTTAATGAGTTTTTCGCACTTGTACGTCAGAATACGATCATCAGTTGGCAAAATTCTTCGACTAGAGGGTAACTAGGAAGGTGGTTACATTCCATTATCCCCAAGGTATCGACGAACCCGTGGTTCAAGGGGTTGGATGTAGGTCGAGATTTCATTTGCGTGATGTCGCGGCTTATGTCCAATCACTATAGATTTGATACGCATCTCCGTCGTATTGGGCTCGGGTTATCACGACATAGAGCACGTTGTTTGGTCATGCCCTGTACACCGTGACGCCAGGTCTAAATTAATAACTTCCCTCCGGGCCGAGGGTAGAGGACCAGCTGTTCCTGTTCGTGATGTCTTGGCGAGTCGTGACCTACCCTACATGTCCCTTATATACTTTTTCCTGAAATCCATCCACGCCCCAGTCTAGTCCCATTCCTTTCCATCCACATTCAACAAAACGGCAAGAACACGTCATAGACCTCGATTTTGGAATCAGCAACTGAACCCCACACAATCCGCTAGGACCTGAGAACCCGAGGCCTTTCGCGATATCTTGGCTTGAACAACAGCGAACAACAACAACGAACCATTACCAGCAACTGAACGCCGCACAATACTTCCAGGCCCCGAGGATTACATGCCCCTGTCCCAGCTCATGACATCGTGGCTTAGCAGAACAAATCCATACATGCTGCATATCCATGGCCATTCGACGATCATCAGACGACCATTAAACTACAAAACATTGATTGAAAAATATATGCTAGTTTTAAGATAGACTTAATTTCAGCTCGTAGTCGGCAGCGAGGATAAAAAATTTGCTTAAAGAATTTAAGTCATCAGATATAATTGGCGCCGTTAAACACTAAATTGTATTTGTGCCGTGTCAAATAAACGATAGGTGAAGAAAAAAAAAACAATAACCAATATCTTCTTGGATAGAAAAAATGTGTAACAATTTTATAACACGCTAGTTATCATTATTATTTCACTGCTCAACGGTGGAAATTGATAAAAAGTTACAGGGAAACTTACGCAAACAATGTACCAATTACATGCGAGCATTCCTAACACAGACGACGTGAATGGACACCTTGATGTCTTGAAAGAAAACATGCCGGTAAAAGCAGTGCTAGTACCAGTGGAGTAAAGAACCATCTCTCGTCGTCTATGATTGCAGCGGTACTCTTCTATTCGTACATTTCAGCGGTACACTCCAATTCATACTGCAGCGGTACTATTCGTATTGCAGTGGTACATTTTTGTTCGTACATTTCTATTTGCGTGCAATCGAGGAAAAACTGCAATGCTGCTGTTGATGGTGATTGAAAGTTAATCTCATAAATATGATCAAGAATGAAAATTTTCACTCACTAGCAATATTTCATGCAAATGTGTTCTTTGATTCATCAGGTATCGTTCAATTGTTTCCACTCGCGTACAAGTTTTCCATAGAGACGCTGCTGATTGTTTTTCGCTTCTAAGAGTTCCGAATACCATATAAGGAGACTGAATGATTCGAACACGATAGTATTTATTGTATCCAAGTTCACTTGCATTCAACGCTATCGCGAGAATCTTTGACATATTATCGCCAGTGATACAAAATTATGGATCCAAATGAACGTTAGATTACGTTCAACTGTTTGCCTACCGGAGCAAGTAGGTACCATCAATGCTTACGGGAATGGTAGCATGGTGCGTTAGCATGTGATATTTGAAATCACTAAGAATCATCGCGGTATATCACGGTGAAAGCACGACGTGGAGTAGCCGAATTACGCCTGCAAGCAACCAACATTTGGAAAAATCGTTGCGATCGCTCGAATGCAATCGTTTACGATTCTTTCGTTGAACACTCGCTATATGTTTCTCTCTCCACCTAAAGCAGGCAATTTTGAAACAAAATCATCAAAGAAAGCTACCAAATATTTCTTTGCT
The DNA here is from genome assembly GCF_029784165.1 of Wyeomyia smithii. Classification (NCBI taxonomy): domain Eukaryota; kingdom Metazoa; phylum Arthropoda; class Insecta; order Diptera; family Culicidae; genus Wyeomyia; species Wyeomyia smithii. The sequence goes on along the minus strand of NC_073695.1, from coordinate 38,071,398 downwards.
ATAAGTTGTCTCTTGAATGCGTGAGAGTGTGTAGCTTTTAATAGCAATGGTTTGCTGGGATTGAAAGCTTATGAATAGCAAGTTCAGAAATGATACCCGAATGATTGTTATGCGACACGATTTTTTCCATCCTTGAATATGATTACCATAAACTATTTAACAAGAATTGTAAATTTTTGCAACGGATATTTATTAATTTTATCTTCGATATTCACTAAATAATCGTGACCGGATAGTATCGAAACAGTAAATTCCACATATACACATTTATAGAAGAGTAAGAGCCTGCGAATGCTTGTAAATTTTTGGTTTATTTACTAAGATTCATTAGAATCTCTTTTTACATTTCAAAATTGTTAGAAGATATATTATTATTCAAAGCTTTACCATGATAAGCGTATGTATGTTAGCAGTCTTCGTAATACAGCGAATGTAGTTGTAGGTAAATGAAAACAATTGTCAAGCAAAAAACAAAAATGGGATTGTTGATTGTCACGGTTTTGTGTTGGAACTTGTTAATAATTTTGTTAGACATATCTTCTTGGGTTTGCCAATTAATGAACCTTTGTGAGGGCATCTATATTATTTTGAAAGTAAGAATCATATTATAGAGTTAATTCAGACTTTGACGCATTACGAGAAATTCTTTGTGCTTCTTCAACAAGAATGATATGCTTGTGCCTTGTCAAATACATGTTGTCTGCACACAAAAATACTACAGGCTAATACTAATATCGCCAAATATATACGATATTCTTTCGAGTGTTGTTGAATATATTTCAAAAAATTGATTTCCAGGGGAGGCTGAAAATAAAAACACGTACAGTCGCTGAGCAAACACCTTGATTCTGTCTGCAGGCTCTGTATATTTTGTAACAAAAAATCCCCTAATTACAGTGTTTAGTCCCACGTCACCATTTCATACATCCCTAGGGCTGTATAACTTGTAGTATTTTATTTGATGCAAGACTGTGAATTGTTAATGAAAGATGCGTGAAAACATACTTCCCATCACCTATTAGTGTTTTTAAACTTTTCTTATACCCATTTTGGACAATTTTCGCATTAGTTTCATTGCTTTCAAAACTTACTACAAACATTTTTTTGAAGCAATTTATACCTCAAAAACAGTTACTGTATCATTTATTTTCCATTTAAATACATCTTGAAAAGTTACGTTATATCGAGGTAAAAGTTACGTTATATCGAGTTACGTTATATCGAGGTTGCCTTATATCGAGGTATGACTGTATACCTGATCCATCATATTCCCCAGATATTGCGTCATCCGATTATTACACGTTCAGTTCGATGACACATGGTACTTGGCAGTTCTGCTCATATGTAGAGAATGAAAAATGGCTTGATAAATGGATAGTCTCAAAAAACAACGAGTAACCAATTCATAATTTTTGATGTTTGATTTATAATTTGATTTTGAATTTTTAAATTTCTGATTTTTGATTTGTGATTTTTGATTTCTGATTTTTTAATTTCAATTTTTGATTTTTGATATTCGATATTTGATATTTGATATATGATTTTTGATTTTTGATTATTGATTTTTGATTTTTGATTTTTGATTTTGAATTTTTGATTTTTGATTTTTGATTTTTGATTTTTGATTTTTGATTTTGAATTTTTGATTTTTGATTTTTGATTTTTGATTTTTGATTTTTGATTTTTGATTTTTGATTTTTGATTTTTGATTTTTGATTTTTGATTTTTGATTTTTGATTTTTGATTTTTGATTTTTGATTTTTGATATTTGATTTTTGATTTTTGATTTTTGATTTTTGATTTTTGATTTTTGATTTTTGATTTTTGATTTTTGATTTTTGATTTTTGATTTTTGATTTTTGATTTTTGATTTTTGATTTTTGATTTTTGATTTTTGATTTTTGATTTTTGATTTTTGATTTTTGATTTTTGATATTTGATATTAGATTTTTGATTTTTGCTTTTGATTTTTGATTTTTGATTTTTGATTTTGATTTTTGATTTTTGATTTTTGATTTTTTGATTTTTGATTTTTGATTTTTGATTTTTGATTTTTGATTTTTGATTTTTGATTTTTGATTTTTGATTTTTGATTTTTGATTTTTGATTTTTGATTTTTGATTTTTGATTTTTGATTTTTGATTTTTGATTTTTGATTTTTGATTTTTGATTTTTGATTTTTGATTTTTGATTTTTGATTTTTGATTTTTGATTTTTGATTTTTGATTTTTGATTTTTGATTTTTGATTTTTGATTTTTGATTTTTGATTTTTGATTTTTGATTTTTGATTTTTGATGTTTGATTTCTTCTAGTTTTTTTAATGTTGATCTCCAATTTCAGATTTAAGGTGCATCGGTCATTGGTTTTCCATTTTTTCTTTTATGATTTTTTGTTTTAAATTTTATCTTTTCTATTTTCTATTTTCTATTGAGCATGAGCATGAGCATTGACGACCGTACATATCGTAGTTGCACCTCCGTGATTGACCTGAGCTAGTGACACAGAGAACCACATAGATAGTTTTTGGGATGTTATACCATCTTCAATGTACAACAATTCAGTAACTTTCACTTTAAAAAGATCAATAACGGAGCCGGCTACGTCCTTACAGTCGTTGGGAAAAAATAGGTAGAGGATTGTTAGTTCGACAAATGTTGTTATGAGACCGAGTTCACCTCTGCATCTCGACGGATGTCACAGGAAGGGTATTTGTGTTAGTATGATAGGGTAGGAAAGATCAGGATTCGCCGTGGTAGGCAATACGATCAGATATTTTCATATCCCGCGTGCAAAGAATAATTTTTTAAACCAAATAATGAATTGTCAGATACAAAAGCTAATCGCGAATCAACTAGCTGATTCGCAGACACCGATTTTATGTCCTGTGAGAGTAAACCACGCGATACGAATCTCCAGATCACCAGTCCCAGCAAACCGAACTTAAGCGAATAATCACTGTACTAAAAACAAAGCCTATCTTTCTTTTTTTGTTATTTTAGAATCAATAAAGTGGATATATTTAATATAAAAAACAATACTGGGAACATTCAATATATATCGCGATAACGTTGTTTGACATGTGAGTTATATTCGAATGCGAGTCGTGAAAAGTTAATTTTTTTCAAACGCGGGTATTGTCCAGCCTGCACATGTGTAATTTAAACTACATGAATATTCACCGTTAATATCAATCGATAACGAAAAAATACCTAATAAAAGACGTCCTTAATCAATTGTGTTGAGTCTATGAATATATAGCAAAAATTCAGCTTGGAGCTAAAAATAATCATTAAAAGGCCAGAGTAGTCATTAACGGCAAAGAAAAAACAATGAATATCGAAACAAAGTAATCGGACAAATTTAAAGTTTAAAATTTTAAAACATTTTAACAATTCAGAAATATCGCAAAACAGACAAATAAGTTGTGCGGTACGCATTTTTTCTCAGGTAAGAAATATGAATATTAACAATGAGAAAATATATAAAAACGCTGCACTTTGCGCCGTCTAGCCTCAGCACACAGTAGCCCAAGTAATGGTGGGATAAGTATTTGATTCATGTCGGTGGAAACCACCAGCAGTTTAAATAAACATGTCTGTAAATGTTTACACTCATCTTAGCACCGACGCAGCATTCAGTGAGCCTAGCACGCCACCGCGCTCGCACTCGGGCACAAACAAACCGTTTCCATGATTACAGTTGCCGCTCTCTCGGCTTCTGCCTCTCAGCAGAACTTACCATCTGCGAAAAGCATACGTACAGCGTAACATTGGAGAAGAGGTTTCACTGCGATGAACTTTATACACAATACACTCTCCGCATGAACACGAACGCGTTTAAGAAATGTCACCAACACAACACTGCGCTATTAAGACAGCCATTTGCAGAGCGATAAACTGTACAAGAAAACTGTATTAAAATTCTAATTCCTGAACTCCTTCCACTCGTAATTTACTTCAAACATAGTGTAATCAACAACGGATACCCTCAACAACAACTATCACTCGAATTTCACAGTTTTTGCACTATGCACCACAATTTAACGCGATTATTGAAGACGCGATAAACAAAGCGTCTACACACGGCAGGCTTCGTTCACTCTCTCCTATTTTCAATTTTCAATTTTCAATTTTCAATTTTCAATTTTCAATTTTCAATTTTCAATTTTCAATTTTCAATTTTCAATTTTCAATTTTCAATTTTCAATTTTCAATTTTCTATTTTCTATTTTCTATTTTCTATTTTCTATTTTCTATTTTCTATTTTCTATTTTCTATTTTCTATTTTCTATTTTCTATTTTCTATTTTCTATTTTCTATTTTCTATTTTCTATTTTCTATTTTCTATTTTCTATTTTCTATTTTCTATTTTCTATTTTCTATTTTCTATTTTCTATTTTCTATTTTTTTTTCTATTTTCTATTTTCTATTTTCTATTTTCTATTTTCTATTTTCTATTTTCTGTTTTCTATTTTCTATTTTCTATTTTCTATTTTCTATTTTCTATTTTCTATTTTCTATTTTCTATTTTCTATTTTCTATTTTCTATTTTCTATTTTCTATTTTCTATTTTCTATTTTCTATTTTCTATTTTCTATTTTCTATTTTCTATTTTCTATTTTCTATTTTCTATTTTCTATTTTCTATTTTCTATTTTCTATTTTCTATTTTCTATTTTCTATTTTCTATTTTCTATTTTCTATTTTCTATTTTCTATTTTCTATTTTCTATTTTCTATTTTCTATTTTCTATTTTCTATTTTCTATTTTCTTTTTTCTATTTTCTATTTTCTATTTTCTATTTTCTATTTTCTATTTTCTATTTTCTATTTTCTATTTTCTATTTTCTATTTTCTATTTTCTAATTTCTATTTTCTATTTTCTATTTTCTATTTTCTATTTTCTATTTTCTATTTTCTATTTTCTATTTTCTATTTTCTATTTTCTATTTTCTATTTTCTATTTTCTATTTTCTATTCTCTATTTTCTATTTTCTATTTTCTATTTTTTTATTTTCTATTTTCTATTTTCTATTTTCTATTTTCTATTTTCTATTTTCTATTTTCTATTTTCTATTTTCTATTTTCTATTTTCAATTTTCTATTTTCTATTTTCTATTTTCTATTTTTTATTTTCTATTTTCTATTTTCTATTTTCCATTTTCTATTTCTATTTTCTATTTTCTATTTTCTATTTTCTATTTTCTATTTTCTATTTTCTATTTTCTATTTTCTGTTTCTATTTTCTATTTTCTATTTTCTATTTTCTCTTTTCTATTTTCTATTTTCTATTTTCTATTTTCTATTTTCTATTTTCTATTTTCTATTTTCTATTTTCTATTTTCTATTTTCTATTTTCTATTTTCTATTTTCTATTTTCTATTTTCTATTCTCTATTTTCTATTTTCTATTTTCTATTTTCTATTTTCTATTTTCTATTTTCTATTTTCTATTTTCTATTTTCTATTTTCTATTTTCTATTTTCTATTTTCTATTTTCTATTTTCTATTTTCTATTTTCTATTTTCTATTTTCTATTTTCTATTTTCTATTTTCTATTTTCTATTTTCTATTTTCTATTTTCTATTTTCTATTTTCTATTTTTTTTCTATTTTCTATTTTCCATTTTCTATTTTCTATTTTCTATTTTCTATTTTCTATTTTCTATTTTCTATTTTCTATTTTCTATTTTCTATTTTCTATTTTCTATTTTCTATTTTCTATTTTCTATTTTCTATTTTCTATTTTCTATTTTCTATTTTCTATTTTCTATTTTCTATTTTCTATTTTCTATTTTCTATTTTCTATTTTCTATTTTCTATTTTCCATTTTCTGTTTTCTATTTTCTTTTTTCTATTTTCTATTTTCTATTTTCTATTTTCTATTTTCTATTTTCTATTTTCTATTTTCTATTTTCTATTTTCTATTTTCTATTTTCTATTTTCTATTTTCTATTTTCTATTTTCTATTTTCTATTTTCTATTTTCTATTTTCTATTTTCTATTTTCTATTTTCTATTTTCTATTTTCTATTTTCTATTTTCTATTTTCTATTTTCTATTTTCTATTTTCTATTTTCTATTTTCTATTTTCTATTTTCTATTTTCTATTTTCTATTTTCTATTTTCTATTTTCTATTTTCTATTTTCTATTTTCTATTTTCTATTTTCTATTTTCTATTTTCTATTTTCTATTTTCTATTTTCTATTTTCTATTTTCTATTTTCTATTTTCTATGTTCTATTTTCTATTTTCTATTTCTTATTTTCTATTTTCTATTTTCTATTTTCTATTTTCTATTTTCTATTTTCTATTTTCTATTTTTTATTTTCTATTTTCTATTTTCTATTTTCTATTTTCTATTTTCTATTTTCTATTTTCTATTTTCTATTTTCTATTTTCTATTTTCTATTTTCTATTTTCTATTTTCTATTTTCTATTTTCTATTTTCTATTTTCTATTTTCTATTTTCTATTTTCTATTTTCTATTTTCTATTTTCTATTTTCTATTTTCTTTTTTCTATTTTCTGTTTTCTGTTTTTTATTGTTCATCTATTATTTTTTCTTTGTATATTTTCTCCTTTTTATTTGCGATTATCAATTTTTAGCTTTGCGTTTCGATGTTTTATGCTCGTTTTTTTGTTTCATTTCCTGATTTTTTATATAAAACTATTTTTGTTTACCAACGTTTGATTTTAATTTTTATTTATTAAATTGTTGTACCTAGATCAATTTTTGTATCTGAATTCCGCTTCATAATTTCGAACCTTGGCTTTCAACGCCTGGTCTGTTGCTCAAGTTCAGAATTAACAAAAAAAAAAATGCTGAGGGAGTGATAATAAAGTGGGTAATAACTACGTTCGACAGAAGTTCAAATTATTTCAGCAACTGGATTGCATTCTATACCACAGACAACGACCAACTGTATCAATCCAAACCTTCGAAAGCACGAACCTCAGAAAACAGAACAGCAATAGTTGACCATGAAATAGAAACAAAACCTGTCACCATTGAAATTTTCTCCACCGAGGTTTTTATTACTCAATCCTAAACGAGAAGCAACTATCATTAAAACAACAAAACCGCTTCGGAAGCATTATTTACCGTCCACGACACACCCAGCAATCTCCGCCCCACCCCCACCCAAACACAGCCGGAAGCTGGCAGGACCGAAGGTCGGGGGAATAAAACTTAAAACTGTATCCACAGTATGTACGGGGCAGCTTTTGCCTTAGCGCCACCGCCAGATTTATACCCGTGTTGGCAATGAAAGCAAATTGTGTACAGTGCACCCAACCCTTGTCACCACGGCCGACCGACGAGCGACCCACCGTAAATATTCGTACTCTAAACTGCGAGTCCCAAACCCCAGCACAAAGCAAATCCGTACAAAATAACGGAGCAAGAAATAAGCTTTGCATACTTCCGTGCTGCGTGCAAGTGACTACTTCCGGCGTTCGGGTGGCGGAACGGAATTCGCTCACCTTGCGGGTGCAGGAAGAAGTCGTTTCCCAATATTCGCAGAACAACGAATTTTGTGTGTCGAGCGTGAAATAAAGCGGTTTCTCAACAGCAGCTCAGCCCGGATGGGGTAAATCTGAGAACAAAACGTTTTCAATTTCGGAACGGAATAGCGTGCAGAACGGTTTTGTTTGCCACCTTCATCCTGGCTACGCCATGCGCTAAGAGAAACTGCAAACTGACCTGCTGTGGGACGCCTAACAAAAGCGTGATTCACGAAAGGGCAGTCGGCTACAGGATAGCTTCGAAGTTATATGGAAACAATGTAATTCTTGTGTCTGTGGTTTGAGCTTTTTCGTTAAAAAAGTGTTTTGTACAGACTGTAAATATTGTGGAAGTAAAATATTCGAATGTCTTTTTGGAAGAAAGAGTAACCGCAATCACATCCGTAAATTGCATTTGGTATATTTGAAGTCGATAAGCCATCTAGCGGGGAATAGTCGAGCCATAGCCAAGGCACTCTTTCCCCGCGAAGCAAATGAATCTTTTCATACTCGATTCTCAGTAGAATTTACTCGTGAGACTTCAAGAGTTTCCGCTCTGCGAAAAACACTGTCTCCAAAACACAGCTTCCAGCTGATCCTAGCGATGATGAGCTGCCCAACGCAGACGTTGAGAGGAAATCACCTAGCGCTGTTGGTGGCTGCCTGCCAAGACCACATCAAACAGCAGTGACAAGTGAACTAACTAAGGAGTCGTTCCTAAATCACGTGGGTTGGGGAAGAGGTTAACCAACGTGGTCTCATTTTGTTTTCTTTACATTCTTACGTGTTATTATTGTCATTAAACACCATACCAGATTCATTATTCTATGCTAATTAAAGAGGTACCTAACGTGTCCCACTGCCCGCCTGAACCAACAAAAAATTTACGCCTCTAAATGCAAACACAAACCTAGAACGTTTCCGTTCGAAGACCATCCCAAGACTGTCTAGGAAGCTTTTTCGGCTGCAAGATAACGAAAAGGGGAAAAAGGCCTGATATTTTTCCGCTTGTTCTGCTTCTACCCAATTGGTGCGACTGCTGCTGCTGATGCCTTCTACCCCCATTAGAACAAACTTGCTGTATACGGTTTATTTCACGCAGGAACTGGGCCTAGCGAAAGGAAGTCTATCGACAGTCACTCTAGACGGCAGGCTACTACGTGATGCCTCGGGTGGTGGGTTTATTCACGCCTGAATGCGGGTCAGCATGCCAAACCGCGTCGTGTGCTGACTGACTGAGTGGGGCTGACTGCGGCTGACTTGGGGGAGGAGACCGAATTTGGAGTGCGTAAGCCAAGATAAAGAGTGGAGATGAAAAAAAGGGACAGCTTTAAATAGGCATAGAAGCGAACCAGTGTTCTGAACAAATTGGCCCAGTTTTTCTTTTCAATTTTGTTCATTCGGCTGGATCAATATGCCACTCGCATGCTCAAATAGGGCTTCGAGCGTTGCAATTTAACGAAATCAATACGACAGTAGACTGAATGAGGACGAAAATTGAATATTTACCTTTGATATTTAAGACAACATAATACGATTTCCGCTTGAATTGTTTAACGAATATTTTTTGTGTTATCTCAAGAGCGATTGATCGGGCTGCTTATTTGCCACCAGCGTTCAATACTCAATGTAATTTTTTTGTATTTAGCACTTAAAGGTTTTTAATTGAATTCTGTCCTACAACATTCCAAATAACCACTAATCTGAGCGTTGTTTCACTTTTTGACTCTGATATTGCCCGCTACAATCATATAAGTTGAATACATCATGCAGCAATTAGCAGAACATAAATAAAATCCTGTCAAATATCTATAATTCATCCTACGCACAGCAGTTGCACACGTTTACTTACTCAGTATTTGGCGTACAATCGTAGACGCCTGAATCGAAATGCTTCTATTTCGCTCAGAATCAGGGATTTCAAGGCTGCAACCACACAGGTAAGGAAAACAAAAAAGTTGAACTGAAGAAAAACGCTTATGAAACACTGCATATTAACGTGCAATGAATGAAAATTGTTATTATTTATAAGAACGCCCTAATTGAGCGTTGGAACAATTAATTTTATTAACAACTTCGCTGGAGACTGTGAAGTACTGATTAGTTTTCGTTCAATCTCACTTCGGAACCATTGTGAAGCATCTGGGCTTATTTTGTAAGCTTCTACTGAATATTATTCTGTTTATTTTCTCACTTCCAACAAAACAAAAAACAAAACTATTCTTAGATTTTATCGCATTATTTCCGCCTGATTGTTCATCAATGACATCCGAACAACGTTTTCTAAGAAAGCATCTTTTTTGCTTCCTATTGAGTTAGTAACATTTTACTGGTTTACTTGAAACCCACAGAAAAGTGATAAGGAGTCGACGGTCTTCTTTCGATAAACGCAGCAACGAATACATCAGGCCTCTTTTGGCCGGGTGATAGGCAACAGTCTGAACATGTTAGCGAGCTGATCCGGATAACGTGGGTGAAAGTGTTCGTTTTTTATTTTATTGTATTTTCTTGAAGGCGGGATCTTCACGTGCTTCGGCTGTTAGAGGGGCCCTTTGCTTATGCATAAATTTTCTTTTTTCGGCACACAGAGAATATGGTTATTATGATGTAATTTATCTTGTGTTAGTCAAATATCTTGAGGAATGGAGCGCCAGGTTTTTGCGAGATCGTTTCTGACAGGATGAGATAAAATACAGTTACAAATATTATATATCAAATATCAAACAAAAAGTTTAAAGTTAATATTGATTATTTTTTTCATATCCCTCTCCGTAGTGTTTATAGAACCGTTACTCAGTTAGTGCTACAACATCGTTTGCTTTATTCATCCCAAGCTGCTATAAAGATGAGTGTTACAACACTGATTCTCAGGCAATATTTGAGTTTTCACTGGATCAGTTGGTACCTACTCCCAAGCATTGTCCCTCAAGCATTCAGAGTTACGAGCCATTTTAACGTAGGTCACTTAATAATTTTCTCATGATTTCAACTTGTTCCACATTTTTACAAACGTACTATAGGTTTAACGAAAAATCGGTTTCAGTTATCCATAGCTTCATGTTAGAATTAGCTTAAAGAAACATTGCACTTCCAACATAAAACTATCCTTATGAATAACTACACTGGGGTCGCTTTTTACGCGGATTGTTTTATGCGTTTTTTTAAACGGGACATTTTCACAATAACGCGGATAATTTTTACTCGATTCGGAAGATTATTCGTACGCGGTATCAAATAAGTTTAGTAGAAGTATATCTGATCTTATCTTTGAAATGCGGTACAACCAACCGCGTTGAAAAGGGACCCCAGTGTAGTAAACTATTTTTAACATTACAATAACGTGTACAATAAAAAGTTTAATCAATATAAAAATAAATAAATATCATACGACCAAAAAATAAACAAAAATAAATGCGCACATCTTTCTCAGTTTCGGAGAAATCATTCATCAGTTACCATACATAAAGCTTTCCAAATTTTATGCATTGAACCTTATTTTCATTCCAAATAAAAAAATATTTTCTTCACATTCGAATATCTCGGTAACGAATCCAGAGACACAGAAACATATCCGAAAAATGTATTTTGCAGGATTTTGAACATGCAATCAATTCCTGAAATTCGTTACAGTGTCGCCTGCAAATCAGAAAATTTAGATCCTAAAACCTTCTCAATGGGACACCCGAAACAATGTTCAATTCTGAGAGATGGCGCTGTAGTGGTAGTGGTAGTGAAATCGAAATTTCAACGAGCATTTTGCTTAATGACCGGAAATACTGCTATTAGTCACTCTGTTTTTATATTATTCTCACTTTCTAGTACTTACTTTTACTATATTCAATCTGTTTTTATCAAAAAAGGTCCCTACGGAAGCCAATTGTCAAAAAATGCATTTGGGAAGGCAGCAAATGTGAAACAATTTTGGCTAATATCCAAAATAATTGAGAAGTTGGCTAATATCCAATATGTTTCTACCTGTGTCATGTTCACGACCCAGTGTATTCCCAAGCAGCACGCATTGTTGCAATGAAGCAAATGCAACTTTCAATGCAGCATCCAAAGATTGTAATAAATCGCATCCGTTACTTTTATTCAACTTGTAAATAACCGAAAAAGCGCAGGAGGTGGAGCCTATATGCAACTAACAGTGCTATGTGAATCATTATCTGCATCGATAGAAAGAAAAGAGAGGAGAAATAAAGTTAAGTTTGTTTACCTTTACTGTCATTACTCTTCGGTGATGGTGTCGCGAAGTTTAATATAACTTCATACATTATAAAAAAACCTCAAATATATCGAACTTTTTCTCTACTTATGCTTCCGATAAGTATGTTATTCTACCTACGATTCAAAATTTAGCGTGCAATAAATGTAATTATTTTATATTCACGCGCCTTTTATAAAGTGTTGTAAAAGAAATTTTATGATTCAAACTCGCCAAATTATAAACAATGTTTTGGGAAACGATAGTTCAGAAAACCTTGCTCAGTGGATTTGCAGTGTTAATCATGCGAAATATGGAATAACAAAACCATATTTCCAACAATAATTATTTATCATTCATTTATATTACCGATGGCTGCTTACTGTGTAGTAATTTTAGCAAATATATGGTTTAACAAGAAGTTGCAATACATTTTCATCACTAGTTTGCTTTCCTTAGAAGAAAACGTTTATGAAACAACAATATGCAACATTATGTGACGTTATCGTTATTTAAAAGCATCATGAAATATGCAGTTGGAAATAGATTGCAGAAAACTATCGAGCAATTTCTAGTTTTCAGTTACGAGAATGATACACGTAAATAACAAAATGTTGCTAAATTCTTTTATATTTCTTCAGAATAACCGAAAAAGTTTCTTGCACCGTTAAAAAAGTTTTAAACCAACAAATATTGAGTAGTCTCATTTGAAAACATATTGCAAGTGCTGCTTGGGTTACTACTGTACTTTTTTTCGTCTAACTTTCGAAAGTGTGTTGTAGTCTGGTGGTTACTGGCGACAGGTAAGCGATCGTAAGGCCCTTACATAAGACTTTATTATTTTTACGAAGAATATATGATGCAACATAAATTTATTTGTTGTGCTGCGAAACTCAATGATCAAAACGTGTGACTGTTCCGTTCTGTCATAAATCTTTACATTCTTGAAAATGCTATTTAGCTCTTTGATTAGAAGTAATATTAAAGGAAAGATTTAAATTTCATTTCGGATGTGATGTGAAGTGGATTGTGAGATTATTATGAATAATAATATTTTCATTATATTGTTATATTGTTGCACGAAACAATAGTCTCGTCGTCCTTTTCGTCCTCACTTGTGCTTCCGTATTGTTTTATTAAATTCAAAACCATTTTCATCACCAACGAGCACGATATAATTCACATCGTATGGATATTAGCCAAATTGCACACCGATTTGTCAACTGACCTTTCGTTTATAATTGAAAAAACGGCTACTGCGCTAAAAATACGTGGCGGATGGAATTTTCCTGCAGATTTCTCTGTATCAATCAACGGCCAAGTTCCAGCATATATGAAGGGTGAAATACTCAATAAAAATGTTGTCATGAACAGTCAAAATATGTTGTACCGACAAAAAACTTTAAAATGCGTTTTTCTCGATTTGATGCTTTTGGCATATCAGCCAATTTCTGAATTATGGGCAGTATATTGAGTCAACAGAGTTGTATAAGAAAATCAAATTTTTTGATAAAATAGATTGCATATAGCAAAAGTAACTACTAGAAAGTTAGAATAATATAAAAACGGGGTAACTAATAGCAGTTTTTCAGGTCATTAAGCAAAATGCTCGTAGAAATTTCGATTTCACTACCACTACCACTACAGCGCCATCTCTTAGAATTGAACATTGTTTCGGGTGTCCCATTAGGTATGTTCATATTTATACTGTTTGAAATGTTCGCTGAGCTTGAAAAATCAGAAATATTCGTCACTTCGTCAGATCCCGAAGAAATAGCGGGAAGCTTGTGCTGTCGAAAAGAAGCTTTTATAGGACCACGGAATTGGGAACCGAATCATGCCAGTTCCTGCAATGTATAATGACAGGGAAGAAAGCAGGAAACCTGATTACCGATAAGTCGCAGGTGGCCAGGCGTTGGAAACAACACTTCGAACATTGAGGAACGAGGTGAACAGGAGAGAAATTGAGCAGGATGGACAAGCTGTGGATCCGTAAGTTTTGGACGAGAGGGAAAAAGCTGACGAACCACAAAGCCGCAAAAGTTTTCTAAGTTTGAAGCGATCAGCTGTACAATGTAATTCATTAGATTTTCCTGAGGGTGGTCTGAGTAGACTAGTTGGAAGGACGCATATGCCCTATCCATCAAAAAGACATAGACACGACTGTAACAACTATCGCGGTACGACTCTCCTCAATTCCTCATATGAAATTCTCTCCCGTATTCTATTTCATAGACTGAGGCCGTTACAAGAAGCCTTTGTGCGTGAATACCAGTACGGGTTTTAAACGAGATGATCTACAACGTACCAGATGTTCACCTTGAGACATGTTGGCGGGAAGCTTCGAAAACATAGCTTGCAAACACATCATCTGTTTATACGCTTCAAAACGGCGTACGATTCAGTGAAACGCACGGTTTCACATCAAGCGTCAGTAAGCAGGTAAAAACTTCGGACGCACTTGAGGCTCTTTGCTTCTCAGAAGGAAAGCTATGAGAATTGGATAATACTGATCGAACTCTGCAGGTTGTCTATCAGAATTCAAAATCTGATAGATTCCCTGTCACAGCAGGTGTGCCTCAAGGTTCAGTCTTGGGTCCGGTCCTGTACAACATATTCACTTAAGATCTTCCTGATTTGCCTCCAGGATGCACAAAGTCATTGTTATGCGATGAAACAAGCATTTCCGTGGAAGGAAAAAGTCTTCGTGTCATATGCAGGCGATTGCAGAAAAGTTTAGATATTTTTTCTTCCTACTTGCAAAAGTGGAAAATCTCTCCAAATGCTTCTAAAACTCAAATGATAGTTTTTCCGCATAAGACTAGGGCTTCTTTCCTCAAGCCAAACAATATTCACGTTGTCAAGATGAATGGGGCTATTTTAAGTTGGTCTGACAAGGTTAAGTACTTGGGACTAATTTACGAAAAAAACTTATTTTCAAAGGGCACATTGAGAGTATACAAGCCAAGTGCATCAAATATACGAGATGTTTATATCCTCTCATTAACAGGAATTCTAAACTATGTTTAAAGAACAAACTTTTAATTTACAAACAAATTTTTAGACCAGCAATGCTTTATGCTGTGCAGATCTGGTCAAGTTGTTGTTTAACTAGGAAGAAAACGCTTCAAAGGATTCAGAATAAAATTCTGAAAATGTTTTTGAAACGTCCTCCTTGGTTTGGTACACTCGAATTACAAAGACTTACTGGTGTTGAAACATTAGAAGCTATGTCAAATAAAATTATTAACAGTTTCCGACAAAAATCGTTGCAATCCTCAATTGCTACGATAAGCTCTCTTTATAGCCAATAAGTAAGCAATTAAGTTAGTTGTAAGTTTACTTCCCCCTTTTTTGACAAGTAGGTTTAAATCCCTACGATTGATAAGTTTTAATTGCGATAGCAAATAATTAAAATTACAAATTTCTAACAGTGTTGAGAAGTCACCATTTGTGATTGGACACACATACTCATTATTTACTAATATTTATCATAAATACTTAAGCTACCAACAAATCCCCTTTAAAAAAAATGAGAATTGGATAAGCCTGAAACGCTGCCCAAAACGAAGCACATGGTGGCTGGCGAAGAGCGTGGTAGTCTCACGGACGTTGCATTGGTGTTGCGGTAGTGAGGAATGAATTGATGAATTTAACTATCTTCATACACTCGTAACGTATTTTGGGGTTCGGGTCGGGTTCTGGTTTCAACCGAAAAAAAAAATCGGGTTCGGGTCGGGTACGGGTTTTGGAAAACATCAAACTCAACCATCTCTACACCTAGTGTATGCATATGCATTTTTTCCAGTTAGAGCTCTAGGGAAAACCCCGTGTTCACCAGTGTAATGTACAGCAGAGAGTCGGAGAGGGGTCGAGGCTCCGAGATGTGCTGTCAACGCGGGTGCTCGAGCAACTGGTGTAAGAAGCACAAAAGAGGAACAGCCTAGGCTCTAGTTTTGTGGAGACGTATTCTGGATTCGACAAACGATATGTCACCATAGAAGTAAAAAGTATATATGTCTGTATTGACTCATCACTGCGACCAGAAACATTGATATTTTGTGATATCGCTCGGATGTTTCCTGTTTTATTCCGCACATCTATTGTTGAGAATATCACTCTTGATAGTAAGTGACATGATCATCAAAAATCGTGCTTGTGTGTATGCTTCTTCACCCTCTCATTTCACTTTTACTACTTCGAGCAGGGCCGGATTTAGACGCTGGGGGACCCGGGGCAAATTTGTCTGTGAGGCCCTCTTTTCTTAGAGGTAACGTTCTGGAAGGTGACGAGCAAAAAAAAGGTCGCCCCAGGATTAGGGGGGCCCCTTGAATCGTGAGGCCCGGGGCATTTGCCCCCTTTGCTCCCCCCTCAAATCCGGGCCTGACTTCGAGTCTCGCTGCCTCGGCCAATATTATCACCAATTACCGTTGCCATCTATATGTCAAATGAAAGGGTTAACTTTGCTGCCCAAAGTGGCAAAGTTTCGTTTCTGTGCAGTTTCTTTACATTGAGTTGTAAGCCATGGCAGAGTTGAGAGCAGCTGTTATCGCTGAATATGTGAAAGGGTACAAACCCGGACACATATTCAAACACCTAAAACCGCTCGGAATCAACCGGAAAATCGTGTACCGGACCATAATTCGGTACCTAGAGACCGGGGGCACCGCGGACAAGGCACGATCTGGACGACCAAGGTCTGTGAGAACTCCAAGGCTGAAAAAGATTATACGAGACCGGTTTCGCCGGAATCCCGCCCAATGTGCACGGAAGCTGGCCAGGAACCTTAAAATGAACCGAGAATCAATCCACTTGCTTCTGCGCAAGGATTTAAAACTTACACCGTACAAAAAACAGGTGGTTCATGGGGTTACCAAAGCTACAAAGGACAAGAGATACCAACGGTCGCGGGAGTTGCTCGGTTGGCGCGCAGATGACGAGATTATTTTTTCAGACGAGAAGCTGTTCGTTTTGGAGCAAACAGTCAATCGCCAAAATGATCGAGTTTGAAGAGTGAGCCTCCAGCAAGCTCCTGCGGACAAGCTGAACGTTTCCCGGTCCAAAATAAGACGTCAGTGATGGTTTTGGGAGCCATTAGCAAGAGAGGTTAACTGCCTCTTATTTTTATCGATAAAGGGGTCAAAATCAACGCAGCGTACTACCTGAACACGGTTTTGAATAAAAATGTTCTGCCTCAAGCTGAACTATTGTTTGAAGACGATTACTACTGCTTCCAGCAAGATGGCGCCCCATCCCACACCGCAAAGGTTGTTCAGGCGTGGTGTGAGGAAAACCTGACCGATTACATTTCGAAGAATGAATGACCTCCGTCATCTCCGGATCTGAATCCACTGGATTATTTCGTGTGGGGATACATGATGTCGAAGCTGAACGACTATAAAATAACAAGTTTGGAGCAATTCAAGCGAGTTATCACGAAAATCTGGGACGAGATGCCGATGGAGCACGTGCGCGCCGCTTGCGACGACTTTCCGAGACGTCTGAAGCTGGTTCGATCAGAGAAAGGTGGTGTAATTCCGAGATATCGTCTGTAAAGTATCTTTATGAGTTACTGAATAAAGCTATGAAAGCCAGATTCAGATTTTCTTCTTATTCTCTAAAATATTGATATTTTCCTGTGTGACCGGACTTTTTTGTCACCCTGTATATAACCTTGCGGCCACGAAACCCCCCAAGTATGAAGTATGTCAGTATTGAGGGGTTTCCAAAAAATTGAATTTTTTTTATTGCATTATCTTGAAGTAAAACATCTTTAGAATATTTTCACAAATTTTCATAAAGATCTTTTCATAACAGAAAGAAAGTTAGAGCGATTTGCAGCGCGCCTCGCCACGGCGGCATAAACTTGAAATTTTATTCGCGTTTATCTCGGAATGGTGTTTCTCAAAAAATGTCTTTGCCGTATTTACGATTGCGGTGAAACTACTGTCCCGATTTTCTTCATCTTTGTTTTTTAAATGTTCGTTTTTAAATTCCCCGGTCGTTGAGAGAGAGAGGAATGAAGAATCCAATTACCGAAAATAACAAGAGACCGAATAGGCCCGTTTTCGACCATTCGCTCTTTTGGATCGTTTGCCCTGTTCAACCGGATTGAAAGACTGCATCGATTTCCAGCAAATCTTCGGTTCGTCGTACAATGTTTTCCGTTGTGATCGCAGTGGCATCAATAGCAGAAAACAACTTTTGGTGGCGTTCTGGCAGCAGTTAATCATCGTCACACTTCCACGCAAATACGTACTTGTCATGGCGAAATACTAGAGCATGGATTTGTTAAAGCTGCGGTTGGTTGGAATCGCTTGCTGTTCGGAACTGTCGACATACCACCTGACCGCAGCCGTGATCCTCAGTTGATGGACGAACATGTGGCATCCGTTAATGAGCTTTGTGATCACACCTCATTTGTTAACCTGGTACTGATATTCGGAGATTATAATCAACCTCGTTTGCAGTGGAGAAGTTCCACAAAAAATGTCCCAGTTTTAATATTTTTTTAAATTATCACTTTTGATTTGTCTGAAACTTTGCATAAACGTTGCTATAGGCAAAAGATGCCATTTTGTGCTATTTATTTAATTTTTTTGAACACGACTAGAAGCTAATGAAAAATGCTATTCAAGGAAGTTAAATATTATAACCTTTTTTCTTGATTTCTCCATGATCGGACCAGTTTCATTGTTTAGGTAATCTTTTGTAGTTTTTATAAAAAAAATTAGATTTTTAAAAAATGAGATTAGATAATTAACTTTAGATAAAACAAATTAATTTTTATTAAAACTTTTTTTCACAAGAAAAAATATTTTTTTTGAGTGTATATTTTTTTCGTTAAGATAAAATTGTTATCTACAACTTTGCCGAAGACCTCATACCAATCAAACAAACCGTTTTGACCCTAAAAATATTTGCAATCGTCAGTACCTTCCCAAAATAGCATTTTTCAATAGCTTCCCAAAAATAAGTCGTATTCCAAAAAAAAAAAAAAAACAAATAGCACAAAATGGCATCTTTTGCCTATAGAAACATCTATGCAAAGTTTCAGACCAATCAGAAATGGCCGATTAAATTGTTTTTTTTTTTCTGTGTGGACTCATCACTGCGACCAGAGACATTTTGATCTATTGTGATACTGCCCAGGTGTTTTCTGAACTCCGCACTTCATATCATTGGCAGTATTACTATTGAAGTGAATGATACGCTTTTTTTTTATGTTTTATTTATATCCGTGCTTGTGTGTGAGAGTTTACCCTTACATTTCAAGCTTACTGCTCTACTATACCGAGCCTCTTTTCTATCCTACCAATATCGCCAAATTACAATTGCCTGAACTGAGGCTACACCTAACGTTCATCTCTGGCCAGGTTTAATCTAAGAGGGACTTATTATGTCAAGAGAAAGGAGTCTTATCGAAACCTCGTTCCTCGTGCCAATATCGTAGGAAGGGTACTATAGAATTCAGCTTGAAGGAAGGGTATGTAGTAGAGAGCCTGAGAATGAACCCATGTTAAAGTCCTTTGACAACCAAATGGCCTGATTCTACTAAGATTCGAACCCATGACCACTCGCTTATCAAAGCGGACTCTGTAACCTTGCGGCTACGAAGCTCTCTTAAATTTAATTTAAATTGGTTCAAATTGGTTGCCCGTTTATTTGTGAAATTGCTCAAACGGCTTCCATAGGCAAAGTTTTTTGGCACCTGGAAACGCTCTGAGCTCGAGCCTACATTTTATAATTTATTTTAACAAACGGACAGTAGTGCTTCTAACCCATAAATAAGTTTTCCCTGAAGTTTGAAAGCAGTGGTTTATGCATCCCGTGTTCAAAACTGGCGACAGGAGAAACGTAAGAAATTATCAAGGTATAACAAGATAATCTGCAGCGTCAAAGCTCTTCGAACTTATCGTCAGTAATGTGATTCGCAGCCAGGCAAAAAGAGCTACGTCTCTGCACGGTTTCATGCCTGGAAGATCTGTAACCCTAAACTGACTTTGATCACTTTTTTGAATATATCTTGAATATTTTAAGAATGTACTGCATTTAATATTGTTTGGTATTTATTATTATTCAAAATGTGTACTGTGCATTGAGCAAGATCCAGTTACTACTTCAAAAGTTAAGCTACAATTCTGCTGTTATTATATATGCTCTAAATTTTTTTCACCTATCGTCATTCCGGGGTGACTTTGACCACTTCATTGTTTTGATGAATTTGAAGTTAAACTTTGCTATTTTAACAAACTTGAGCAGCCTAAAACTACCTTCATGAGTTTATAATGAGTATTGCTTCAGGGAGCGGCTTTTGTGCTCTGTGCACCTTCTTAGTTCTTCATATAAGTCTCTTTGCTACCTTAGCTAACTAATCCGGGGACTGGCCGTTAACTAACACTGGCGTGTAGGTGGTCAACCTATCACCTGTTTTGCAATTCTAAAACTATTTGAGAGGCGGCTGCACAAACCGCCTCAACACATCCTCCAAACTAGGTTGTTAGGAGTGGTGTCTGGCCCGCTCACTATCAAAGGAAGGAGGTCTAAGATCATCAAAAACTAGTCCACGTAGAATATGGCTTATCCAATTGTCCAAAGTTGCATGTTACGTGACACCATGAGTTGTCGTTAAGAAGAAAACATGTAATACACTGTTGAAATTATTGGGACTCAACATTCCCTTGGAGGAAAAAATTGCAAAATAATAAAAAAAAATCGCTGCATTATTATTTTCTTTTCTTGAGAATAAAACTGAGAACCAAATAAACAAACTTTACGCATCGTAGCTTGTTGTTTTGTATCCGCTTAAACCAATTGTTTGTATGCAATAAAAATCGCTCAAAATCCACATTATTTTCAGGTAATATTTTAGCATGAGAAACACTCTTCAAATAGCAGGAAATGTATGAATAGTAGAAAATGTAAATATATTTAAACACAATCAGTGAAGATTATGACAAATCTGCAGCTCCACGAGCGTTTTTTTTATCTTAAATTCAAAAAAGAGGTAGAGTGATCAAAGTCAACCCGCTGATCAGTCACCTCAGTTTACGGTACCCCAAATTTGTTGGACTTAACCAGCACATGTATTACTGCAATGGAGAACAAAATTCAACTTGAAGTCGTCTACACAAATTTGAAGACAGCTTTGGACAAAATCGATCACAATAAACTGTTGGCCACAAAAATTTTACTAGCTTATTACATTAACTGGACTTTACTTCGAAGGGTTGAGAAAATGAATGACTTGGGAGTCGTACTGGATCCAATACTATCATTCAATAACCACTACACCTTTATTATTGCCAAGGTTAATCGATAACTTGGTTTTATTTTGAAAATTGCCAAATGCTTCAATGATCCATACTGCTTGAAGTTATGGTATAATGTGCTGAAAAGACCAATTCTTGAAGCCGCTTGTGTTGTATGGAATCCTATAGATACTTGCTGGATCGACAAGGTTGAAGGCGTTCAGTGAAGATTTATCCGGCTGGCCCTGTGTCATCTTCCTTGGCGTAATCCTCTCTAATTCCTCCTGAAAACAGACGAAAACAGACTTTTGAGCATGGACACACTTGAAAAAAGATGTAAAATTAAACAGACGATGTTTGTCGCGACGTTGCTCAGTGGAGAAGTTGACTCTTCTCGGTTATTTTTCATGTTGGATTTTCGTGTGGCTTAACGTCCCTTCCGCTACCGGTCACTGCTGCAGGAAAGGCTCAACACATGGTTCAAAATTGATTTGAAACGTTGATTATTTGCATGTTTAAATGCTCCCCAATATAGATATTTCTAGGGCCAGAAATATACCCAGAAGCTGACAATCGCTTTTTTTTGTTTTAAAAAATCCAATGAGACGACCTTCATATTCAAATGCTCCTTAATATCAATACTTGCAATACAGAGAAGATGCTTTTGAATTGAAAATTTGTGGCTTTCAGTTTCAGGAGGATTAAAACGCTCAAATATCGGAAGTGGAACACTTTGAAACTGGAAAATGATATATGAACCTAAGAAATCTAAATCTAAGAAGGTTTCTAAAGGTCCGATTCGCTTTGATTGATTTTTTCATCGATCATTTTGATTTGGTTCAAGAAACTCTACCAACCTTCAGGAATCTGAAAATATATTTCAATGCATGTTCTATTATCACTCTGGAACGCCTGCACTGATCTGCATCAAACTTAGCATGGATGTTTCTTGTCAGAAGAAAAATGATTAGAATTTCATGAACATCAAAAAGAATTTTCCGTGTGATTAGTAGCTGTACGTAAAGTTCTTAAACAAATATGATATCATTATTATTATAAGCGAAATCAGGCCTACCGATAAAATGTACTGACGGGGAAAGAAAAGATTAGCCACATTTGCAAGTAACACAATCATATTTTTTTTTTCAATTAAACTAGCAAAATGTTCATTATCAAAACTTATTTATATCATGCGGAGTGACCCATTCGGTGAAATGATTTTTTTGCATTTCAATTTAAAACCATTAGATCTATTGAGGCATTCAAAGCAAGAATAATACGGAAATAGCTTGTTTCATGTTTCCGTGATTTCGGGTGCATTTTTGTGCATTAGATTTTCAACATCTTTGGACAGAAACATTCTATTTCAACTGTTTTATTTGCGTTCGAAAGGCATTTTTAACGTTTTTTATGTGATGACAGACAAATATTTTTGACCCCTAACATGTTTAGAAAATATCGAAAATTTTGTTCGAAATAGTTAGAATAGAATTGAATTTGTTGCAGTTGAAAATTTGAATTACGGTCCGTTCTGAGTTAAACGAGTTTCGTTACTATGAATTTTTATACCATTTAAACTAAAAAAAATTAAATAGCAATTATAAATGTATTTTCTAGAAGAAATATTCCTCCACATTGAGAGCAAGTTATTATAGTAAAAACAAGACCCTAAAATTTTAGCTTATTCGAAAAACTAATGCACTAACTAATGAGTTATCGTAAGCGCCACAGAAGCATTTTTCAAAAAAATAGTTTTTGATATATTCGTATTTAAAATTTAAGACGCGTGTATGATTTTACAATCTAGGTTCTAATTAATCGCCCTTAAGCCACTTATTTGCGAGCCTCTACCTGTTTTTAGATTATTTGATTCTAGAGGTATGTTGTCTAATTATTATTGTTATGTTGTCTAATTATTATTGTTATTGCTATTATTATTCGCAATATGTGTCAATCAACTTAAAAAGTTCGTTCACCACTCCTGAATATTGCAAATGCTCACCAACGTGCAAACCGATTGTTCTGCCAGGAGCAAAAAACAGCGCCCGATGTGTGATTAATTTTTAATCTTCTCCATACGCGTGCCGCACAGGCGCCCAGTCAGGAGTTTATTTCTGTCACTCCTTGAATGTTACCGGATGGACATTCACGACGGGTGAAAGGATCCGAATTGTTTTCACAGTCAACTAAGCTGTGACAGCCCGTTAATTGAGTGTCCTGGAGCCTGTGCATTCCGTATTGAATTGGCCAACATTCCACCGCCTCCTGACCGTGTGGTATGCCAAACCCATGCCACCAATGGCTCCGCACAGGAGCACATAGGACTGACAGGTTATGTACGGTGAATCGATGAGTTATTTATATCCACAGCTATTGAATGGTCAATTTATCATCATCGCTTCCTGATCCGGTTTGCGGTGTTGGTGCGCGGTCTGCGGACCTCGTGTAACAAATCCTGTTTCTAGTTGGTGGCGCTCATTTATTCGTTGCCAACGGATGAAGTGTATTGATATTCGGTGTCAACCAGGGATAATCTGTTTATTATTGATGCCACTGGTCGGGAGATGATTAATCGGCCCTCGGTGCCACCATTATGATGTTTTATACTTGTGGAGATTTCACTTTTCCCAATCAACAATGTTTTATGTCGACGACAAGATTTTGACTTAATCATATCATCTGCTCGTAGCTATAGGAACAGGTAGATTTTCTTCAAATTGATTTTTGAAGATCAGAGAAAATGGATTCATCGAGATATACTTTGTTACGAAACTGATTCTAAATCGAGCATATAGTGTGTGTAGAGTAACTAACAAGAAAACACAGCATTCCCGATCATCCTTTCGAATCAAGATTCGATTTGTAACCTCTTCTCTCGTCAGTTGCCTTTCATGGCACAACCCCCATTCCAACTTTAACTTTCTCAAGCCCTTGCTTGCCATTCGTCAAGGCGCCCCAGTGAAACATCATTTTTCAATCCGATGTTGATTCCATTCACCCTGTCTTTCCAGCCTCACTGCCATTAACCGCAAAAGTCCGTTTCTTCTGCTTCACATCGCTAGAAGCCGAGTAAGGAACAACGATTGCTTCTTTTTTCGCGTCATTCCCCTTTTTTTGATTCCCTGGTGGATAAATGATTGTGGTGAACCGTATGTTTTCTGTACCTTTCCTTCAGAATCAGGAAAAAATGACAGTTCGCCAGAAGTCGTATCGAGTTGCTGTCGAATTATATTCGCACCTACTTTCGGCCTTCATCGTGCGGGAAAAAACCAGGAGCCAAGTGAACATTTTATCGTGCCGTCACTCAAGCCGTGTGGCGATCTCACACCAAGAAAAAGTACTATCCATTCAGGACAATGACGAACGACAGGAAATTTCTCCATGTATCCTGTTCTTGTGCCACACCGGAGCCATTAAACCCAACAAAGAGGTCATTATTTGTCAATCTTTCAACGCAATCATCTTCTTCATTTCTGAGCGGCTTTCATTCAAAGAAGGCGCACGGTACTTTGCGCGAAGTTTAGTTTAATCCTTTCCCATTTTCAACCTCCTAAGCCCTGCGGCTTCAACCAGGCACCATTAATTATACTACCATCGAGATTACCAATCGATGGGTGTAAAATATCGAAACACAATCAGACAAACCCTGGTCCGCAACCCTTTCTAAGCACCAGAACGGGGCGAAACCAAAATCAGTTTGGACTAATTAATGCTTTGCCCCGTTGTGCGGTTTGTTACTTTTCGCTCGCTGAATTGATAACGGGGGCGGTGAACAACGGTTTTCAATTACATCCTTCACGGCTGGCTGGCCGGATTCCTACCGGCTGGTGGGTGGCCACAGCCGATTCAAAACAATCACCAAATGCCATTATCATTAGTAGCAACTGGAAATGACGCGAAGCCGCAGTTTAAAGCCGATTCAATTTAGAATATTCATCCGGCTGTGGGTCTTCTATTGAATTAATGGCCCCACCGCGGGTCTGCAACAGGTTCAACAGTTTGTGAATGGAACTATTTCCAGCAGCGGACCGATAGGAAATTGTTTCTGGCTTTGCTGGAATTCTAGCAACGCCGTTGCTCGCATAACAAAGTGGTTGTTAAAAAGCATATGTGGCAATAAATCGTAATTTCACCTAATTAGCGGACTTATGCTCTCGCTACTAAATACTCTAAATACTACCACTGAGTGTTAAATGTGCATAAAACATTTTTTTTGAGATTCTCCGTGACCAAAACGAATGTTTTTTGGAAAATATCTTAAGAGTTCTCAAAACAATAATAAAAACCGCTTCAAATCGTTACTACAAATATTGAAAAAAAAACCCGCTGTTGTATTTCAAATATCAGCAAATCTATTTTAAAACTAACAGAAAACAAAAAACGAAAAAAGAAATGCATTTGCACCTCTAAAAATGTTAAGAGCAAGGATTGATCCCTTTACCCATAAAAAATATTAAAAAAGCACTATTAGTCTTGCACAAATCCTCAAAATGTTTCAAACTGGTGTAAAACCCACATAAACTAAATGTATAAAAGTGCCATCAAGTGGAAGGAAACATATATGAAACTTTCAAAATTAACATCTTGACAAAACAAACATAATATTAAAATATTATAACAGAGAGCTAACGAGTGAGAAAGACAGGGACGAAATATAAACAGACAAAGACCATCACCATCGCAATCAGAAGGACAGAGTGGCAGAAAGACAGACAGACATAAACACTAAATGCAATACAATATCAATGAAAATAAAAAGATGAGAAGAGAGATAGTAGAGAAAAATCAAGACAAATAGTAAGACGGAAGAAAATGTAGATAGGAAAAACAGCACAAAGACAGATCAAAAGAAAGAGAAATTGACTGACACAAAATTGAGCAATTGAAGGAATAGAAGGAAAAATACAAAAAAAAAGTAATGAGAAAGACAGAAAGAGAGCTAGACAGCCAATAAAACAAAAAAATTGACTAACCAGCAGAGAGACGAAACGAATAAAAAATAAAATGCAGCGATACACAAAAACAGAGAAAAACAAAGGTAAAATCAGATAGACAGTAAATAGGAACACAAAATACTGAATCAACCGTCACTTTGTAAAATGAAAAAATTAAACAATTGTAAAACAGAAAAATGAAACGACAAGAAAACAGAAAGAGAGATGGAGAGGAACAAAGAATGACAAATAAAATTACAATCAGACTACAGAACTGCAGAAAAATAGAAATACAAAAGGACAGAGAGAAAGCAAGACAGAAAAATAGACAATAAAATAACAGGATGAAAGCGAAATTAACAGAAAAAAAAAGAGCAGACAGAGTATAAAGAACAGGCGGAAAAAAACTTAAGGAAAGCACTAAGAAATATTGAAGACAGGTTCGAAAGACAAATAGACAAAACAACTAAAATAGAAAAACGAATGAAAAAGGGAGAATGATATACTGAATGAAAATTTCATTCAGCAGGGATAATGAAATTCAAAAAGGCAGAATTGCAAAGAGAGAACAAGATATGAAGATATAAGGAGGAACGAAACAAAGACAAACAAACAGTGAACAGAAAGCCAAAACGATACACCAAATATATGAAGAGAGACTAGATGACAGAAAATCAGAAATATATAGAAAGAAAAGATAAAACACAAAAATACAGTTAAAAACATAAGACAGTAAGTGAAAAAGGCAGACAGACTTACAGACAGAGAAATAGAAAGACGAAATGTCAGAAAAGCAAAAACATAAGAAAGAAAAAGACAGATATATTCAAAGGCAGACGAATAGAAGCTCTTGAAGGACGGAAAACAAAAACGAAACAAAAAACAGAAAAATGAAGCAAATCAAGAGATATTAAAAAATAAGAGAGACTAAAGTAGAAACAGAGAGCAAAAATGGTATAAATACAGAAAAGCAAATAGGCAAAACGACAAAATAATAAAAAGATAGAAAAACGAAATTGAGATCCATAAAAACAGAAAAACAGAAAACCGATAAGACAGAAAGAAACAACATAGAGATGACAAAAAGAAACTACATAAAACCAGAATGACAGTAAATTATAAATACAGAAAAACGGGAAAGCTGAAAAATAAAGCAACAGAAAACTGCATGGGCAAACAAACAGACAAAACGGTAGAGGGAGGAATGATAGAAAGACGAAACAATCAAAAAAGACAGAGAAACAAGGCTAGAAAGTCAAAACGAATGAAAGATTGTAGGGCAGAAATGTAGAAAAACAGACAAAACAAAGAATAAAAAGGTCGAAAATCAAATAAAAAGAAACGACAACAAGATTGATCAACAGAAGGTAAGACGGAAACAGAGGGGCAGAAATATAAAAGAAAGGAGGAAAGAGAAGTAGAGAAACAAAACGACCGAAAAATTAAATAACAGAAAAATTAAATGGTGGAAAGAGAAGTAGAAAAAGGGAACAATAGGCAGTGAGACAAATACGAAAGATGACAGAATAAAATAAAACTAGATAGAAACATTGAAGAGAGGATCATCGAACAGACGAACAAAACGACGAATACACAGACAGACGAAAATCTGAAAGAGAGATATCAAAAAGGAAGAATTTTAGACAGACAAAAAGAAACAGAAGAAATAATAAAAGATAAGAAGACAGAGATCTATCAGAAAAGAAAAAAATAAAATGCGAAAATACAGTGAACAGGAAGACAAAGACGAAAAAGAAGAGAAAAATAGAGCTTGAGCTTGAGCTTGATATAGAAAAGAAAAATAGAAATACAAAAAATCAGGAAAATATAACAAACCAACAATATGAACACAAAAGGCGTACAGAGAAAAAAAAATAGAAAAACGAAAAGACCAGAAGTCATAGTAAACTAATATAACCAAAAAACCAAAAGATAAAAAAAAGAAAAACAAAAAGATAGAGTGAAAAAAGTTTAAACGGAAGACAGAAAAACGAAAACTCAGAATATTGAAATCATAGAACAACCGCAACTCAAATAAAAAAAATCCAGTTAGTCAGAATGACAGGGACGAAATATATACGGACATAGACTCATAAAAAATAATCACTATCAGAAGGCCAGGAAGACGGTAAGACATCACAAAACACAATACAATAGCAAAACAAACAATAATATAAAAAGAGAAACAGTAGAGGAAAATCAAGACAGATAGGAAAAACAGCACAAAGACAGAACAAAAGAAAGAGAGATTAGATGACAAAAAATTGAAAGATTAAGGAACAGAAAAACACAAAGAAAAGTAATGAGAAAGACAGAAAGTGAGCCGAACAGATAATAAAACTAAGAAAATGACAAACCAGTAGAAAGACGAAAAGATTGCAAAATAAAATGCAGGAAAACACAGCAATAAGGAAACCTAGAGGTAAATATTAAAAAGACAGAAAAATTGAAACACAGAATGCCGGAGACACCAAAAAATTCTGATAAAAGACAGAAAGATTGTACAATTGAAAGGCAAAAAAGAGATGAACAGAGAGGAAGAATGGCAATTCGAAAGATAAGCAGAGTTACAGAAAAACAGAAAAACAAAACGATAAAAAGAATGAGAGGCAGAAAGATAAGTGATAGACAGATAAAATGAAAGGAACAGAAAGAGACAAAATGAATAGGGGAAAAAAACTCAAGAAAAACACATAGAAAAGTTGAAGACAAAATCGACAAAAGGAAACCAGAAAGCGGAAAAGGACAAGAAGACCTAAAGACCAAAATTTCGAAAAACAAGGAGATAGAGAGACAAAACACAAGAAAGGAAGAAACATAAGAGTCAAAAGATTTCGAGAGATAAGTCAAGAAATATTGAGAAAACAGAGTGACTAAATATGCAAACAGAGAGAGAGAACGGCAAAAATACAGAAAAATGGAAAAACCACAGGAAGACGACAGACAGCTAGCAGACAAATAGACAAAGAGATAGAGATGGTAAGACAGAAACATCAGGAAGCAGAGATATAAGAAAAACGAGTAATAAAAACAGAGAAACAATCAGACAAAAAACAAAGAGAAAGAGCGAACCGAATTAACAGAACAACAGAAACATAGAGAAAAAAGTGAGAAAGACATAATGATTAAAAAATTGAAAGACAGAAACAAAGACAAACAGACAGTGGAGATAGGTAATAGAAAAACAAAAATACAGAAAAAATGAAAGACAGAAAGCGAAAAAGGTAGGAAGACCTAAAGACCGAAATTTCTAGAGACAAAAAGATGGAGAGGCAAAACGTCAAAACAGCAGAAACATAAGAAACAAAATCATAAAATAATGAAGAAACATTAAAAAAAAACTCTGAAAGACTGGAAACCAAATAGACAAAAACACAGAAAAATAGATAAGGTCAAGAGATATCGAAAAACATAGAAACTAAATAAGAAAACAGAGAGAGAAAATGGTAAAAAATGGTGAATATACAGACAGATATCCCAGGCGGTTTCGAGGTACGACGCTGGCCCAACGTCTTGAGTTCGAGTCTCGGCTCTGGAAAGACTGTTGGTGTCAGTAGGAACGTAGCGCTAGCCCCGCAATCGCCCTGTACACTAAATAGTTGGCTGCGAAGTCCGTGTATAAATAAAAGAGAAGGTCGTGTTCCGAATCGGAATATAGCACCCAAGGCAAGGCTTGGCAGAAAGACAAAAAGGCCGGGAGACAAAATTATATAAAGATAGGAGGACGAAGAGAGAGCTATAAAACAAAAAGACCAAAAAATAGATAAACAAAATCATATAAAAATAGGAGGACGAAGAGAGAGCTATAAAAACAGAAAGACAAAAAATAGATACGACAACAGCAAAACAAAATGGCAAAATTACAGAAAGACAGACAAACAGACAAAAAAGATATGGAGAAAAAAAAACAGAATGATAGAAAGATAGAAACATCAGAAGACTAGAAGGTAAAGGGGTTAGAAAAATAGGGCAACAATAAGGCAAAAAAGAAAATAACAGAATAACGTAAAAAAAGAAGGATAAAAGATAGAAAGACAAAATGGTTGAAAGATTTTATGACTGAAATATAGAAGAATAGAGATAAAGAAGAGCAATCAGATCACAAAAAGACCGAAACGGCAGACAGAAAGAGGGGTAGACGAAAAAAAAAAGATAGAATGAATAACGACCATGTAACTGAAAAAATAAAAACAGAAGATCAGGATGAAAGAAAAATGAAGAAATAAAAGGATAGAAGGATAGGAAGATGAAAATAAAACAATGAAGCCAAATAGAAAGATAAAAAAATATTGGAAATTATAAAAATAGAAAAAAAAATATACATGGAAAAACAGAAAGATGGAAAGATAGAAAGATAGAAAAATAAAAACATGGGAAGATAGAAAATAGAAGATAGGAAGATAGAGGGAATGACAAATAGAAAGATAGGAAAATAAAAATAGAATGGAGGTAGTCAAAATAGAAAAAAAGAAAGATAGAAAGATAGAAAAAAGAAAGATAGAAAAATAGAAAAATAGAAAAAAAAGATAGAAAAAATAGAAAAAATAGAAAGATAGAAAAAGAGAAAGATAGAAAAAGAGAAAGATAGAAAGATAGAAAGATAGAAAGATAGAAAAAATAGAAAAAATAGAAAGATAGAAAAAGAGAAAGATAGAAAGATAGAAAGATAGAAAGATAGAAAGATAGAAAGATAGAAAAATAGAAAGATAGAAAGATAGAAAGATAGAAAGATAGAAAGATAGGAAGATAGAAAGATAGAAAGATAGAAAGATAGAAAGATAGAAAGATAGAAAGATAGAAAGATAGAAAGATAGAAAGATAGAAAGATAGAAAGATAGAAAGATAGAAAGATAGAAAGATAGAAAGATAGAAAGATAGAAAGATAGAAAGATAGAAAGATAGAAAGATAGGAAGATAGAAAGATAGAAAGATAGAAAGATAGAAAGATAGAAAGATAGAAAGATATAAAGATAGAAAGATAGAAAGATAGAAAGATAGAAAGATAGAAAGATAGAAAGATAGAAAGATAGGAAGATAGAAAGATAGAAAGATAGAAAGATAGAAAGATAGAAAGATTGAAAGATAGAAAGATAGAAAGATAGAAAGATAGAAAGATAGAAAGATAGAAAGATAGAAAGATAGAAAGATAGAAAGATAGAAAGATAGAAAGATAGAAAGATAGAAAGATAGAAAGATAGAAAGATAGAAAGATAGAAAGATAGAAAGATAGAAAGATAGAAAGATAGAAAGATAGAAAGATAGAAAGATAGAAAGATAGAAAGATAGAAAGATAGAAAGATAGAAAGATAGAAAGATAGAAAGATAGAAAGATAGAAAGATAGAAAGATAGAAAGATAGAAAGATAGAAAGATAGGAAGAGAGAAAGATAGAAAGATAGAAAGATAGAAGGATGGAAAGATGGAAAGATAGAAAGATAGAAAGATAAAAAGATAGAAAGATAGAAAAATAGAAAAATGGCAAGATAGAAAAATAAAAAGATAGAAAGATGAGAATATAGAAATAAAGAAAGGTAGAAAGAAAGAAAGATAGAGGGATTGAAAAATAGAGGGGTAGGAAAACAAAAATAAATTAAAGGTAGCAAAATGGGAAAATTGAAAGATAGAAAGATTGAAAAATAGAAATATAGAAAGATGAAAAGATAAAAAGAAAGAAAGATAGAAAGAAAGAAGAAAGAAAAATAGAAAGAGATGAAAAGAAAGAAATATAGAAAGATGGAAAGATATAGAGATACAGAGATGGAGATACAAAAAAAACAGGGAAACAGAGAGACAAAAGATAAGAGAGGATTAGATGTCAGAAAAAAAGAAAAAATAAACAGCGAAACAGAAAGACAAAGAGACACATAAGCGAGAAATTCTAAAGACAGTAAGCGAGAAAAATTGTAAGGACAATGAAACAAAAACATGAGAAGACAGAATATAGGAAAACTAGATAGAAAGGTCGAAGACAGGATCATAAAACAGATAAACAAAATGAGGAATACACAGATAGATGAAATTTCGAAAGAGGCAGAGGAATCGAAAAGAATAAATAACAGATAGACAGAACGACAAAAAAAAATAATAATATAAAAATCGATAGAAAAAAAGGAAAGAGAAAGATGAAATAGAAATAATCAGAGAGATAGAAAAACTTATAAAAATTACCACAAAAATACTGAAAACAAAAAATCGAAAAGACAAAAAGTTGAAGTCGTATTGAATTAATAAAACTGAGAGGCTAATAAAAAGAAAGACATAAAGGATAGAATGAAAAAGAGAAATACAGAAACAGAAAAACGGAAAGACAGAAAATCAGAATTACGGCAGCAAGTCAAAATACTCATAAAATAAAAAGACTGAAAGGTAGAAAAATCGAGTGACTTTAAAACAGAGAGACAAAAACACAGAAAAATCTCAAGTCAGCAAAATACAAAGCAACAAATCAGTAATTCAGAAGACCAAAAAACAGAGAAGAGACAAGAGAGCAAAAAAAACACAGACAAACAATAAAACAATGTGACAGATTGATAGAAAGACACGAAGACCAAAAGATGAAAAAAGAGGTAATCAAAAAGAATGATAAGAAGATAAAAGATAAACAAAAAACGGAATGACATAACGATGCAAAGACCGAGCGATAAAGAGATAGAAACGAAATATTGAAAGATATAAGAAACACAAAAAAATGACATGAAAAAATACGAAAAACAAGGTACAGAAAATACGAATGACAGACAGAGAGAAGGACGAAAAAACTATGATAAATTCGAAGTAAGACGGTAATACAAAAATACGAAAAGAAATCCACGTTAGAGAGATCATTTTTATGAAACAAGTCACAACACTTATGGTTCTTACAACGAAAAGAAAAATTTCACTCAAAAACAAAAAAAAAACAATGGGACAGTAGAACTAAATGGAAGTAAAAAAAAATAAAAACAAAGAACTATTAAGATAGAATGACATAAATACACAGAGGTGAGAAGTTCGAAAGATTGGCAAATAGAAAAAAAACACAATAGCAAAATAAGTCACAATACATAAAAACTAGAATTGAAAAACAAATAAAAAAAATAGATAGACAAAACGACAAGAAGACAGGAAAACGGAAAGCTGAAAGATAAATAAATCGAAAAAGATGACCGACAGATGAAGATGAAAACAAAAAGAGATAAATTAAGAAATATCAGGAGACAGAGAGATTTTTGGATATTTAAAAAAAAAGAACAAATACATACATATACTGAACTGAGAAAACAACGAAGGGTCAAAGAGATAGAAATACAAAAAGGTAGCAAAACAGAAATACTGAAAGAATGAAATATAAAAAAACGGAGAAAAAAAATAGATAAAAGTACAGAATTAAAGAAAGATGAACTACCAGTAAAATAATACGAATAAATCGACGGCAGATAGATATTAGAATGGACGTACAGAAAGGTAAAATATTTAAAAAATAAAAATATAGAAGAATAGAAACAGAAAAAGGTAAATATGTTTCTTGTTGAGCGTCTTAGTAGAATGGAATTGAATATTGAGAATAGGCTATGTTTCCATTTAATTCTACTACCAAATCGATTTGGTAGTAGAATTAAATGGAAACATAACCTATTCTTTTAAAGAAAAACAGTAATTCAGTTAACAATAGAACATAAAGATGAAAAGACAATACAAAACAAGAACACGAAATATAGAGAGACGGAAAGCGGGGATATGTACAACAGAAAGAAGACAGAGAAAAAGAAATTTAGTAATGACATAATACAATAGAAAAAAACGACAAGAAATTAGATTGTAGAAAAATATAAAGGCGCAGAGACAAAAATAAAACAAAATTAATAAAGACAAAAGACAGAAAGACAAATGGAACAAACACAAAAACTGGAAGCAAATATAACTGGGTTTAGAGGCTATTAACTAGGAAAATTCGAATCATTCTAAGATAAATTACTTTTTCTTAATTTTCTGTTGAGTGCCTAATTAAAAGTTTATTATGAGTTCATCACGGAATAATACCCCGGGGAAGCTCCATGTTTATGTATCCATCTACACGGCAGCAGGTTGCTGTACGACACGATGGATGGATTGTAATCTGCTGAAGGAGGCAAAAATAAATACCCACTGTGGATGAAAATGATCACGACGGGTATGCTAATTATATTACGCTTCCGATTTCACCGCTTCAACACCAGGGGAACTATTAGTTTTTGCTTGCTGAAACTCTTCGTGCCTTTCTCTGATTGTCTATGTAGAAATTATCCCCTGTAAATCCCGGAATTGGGGATAAGCACGACTCAAATTACACGGGACGTCATCAACATTCGATAATTACAATAAGTAGATCAGTGATGCTCTTTAGCTGTTTTTGAATGCCTACAATTCTGTTTCTGTTTGTGATGTAGAAGATACATTTTGTGAGATACTCGTAGTTTCAGGATCATATTTGTTCCCAAGGCTAGTGATTAGTTAGACAAATACCAATCATTTGTGATTCGATAATCGTCCCGAAATTGCTTTCCTTTCCTAATGCTAGTCGCAAAGAAGTATTAATAAAACCAGAGTCAATTATCTTATTAGGCTCATCATTGACATCATAGTGCAAACCAGATACAACAGATTCAGCATTCGTTTAACGTACAACACACACTCACACTAATCGCTTCGTTATCCGTACTAGCCATCTGCACAAGTATCGTTTCCACCCATTTTCAATTATGCTTTCGATGAGTTGAGTTCCCTCACAAGTACTCTATTTGCCGGGTATTCGAGGCTTTGTAGAGGCTAGCCAGAGATTTCGAGATAGGCAGCGTTTCTTCATCAATGTTTAATTATTGCATCGAGAGCAACCCTGTGGTAAGGAAGTGGGAAGACTTGTGACAGATGACTAGAAATAAAACACAGCTTAAAGTGTTCTGTTCCACGAAAAGCAATTCTTTCGTGACCATCTCCAAGCTTTTCGCTTAAATTTTCTAGTGATCCAATTTGTTCCCCTTTTCTCCCCCGCAGCCGTTTTTCATGATGTTCTCTGTAGCGCTAAAACGATTTCCAATACGCTTAGTATTTCTCCCCGCATACTTCGCAGGTTGTCAGTCCTCTTATTTATCGTTTATTTAATAACATCCTGGCATTAGCCACCGCACCAGCAGCAGCAGCAGTTGTGTAACACACCGATAAACGTAAATGTGCCATATCACAATCGACCCCCCTTTCGTGTTCCACATCTCGGGAGGGTTTCGAATGAATAATAGCAGCCGCTAACACTCTTTTTCAACCTCTCGAGCTGGGCGGCTTGAGTGAATTCGTTCAATTTTCATCCACTTTCCGCGAGCTGCTGGCCCCAGATGCTTGGCAGATAACAGGAACGCCGGAAGTCCACCCGATGCAGGGTCTTCCGCATTTGTATTCCGCTGGTTTGTGTTGATAAATTGATTTTCCCGGTTAAAAAATGATTGGGAGGAAAGCGGTTCCTTTTATTGGCGTTTACGGTTCCGATCCCGGGTGGCATATACATTTTCCCGGTATCAGTCTTCTTATATAATGTTGTTAGTTTTTTTGATTAACTCGATTGATGCGAGCTGTCAAACTAGTTGGAGGTTGGTCCAATTTAGAGAAATTTATTAGTATTATTTTTTGTGTTTTGCATAGAATTCTCACGAAATTCTTACAAGCAAATTAAATGTAAAAATTTGAGCGTTTCACGCAAGTCGAAAGATATAGTTTCAATCATTGGTATCGCTCTATGAGATTGTTTTCACGATTGAATAATATTTACAGACATTTTTGTTGCATGTCAGCACAAAGCGCACGCAGGAAATTATTGACAATTATAGAAAATTGCGCGTTAAATTTTGTTGACAGTCTACGATCACGGATAATTCGATCTGAGCATAAGCGTCGTTTCCGATTAATGACTCGATCTGTTCGTTTTAATATATTTTCCTTCGTCATTTTCCATTTGTGAAGTATGATTGAGAGGAAAATACTTACGAGAGAAGAATACTGATGAGAATGAATACGGATGAGAGCAAAATACCTACTTATGAAAGAAAGAATACTGAAGTTAGGAAAACACTTTTGGAAGAAAAATGCTGATTTGAAAACAACGTTGATGTGCGAAAAAAGAGTATACCTATGTGAAAAAAAATGAGGATGTGGCAAAAGTGGCAATGCGACAAGAAGTGCCAAAGTCTTTTGTAGCTGGGCTCGAGACCATCTGGGAGAGGTTACCTCGATGGAGCAAAAGCCCTACAAAAACAAATGCACTGATCTCTCAGATTGAGTGTTGGAAAAGAGGCAAATGTAGACTTTGCAAATTTCTTGAAATGGTAAAGAGCAGGGCAGTGTCCAGTGAGGAGTCACATGATGATACGTAGTTTACTACGAGTTAAACTAAGTATCCTTTTGGTAAACGAAGGGTATGGGATAATTAAACTGTTTAGCTTCTTTGTAACCCTGCGCATGTTGCCAATGAGATGCTGTTTCTAGCTTCTCCCATGTACTTAGTTCACCTTTAATGGCGGATGTAGAGGTACCCAGAAACGGTACGGGTCCAATGAATTCCTTGTCTTGCTGAAGACTTGCTAAAGATCGATGAAGACGCCTTCTTGATGGCGTAGTCCTGTTGAGCAGGATTAAACAATCAAACATAAAATGTCAAATAGGCAAATAAACATGCGCATTTTTCCTCCAAACCACTGCAAATTTTATTTTTATAGTTTTTGGAACTATCCTCGCAAAAAATATATGAACAACCTCACAGAAAATCAAGTTTGGGATGCCTTATGAACATTAAAATATTTTAATGTTGGAGCGAGATGAGAGTCAGTTCAAAAGCACAATGTGAGAAAAATGTTGATATGAGAAAAATGTCGATGTGATACCAATGTCAATGTTACTAAAACGATGTGGTGAATAAAATACCGCTGTGAGAAAAACGCGGCTGAGAATAAAATGATGCTGTGAGGATGACGTCGATGCGAGAAATATGTCGATGTGAGAAATAATTCGATGCAAGAAAAATTTCTATAGGGGATAAATGTTGATGCGAGAAAAGTGCTGATGTGAGAAAAATGTCGATCTGAGAAAAACGTCGATGTGAGAAAAATAGTGATGTGAGAAAAATGTCGATGAGATGGAAATGTCGATGTGATTGAAATATCGATGATAATGTCGATGTGAGAAAATATTAATGTGAGAGTGCTGATGTGAGAAATGTACAGATGTGAGTTAAATGGTAATGTGACAAACATGTGGATGAGAATATTCATTAGAAAAATGTCAATGTGAGAAATATGCTGATGTCAGAATAATGTCGATGTGAGAAAAATGTCGATGTGATGGAAACGTCGATGTGACAAAAATCAATGTGAGAAGAATGACATGGTAAGAAAAGGTTGATGTGAGCGACGTTGCAAAGCGAGCGAGAAGCAAAACCTTTCTCCTCCTCTCTGCTTGAGAACGAGACATGTGCTACGCTTCTAAAAAATCTTTTACACTCACGCTTCGTCATGAACCCGCCAAAGTAGCAGCTGCTGCTGCTGCACCGGCACGCAAAAACTCTTTTGTCTTGCTACTCAGCGACTGCTAGAGGGTACGCGAGTTCGTGCTTGCGAGTAGGAGTACTTGACTAAAATTGTTCGACTAGTTTGAAAAAATGTGCTCGAAAACGAAAATGTTTTCTTCATTCAGCCGGTTTTGGTTCGTGCATCGACAGCCGATCGCACTGCTTTGGTTAACTTTGCAAACTAATGCAAAAACAAAACCGCAAACCGCTGCCGAATGATCGGATACCCTATTCGAAATATTTTTTGTACCTCCGCAACCATCGCGATGCATCTTGAAACAATTGCCTTCGGCTGGTTGTGCTTGCGAGAAGGGGAGTACACGCAAGTAGAGGAGTAGGCGCAAGTGTGTGCTTATGATTTCGGGAGCGAAGGCGAGCAAGGAAGACGGCGTGAAAGAACGAGAAATAGCTTGAACGGAGAATACTCTAGTGTGTGATATCGGTAGCAACGAGAACCTCACATGAGGTGTTGCAAGCTGTTTATGTGTGAGACTTACAACACTGGATGTGAGAATAATGTTGATGTGAGAAAAATGTCGATTTGGGAATAATCTTGATGCGAGAAGAATGTCGCTGTAATGAAAATTCCGATGAATGTCAATGTGAGGAAAATGAGGATGGGATCAGAATCATGATGTGATAAAAATATCGATAAACGTCAATGTGAAAAATTGTTGATGAGAACAAAATGATGATGTGAGAAAAGTGTTGAAGTGAGAATAACGTCAATTAGGAAAAATTTCGATGCATGAAAAATGCTTATGTCGATATCGATACGAGAAATATGTTGATTTGAGAATAACGTCGATGTGAGAAAAATGCCGATGTGATGCAAACGTCGATATGATAAAAAAAAAACGATGGAAGAAAAATGTCGATGACAATGGATGGCGAGGACAATGTTCATGTGAGAAAAATGTTGATGTGAGAACAATGTCCATGTGGGAAAATGTCGATTTGGGAACAATGTCGATGTGAGAAAAATGTTGGTGTGATAAAACTTCAGATAAATGTCAATGTTAGTGAAATGTGGATGCGATCAAAATCATGATGTGATAAAAATGTCGATGTGAAAAAATGTCGATGTGATGAAAATTTCGATAAACGTAAATGTGAAAAAAATGTTGATGAGAACAAAACGATGATGTGAGAAAAATGTTGAATTGAGAATTACGTCAATTAAGAAAAATTTCGATGCGTGAAAAATGCTTATGTGAGGAAAACGTTGATGTGAGAAAAATATCGATACGAGAAATA
Organism: Wyeomyia smithii; assembly: GCF_029784165.1. Lineage (NCBI taxonomy): Eukaryota > Metazoa > Arthropoda > Insecta > Diptera > Culicidae > Wyeomyia > Wyeomyia smithii. The sequence continues at coordinate 38,032,687 of NC_073695.1, read as the reverse complement.
TGTTGATGTGAGAATAACGTCGATGTGAGGAAACTGCCGATGGAAGAAAAATGTCGATGTGAGGACAATGTCGATGTGAGGAAAATGTTGATGTGAGGAAAATTTCTATTTTAAAACAATGTCAATGGGAGAAAAATTTTGATATGAGGAAAATGTTGAGGTGAGCAAAATGTTGATGTGAAAAAAAACCGTTGATGCGAAACTGAGAGAAATGTTGATGTGAGAAAATTTAGGTGTGACAACCATTCTGATGTGAGAAATATTTTGATGAGAAAGTAATATTTTCTGCGTAAATTGTTGATTTGATTTGGACAAAGAATATGAAATCATATTGTGAGAAAAATAATGATAAATATCGATTAGAGAAAATGTTGGTGTAAAGAAAATGTTGTCCTGAATAAAATGTTGATTTGAGAAAAATTTCGATATGAAAAAGTGCTATTCCACAAAAAGCAGACAACTATTTTATTTGACCATTTTTTCATCGAGCTGAATCTTTGGACGCATGTTCTTATTGGCTGAAGATGCCTATTTTTGCTATAAGTTTTTTTTTAATCACGTTAATTTTTAAAATTGATATTGATAATGACATTTGTAATGTTTTGAGCAGAGCTCCGAAATCTCACATTCAATGCTTGGAATACACCTGAAATGAAGCTAACTGTATACTCACTCTCACCTTTTGCAGTGATACTGAATTGAATCTAGTTACCCTTACCCCAAATTTAACGGTCTACTGATTCGGCTGGTGTTACTTTTTGTCTTATTTGCCACATATAGCACCTATTTAGTTTCGTCAGGCAAGCATTGAGTGCTCTACAGGATGAAGCATGATTCTTAAAATTAGTGTTACTGGAAAACCATTTTACAAGAAACCAATGGCTAATAGTTATTTCAGAACCAGGAATTGGAAAATCACTATCAATCCAGTGAATTGATAGAATTTTGAACAGAGACTTCAGTCAAGCAAGCTCAAAGTAATTGATATTTGAACGAACGAGAGATTCACACCGCTATCGGCACGGTATAAAGTTTTTGTCAGAGCATGCTGTATGAGGGATAGAATAGAATGAAATAGCTGGATATTTTGTACTCTGAATGCTCTTATTATTCGCCTTCACACATTTCTGTAACTTTTTCCGAACTCTGGTTTTTAGAGCCAGAACGGCTTGTTTGACATCTTCAACAAAGTTGTAGATAATAATTTTACCTTTCCAAAAAAATAATACATTGTGAAAAAAAGTTTTTTTCAATAAACATTTAAAAAATTACATAATTATCTCAAACAGCTGATTAAAAAAAATAGTAAAAACTACAAAAGATCCACTTAACATCGATGGGTGTGTAATCATAGAGAAATTAAAACCGGCAAACTAAAATTTTCAAAAAAAAAACAAAATACAGAGCCAGAACGGTTAGTTTGATAGGTATGATGTCTTCACCAAAATTGTAGAAAGTAATTTTGTCCTTACAGAAAAAAAAATCACATGAGGGTTGTGTGCAAAGCCACGACCGCAAGGATGAAGTAGAATATTTTTACAAGAAAACCCGGCTGCTTGCGTGTCAGTCATTTTTTAATTTGTTGTTCAATTCAATATCGGATAAGATACCGATCACATCTTGGCGTTATCACTGGCAGTGCGAATAAAGTATTCCTTGTGATGAAATAAACAGTGAAAAACTGATTTAACACTCAAAACTAGAGTCAAAATGAGTCAACTTTTCATTGAATGCATTTACTAGTGCACGCTATCGCACAGAGACTGCATTTCACTAAAGTGCCTCACTGCATCAGCTGCTATCGATGCTAAACCCGCTGCAACTGCTACGCTATCCGTAGCCATGCTAATGTTTTGGCCGCTATACGCTGCTATTGGTATCCGCTGTCCCTGCATCAGCTGGCCCAGCTGCTATCGATGCTGAGATCCGCTGTCACTAGTGCACTATCCATTGCCATGCCACAGCTGTGGCCGTTATCCGCCTGGTATACACTGCATTGCTAAGGGAAGACTGCTGTTGTCACTGTCTAGAACTATTATGAGCGGCTTCGACTGAAACAGGCTCTTATATAGGGATGAAAAACCTATCGATAGTAGTAGGAAATCATCGATAACTATCGATAGCCATTTCAATCGATAATTCCCATCCTTACTCTTATACAGACAAATAGCAAATTTAAAATGGCGAGGTCTATGATTCTGTCGACTGTGCTTGGGAAGCAATCATATTAATCACTAATCAGATCAGTCATTTTCGCGCTTCAACAAGGATTGAACATTCTCAATAATATAGTTGCTTGTCATGATTTGGACTTGATAATTTTTGAATGTTGATTATGCGAAAAATTAATTTGTATGCTGATAATAAAAGCTTTTCGGATGTTGTGCTCATGACTGCACGAAAAGATAATTCAGTACGTTCTGAGACACGGAGATGAAGCCAAATATATATGTTCCAAATTTCTTGAAAGTGTAAATTGATTTAAGAGAAAATAATAACTCTTCAATTAGGTTTCTATATCATCCTGAAAAGGATAATTTGTTGTTCGATTCAATGTTTGATAAGATGCCGATCACATCTTTGCGTTATCACTGGCAGTGCGAATAAAGTATTACTTGGGGGAAAATAAACACTGAAAAGCTTTCCAGAACGTTCTTTTCATTGGATGAATTTGCTAGTGTGCCTGCTATCGCTCAGAGACAGCATTTCACTAGAATGCCACACTGCACCAACTGGCCCTTCTTATATTGATGCTGAGACCAACGTCAACCGCTGCGCTATCACCGTTGCCACAGTAGTGGACGCTTCCGTTGCCATTGGTATCCGCTGCCCTGCATCACCTGGTCCTGCTATTGATGCTGAGACGCCCTCCGCTATCCGTTGCCATACCACAGCTGTGGCCGTTGTCCGCTGCACTGCTACTGCTGCTGTAAGACAAAACCAAATAAAAAAGAAACACGAAAAAATAATAATGAATTATATATCTCTAAATTCTCACTTTTCAAAAATCAATTTTTTTTTCGCGAAAACTAGACAGTGTTAGCTAAACGGTGATAGTTGATTGAAATTGGATAAAAAATAATTTAAAAAACACACTTTCGAAAATAATCATGTAATTTTTTTACGTTTTTTTTTTTTTTTTTTTTTTTTTTTTTGAAAGGACAAAATAATAATCTTCAACTTTGCACTGAACTATATTTAAGAATATCTTACTTTGAGAGTTTTTCCCGAGCCGACTGCCTAATAACGATAAAAATATTTTTAGAGCGAAAATCGTTTTCAGCGAAAATCGGCAGTTGAAGAGATCGATCGATATGATGTCTTCGGTAAAGTTGTAGAAATTATTTTTATGCTTCCATAAGAAACATGTATTTTTTTTGTTTACATTGCTGATTTTTTTTTTATTTCTCTAAGTTCTGTAAATAATCATTATTCAGTTAACAGTGTGTTATTTTTGTTGAGCAACAATTAGATTTTTATAAAGTATATTTTTATGTATAATACATATTATGTTTATATTTTCGTTTTTTTTTTAAATTGTTTTGTCTTACGGTGTATAATTTTTCTAAAAGGACAAAATTACTGTCTTCAACTTTTCAACCGTTTCGGCTTTTTCTTTTTCTAGGAAATAATAACTTTCTTGTTCCTTATTTTTCTATAATTAAACAACCAACCATTTTTTTTCTTCATTTATAAAGACGTACAGTCTTCAGAGTGGTTCGATTTTTTAAACAATCTTCAATGATTAGTTCTTTTGTATTTTTATTAAACATTTTTTTGACGTGGGACTACGTCTTTTTTTTCTATACTGGTATGCATTCTGTGAAATTGGAAACGAAACAGGCAAATGTTGCGTCAGATTTCGAACAATAATAACAGCTTAACCACATGATGATATTCTGTGTATCAATATCCAAAAAAATGTGATATTCTCTGTATCAATATCCAAAAAAAAATTACAGAGTTTCTCCGTCCCAATAGGTCAATTTATGTTCGCTTCCATGAACCTAGACTAATTTGATGTCTCGAAGGTAAAGGTTTTACGAAAAGTTTGAAACAACCCCTTTTCTTGAACGTTTTCCAAACCTGCTGTTAGAGCGTAATAGAAACTGATGTCTTGAAAGAAAACATGCTGGTAAAAGCAACAGTACCGCAGAGTATCATCAATGTCGTCTATCATTGCAGCGGGCAAGACTTCTATTCGCGTGCAATCAAAACTGCAATGCTGCTACTGATGGTGATTGGAAGTTTATCTCATGAATATGATTACCATAAAAACCATAAATTACTCAACAAGAATTGACCATTTTTGTAACGGTTATAGGGGAACTGCTCCATTATTCATCTCAGCTCGTATATTCATCTCATTCAACATGTAAACACAATTGAAAACAGGAAAAAAAAACTCATATTTTCTTTTTAAACTAATCTGCTAATCCATGGAATGAACTCTTCTTAGGTCACTTTAGATTCCTCATTAGGTATAATCCTCAAAAACTCACTTACATGCACTAAATTTGATATTATAGTCGGGCATCAGCACTCGAAAACTCATTTAATTCGATCACCTACCTCAGAAAACAAAATCCGCGCATCGTTCTATACGGCTACAACGGGACTCGTTCAGCAGCCAACCAAAGTTTGTTTCATCACTGGCAGACCACTTTTTATTTTAATCACTAAACAAAATCACTCACTACACTAAGAATATTTTAATCTTTGGAATGTTCACCTCAAATTTCCTAAAACAAGCTTGAATTAGCAGAAATATATGAGATGAATTTCGAAAACTAGACAGTGTTAGCTAAACGGTGATAGTTGATTGAAATTGGATAAAAAATAATTTAAAAAACACACTTTCGAAAATAATCATGTAATTTTTTTACGTTTTTTTTTTTTTTTTTTTTTTTTTTTTTTGAAAGGACAAAATAATAATCTTCAACTTTGCACTGAACTATATTTAAGAATATCTTACTTTGAGAGTTTTTCCCGAGCCGACTGCCTAATAACGATAAAAATATTTTTAGAGCGAAAATCGTTTTCAGCGAAAATCGGCAGTTGAAGAGATCGATCGATATGATGTCTTCGGTAAAGTTGTAGAAATTATTTTTATGCTTCCATAAGAAACATGTATTTTTTTTGTTTACATTGCTGATTTTTTTTTTATTTCTCTAAGTTCTGTAAATAATCATTATTCAGTTAACAGTGTGTTATTTTTGTTGAGCAACAATTAGATTTTTATAAAGTATATTTTTATGTATAATACATATTATGTTTATATTTTCGTTTTTTTTTTAAATTGTTTTGTCTTACGGTGTATAATTTTTCTAAAAGGACAAAATTACTGTCTTCAACTTTTCAACCGTTTCGGCTTTTTCTTTTTCTAGGAAATAATAACTTTCTTGTTCCTTATTTTTCTATAATTAAACAACCAACCATTTTTTTTCTTCATTTATAAAGACGTACAGTCTTCAGAGTGGTTCGATTTTTTAAACAATCTTCAATGATTAGTTCTTTTGTATTTTTATTAAACATTTTTTTGACGTGGGACTACGTCTTTTTTTTCTATACTGGTATGCATTCTGTGAAATTGGAAACGAAACAGGCAAATGTTGCGTCAGATTTCGAACAATAATAACAGCTTAACCACATGATGATATTCTGTGTATCAATATCCAAAAAAATGTGATATTCTCTGTATCAATATCCAAAAAAAAATTACAGAGTTTCTCCGTCCCAATAGGTCAATTTATGTTCGCTTCCATGAACCTAGACTAATTTGATGTCTCGAAGGTAAAGGTTTTACGAAAAGTTTGAAACAACCCCTTTTCTTGAACGTTTTCCAAACCTGCTGTTAGAGCGTAATAGAAACTGATGTCTTGAAAGAAAACATGCTGGTAAAAGCAACAGTACCGCAGAGTATCATCAATGTCGTCTATCATTGCAGCGGGCAAGACTTCTATTCGCGTGCAATCAAAACTGCAATGCTGCTACTGATGGTGATTGGAAGTTTATCTCATGAATATGATTACCATAAAAACCATAAATTACTCAACAAGAATTGACCATTTTTGTAACGGTTATAGGGGAACTGCTCCATTATTCATCTCAGCTCGTATATTCATCTCATTCAACATGTAAACACAATTGAAAACAGGAAAAAAAAACTCATATTTTCTTTTTAAACTAATCTGCTAATCCATGGAATGAACTCTTCTTAGGTCACTTTAGATTCCTCATTAGGTATAATCCTCAAAAACTCACTTACATGCACTAAATTTGATATTATAGTCGGGCATCAGCACTCGAAAACTCATTTAATTCGATCACCTACCTCAGAAAACAAAATCCGCGCATCGTTCTATACGGCTACAACGGGACTCGTTCAGCAGCCAACCAAAGTTTGTTTCATCACTGGCAGACCACTTTTTATTTTAATCACTAAACAAAATCACTCACTACACTAAGAATATTTTAATCTTTGGAATGTTCACCTCAAATTTCCTAAAACAAGCTTGAATTAGCAGAAATATATGAGATGAATTTCTGCAATTCCTAAACTTCAACTGTATGTATTTTCATCTGTTTTCACCGCGTTGAAGAAAATCAAAAGTTGCCAAATCAATTTCTGTTAATACGAAAAAATCATACTGAAAATGTTGAATAATTCCGACATAATTAATATAAATCGAGAGCACTGCAGTGGTTACCTAGGTTACCAATTATGCACGTAAATAACTACAGCGGATATCTAGGTAACCTACTACGACGGGCTGCGGCTACGTTCATTCATGATAATGTGATTCATTCATGATTAACAGTGAGATGAGTATGGGGGCATCGTGAGATGAATAATTGAACAGTGATTCAAGATTTGAGATGGATATGGAAGCGTTGTGAAAAATGGTTTGTTTTACAAAATTCAGGATAAATCTAGCTAATTTTACTAAATATACAATGCTAAACGATTCCATAAGAGTACGTGAGCATATTTAGCTTATTTGTTCAATGATTTCGTGAAAATTTGGTGTTTAATCCGTGCATTCTTCGTGAATATCGGCTTAATGAGATGAATAATGGAGCAGTTCCCCTAAGTTATTTTTTATTTATTTTTATCTTCGATATTCACTAAATAATCGTGACCGACGTAATATCGAACGGGTAAGTTCCTAAAAACATTAAATTATAGAAGAGTAAGAGCCAGCGAGTGCTTATGATTTTTTTGTCCATTTACTAAGATCTATCCAGATTTTTTTTTACATTTCAACATTGCTAGATATTTTATTATTTTTAACTTCACAAATAAAATAACATACTTATTTCAACTGTCTTCGTAATACAGTGAATGTAATTATTGGCAAATGAAACAAACTTGTGAAGCAAAAGAAATATGAATCTTTTTAAACTTCGTTGTAATTATTAAATGTTGTCTGAACAAAAAAACACTACAGGCACAACATCACCAAGCGTAAATGAAGTTCTTCCGAGTGTAAAAATATATTTCTGTAAAAATGAAGGGGAGGCTGAGAATTAAAATACGTAAATCACTGAACAAGCGAATTTATTGTGTCTGTAATTACAGTATTTAGTTCTACGTCATTATTTCATAAACCCTAGAGCTATATACCTTGTAGATTTTTTATCAAATAACAGCCGCTATGGCACTTGGTCTTGGGCTGATATTCTCCAGTCTCCTCTAATACCTATTACACGGGCCTTCTCGTCAACAGCGTACATTCAACGACTGTGACTTCTACCCAAAAATCGACGGCCTCTGTTAGGATTCCTAACAATTATAGTTTTTGCTGATCGTTCCTCGATTTTTAAGTTTGCTGCCAAAGATAGAATGCAAGTTTCTACCCTTAAAAACACCAAGAGCTCGCCTGTCAACCTCTTTCAGTGTCCATGCTTCATGGCCATAGAGATCCACCAGTGTTTTAGAGAGTGCTAGTATTGTATGGATTCGTAGGTTGCGGGACTCAGCTGGCTACGCAAACCGTAGAAAGCCCTGGTTGTGGTAGCTATCCGTCATACGTCACCAATGTACCCAGTTACATAAATTCGTTAACTACTTCAAATGAATCCCCATCTATCACCATCGCAGCACCAACATCCGACGGGCTACCACGCTCTCTACCAGTAACAATGTACTTCTGTTTGCCAGAGTTTATGACAAGCCTTATTCTCGCTGCTTTTCTCTTGAGAGGTCCAAAGGCCACTTCCACTCCTCTACTGGTAATACCAATGACGTCGATGTCGTGCGCGAAACCTTGCAGCACGTGAGACTTCGTAATGACGGTGTCACTTCTCTGAGCGCCAGCCCTCCGTATAGCTCCTTCCAATGCGATATTGAACAGCAAGTTTAACAACCCGTCACCATGCTTCAAGTCATCTAACGTCACGACAGTGTCCGATAACTTACCGGCTACCCTGACGTAGATGTGGAACCGTCAAATGTGGCACGAATCAGTCTGATTAGTTCTGTTAGAAAACTATGTTCAAGCATAATTTGCCATAGCTTATTTCTTTCAACTAAATCGTACGCTGCCCTGAAGTTTATGAACAGATGGTGCGTCTGCAAGTTGAATTCCAGTTGTTTGCTTCGACTTTGAAAAGTTTGGTGTGAAAGCCAACTTTCCCATACCTTGCAGTTCCTCAGCTTTTTAACGTGATATTTTCATAAGTAAAATCGAATCATCAATTGATAACAGCATTAACACAAATCAATAATTTTTAGTACCACACAAAATATCCGTGTCGAATAAATGTTGTGAACAAAAAAACACACACACAAAACGCTTTATAGCGTCTCTTTTCTGGTATAGAAAAGTGAACATAAATCTTTATTAAAGTTATATACGAACGCATCAAGCATATCGCAATAAAAAATTCTGTCCTTTCCAGTTACCGCACGGCTAAAAACAGCTGCGTCTAGGTTCCTCTCCCAAGGGAAGAACGGAAAGCGTCGGGTAAAAAAGTTTACCGTGACATTACTTGGCCCCATGAAATAACAAACACATACCGCACACAACCAAACTGACCGGATGCTGGCATCCGCTCTTGATCTTTGCCATATTCATAAATTTTACGTCTTCTTGCTGGGCTAAAGTAACACTGACAGAAACATCAAAAAGGCCAACAAGTGACTGCTCCCAGGAGAAATTTCAAACTCAATCGATAACAAGACCCCAAAGTGAACCGTCTGTTGGGTTTTCGTTTGTCTTAAACTAGAAACATACATTCGCAGTTCTTGGAAGGAAAGGGTTGTTCTACCCGCTTGCATTTGGACAAGAAAAACCGTCGGAAGGTTCAACAACTTTGTAAGGAGACAATTTTCCAGTGAATCATATTGTCGACTATCATTCTTCGAATCATTGTGTAATTACAAGTCATTAGGCGACAAAACGACGTTGGTCACCGAGCTTGGTACTTACGACGTGAAAAGATATCTAATAAGTTGAATCAGTAACGTACCGAAATGATCAAGACGATCAATCTTGTTTGTCTGTTGATCATAATATTAGAAAGTATTGCATCAGCCAAAACAGAGTGCAAACACAGTGTGAAAAACTTAACCTTTACCAACAGCAAGAAACAGTGGAACACGAACAATTTTTCTCACCTTCCTGTGGAAACTTTTTTTACACAGGTAAGTGAAACAACCGAACCTATTCGGTCTGCAATGAATGTTCAAGAGTGGCTATCACTTTTATACAATTTCCTGTTTTTCTCCTTCAGCAGCAGATATAGACGTACACTTTTTATATTTTCTTCCTTTTCGCCATAAGCACACGACACCCGGAGGAGCACGATTTGCTTTCGTTTTCAAGCTTGAAGCAAAAAGATAAAGTAGAAAAAATACAGTTGTGAAGATGGCAAAATGAGCAACGCTCGAGAAGAATTGGAAACTGACACGCTAGCAAACAGCAGCAAGTGTTGCTGACCTGTGCGAGATTAAAGTTTAATTTTTCCGCTGCGTCCTGCTGCTTACTGTAATTATCAGGGGTAGCACAACTATAAATGGAATGTTCGGTAAGGTTCGCAAACAAGATGAAATTAAATGTTGATAACACTGAATTCAACGTATATTGTGCACGCGATTCTTGGGGAATCTTACTTTTGAATGAAATTGTAGTTTCTTGTCTAGTTCAGAAAAGAATATTGATTCACCTTCTTAAAAACAAACTTCTACTGATTTGACGCTTGACGCTTGTTTTCGAGATGCATGATGAAAATTACCCTGCGCCTCCATCGAATTTCGAAGGTAAGGTGACGCAAGATGATTTATGTACAGTACCCTAATCATCATAACCCATCATAACAGGATGAATCAAAATCAAATTTCAACCCTCTTGCACAAATATTGACGAAACAAAAAGCCACCTCAATCGGTCCAATACCGAATCCAGCTTCGGGCGATTATGTCTTCCGATTTTGGTGCACGCAATCTGTGCTTGTTTGCCTATCGGTACTGTCAACATTTTTCCACGTCCTCAGATTTCAATTAAAACGTGTTCGAACGAAAACTAATCTTTCTGGGGCTTCATCGCATGTCGGTCGTTCGCTGCTTCCGGACTAGACGAAAGGCAATAGGCTCACTGCTTATAATAGATGCACTTGAGAGAGAAAGAGGTAAAAAGGGAACCGAAACGAGCTGCAAAAAAAGAACACCACACAGATATGCAACAGATGGGCATTTTGTTGGAACGTGTTTTATGCTGCCACGGCGGTCGCATGAATTGGAACCCATCCATGGAAGTTGGTCCAACATCGTGTGCCAGAGCTTCATTGTGCAATGGCTTATCGTACAGTTCCAGCCAGAGTCGGTGAAATAACATGTCAGAGAATGCAATGCGGGAAATGTGCAGATGGTGGAAGGAGGAATCATTGAAACGAATTTTTATCTGCGACTGCGAATCTGCATGTTGTTTTGAGAGCCGCCAAACCAAGAAACATAAACTCAGGAAACGACCATTTTATTGCTTACCAATGCGGGACTATAGCGTGTTGACCCAATCATAAAACCACATCTAATCGTTCTAAAGAATTTCAATTTTGGCTTTGAGATTTTTCCAAAAGGTTTTTACTGAGGTGAGGCGAGGAGGTTAAAAATTTCACACTGATACGAAATAAAATGGTCTGACTCAACAACGAATGGATGAACGGCATTGAACGATCGGCACAAAAAAAATCCTGTTTGTGATTCAGGCTATGAAACGTTTCCGGGTTATTTCGGGTGTCCGATGCAGCCATCACCAGGCGGTTCACTGTCACCTAGCGGCAGCAATGAAATACAATGTGTTTTTATTTCATCCCGATCGGCCGACATCGATGCCAAGAGGTGATGTTTGCAAAATGTTTATTTCATTCGGTTTTGTGGGTGCCGTTCGAACCGCAAATTGTTTTTATTGAACTTCATCCCATGGTAATTGTTAAGTCTGTTGATGAATTGATAGGTTTTCTCCGCAGCCGGAATGGAAAATAAATTAAATTTTTCACAACCATGGAGAAATACATGTTACATCACAGGCATATTTTTACAATGTCTCCATTCTATATAAACAGGATAAAAACCCCCATAACGGAACTGTAAAACTTCCGCCGAAGGTTTTTCCATCAAGTTCGGGTCGCATTTCTTTCAAACAATTGACCGGCCACCTGAACAGCCGATGTTTGTTACAAAACATTCAACCGGGAAAACCGCTTCAACCTGCCTTCCAAAAGTGGCCATAAATTTAATATTCGTGTTTTGCGCTCGCCGCTGTACAAACGGGACCGACACGGCCCGACGGATGTTGTAGTTCAACGGCGCTTTGACTTCTAACCGATTGGCTTCCTTCAGGTGAAGCGGAAAGCAGAAGAAAAACCAAAGTCCCGTTTTGGCTGGTCACCGGAACAAGTTACGACCCTTCGAAAGGAAATATAACATTTCTATTATTTTCTGGCTTGCCGTCCGGACCCGCGGGCTAGTGCCGACCTCCGGCCCTAGCTCCTAGCCTTTTCGATACCCACGTTGGCACTTTAAACACCCCTGAGTCGGGTATTATGTTTATAGCTTTATTCCGTCCGCAGCTCGCCTGTCGTTGGTGCCGTCAGCGAGCAACTCCGGGGAAAAAACTTGGTTTATTTGCATCTTATAATGTCATAAATATGCATTTTCTTCATTCTCTTGCACAGGTGCAGTCTGCCTCAGGGCCGGATTTACTATGTCTTGTAGTCTTTGAATATTACATGACATTTAGTGAATTTATTAACCTAACAAATTGCAAATGATTTTTCTCTCGCTTCTAAATAAACATTTTCAATGTAAAACTTCAATCATCGATTACTTTTCATCATCTTGATTCATCAATCAAGTTTTTTTTATAAAATTTGTCATTGTCATCAAAAGCACGGCATCAAACGACCTAATCGTACACAACAGACTTTTACTTGCTTTGTAATTTTTTACAAGCAACAACAGAAGACGGATGGTCGAACATACCATTTATTCAAAGTGTTGAGTAAATTTCCAAAATCAAATTCCCGATTATGCAATGAATTTCTCTTACGTTTCATTTTTATTTTGCCTCACTGTCACCTGATACATCAAATAAATATTCAATCGAATAAGTCTTTTGAATGCGAAAAAATTCCTAAAAACAAAAACTCAAAAACATTGACGAGAATTAGTCCCGCCCGGAGACTGAAAATCACAAAATAAATCGCACCTCACCCTAGTACGACCCTCATAACCACACAGGACACGTGAAAACATTCGAGTAAGCTGCTGAAGCTGTATTTACCTAACGTGAAACCGTGCGAAAAAGCGGTCCGTTTTTGCAATTTCGCAAAAATAGAACCCTTTTCTACCTTTGGCGGTGAGAAAAAGACTGTAATTTCGCTTAAAAAACTTTGTTCAACAAAAGTAGACTGAGTTTCGAAACGCGAGCAAATATTTGCCTAATTTAACATGGCGAAATATTTATCTCATACACACATTCACGCGTTTTAGATGGATTAAGGTGGATCTTTTCTTCTTTCGCTTCCGTTTGTCGAAACAGGATGTGCGAAAAACGGTACGCCATGAAATCATTTACTCTAGAACGTGATATGTCGTTGGAAGGGATGGAGGGGAATCAGTGCAAAGCTGCTCCATTGCGGCAACTTCGCGCGTCAAGCGTTCTAACTAAGCACCTGGTTTTAAATCCGTTTGCTGGACGGTCTTTCGCTCGTCGGTGGCGCTTCCATAGCATTGAAACATGACAAGCTATAATTTCTGACAATTTACGATGAAGTGGGTTACAGTATCATAATGTACTTTATAGTCGCCAGGCGGTTGCTTTAAATTGGTAAGACTGTTTTCGCTGAATAAAAGTTGGAGTCCAAATATTTTGGAATTTTCTTACAACGGTATTTTTAGTGAACGTTTCAGAAAGGTTGCAATATAAAAATACCGTTATTTCCGACAAAATTATTGTAATAAAAAGGATAAAGGTTTAGGTAGGACTACGTATCGCTCATGACAAATTGTTTATATTAAAGGGTGATTTTTTAGGAATTTAGTTTTTCTTTAAAAAAAACGCATAAAAATTACAAAACTGTATGAAATTTTAATTTGAGCCGATAATTTGGTTTATGCCATTTACTTCTTAAAGATAATTTCATTCAAATGTTGGCCACGGCTACGTTTAAAATGGTCCATACGAAAAGTCCAATTTTGGCTCACTTTTTCGAGCATTTCGGCTGGTATCACGCGAATAACGCGTGTAATGTTGTCTTCCAAGGCTGGAATTGTTGTTGGCTTATCCGCATAAACGAGAGACTTAACGTAGCCCCACAAAAAATAATCTAGCGGTGTTAAATCGCATGATCTATGCGACCAATTCACCAGTCCATTTCGTGAGAAGTTGTTCTAAGGCCCATTCAGCAAAAATTCGACGATGCGCCAAGTCGTTCGGCTTCAATTTTTGTACGAGCTGTATTTTGTAAGGCTTTACAACAAGATCCTTTCGTAAAATCTTCCATGTAGTTGAATAACACAAGCCCAATTGCTGCAAACGGCGTCGAATTGACATTTCACGGTCTTCCACTACACTGGCTGATACGGCAGCAATATTTTCTTCTATACGCACTCTATGTATACGTATTGGTAGGTTTATGTCCAAAAGAATAAAACTGGTTTGAAATTTCGTCACAATATCTTGAATAGCTTGCTCAGTAGGTCGATTATGACGACCATAAAATGGTCGTAATGCGCGAAAAACATTTCTCACAGAGGACGAATTTTGGTAACCAAATTCGATTATTTGTAAGCGTTGTTCAGGCGTAAGTCTGTTCATGGTGAAATGGCAAATCAAACTGAGTACATTAGACTTTGACAGCTGTCAGAATTCCCGCGTGAACTGTCAAATCTGAATACACGAAAAACCAAATAGCAAAAAATCACCCTTTATAAATAGTATCAATAATATAAAAATATCGATATCTTCATTGCGTATAGCTGTTTTCACATCACAACTGTACTTTTTAATCACAACTGCTAGAATTCGCACTAATAAGTTCCTTTCTCATCGGAGTCCGTACACAATTCCTCGGTGATTTCAGTTTAACAATTTAAACAAGTTAACATTTTATTAGAGAGCATAAAATTTGCTGCGAACGCCATACGCAATTGTACGTGTCATTAGGCTGACACCAAATGGCATTATTCGTACTGCGAAATACAAAATATATAAAATATATTAAAATATTCGACCTTGAAACTTTTTCTCAAATTAACTATCATATCATAGAAGTTTTGTAAATTCTTCCTATCCATTCTAAATAGTTGTATGAAAATTTTCAGAATTTGAAATTTTCCTCTCTCAATGTTACATATTTATTTCAGTTTGCAGAGAATTTACCCTAGCATAGTGAATAAATACGTAACCCTACGACAAAATATATTAGAAAGAACTACTTGTATTTTTTGATAACATGTATAACATGTTAAAAATGATTAAAGAATCAAAAAGAACAGTATGAAAATAACCTGTGATTTCAACAACATCATCATAACGGATCAGCGTATGATTTCCGATTCGAAACTTGACTTCCTGTTTATTTATACACAGACTTCGCAGCCGACAGTTTAGTGAACAGGACAATTGCGAGGCTAGCGCAACGATCCTACTGACGATAACAGTCTCTCTCGAGCCGAGACTCGAACCTACGACGACTGGCTTGTTAGGCCAGTATCGTACCTCGAGACCATCTGGGAGATAAGATTTTCAGATGTAAATAGTGACTAATGCAGGTGCAAGTTTAATAGCAAAACCTTTCTCTGCTCAACCTCTCAGCTCCTGGTCCTCTAAATCTGGATTTACTTGATATGAACACGTACAGTCTTAACTGATTACCTTGTGTGCTCGTGTTATTTTTACAATCTTTTGATAATAGGGTTCGCCGGTGAGTTACGCATATTCAATTCCAAGGGGGCCAGTATAAAAAGTTAAAGGGTATGTGCTTGAGTGCACAAACGTAGGCTTGCCGTGGGACTATGGTGGTTGTAAAGATTTGATTCTGCCATAGCCATATAATATAAAACACACACCAAATGACAACACACCAATTTCACAAAAAAACCACATACACCTGTCATAAACCACAGCATACAAATACCAATACCCACATGAACTGCCCGTAAATGCATAACAGTCCCAAGTAATTTCTCATCACTTTTTGCCTGAACCTCAAAAACTTCTTCACATACCCGGTGCTCTCAAAAAATCGCAAAAAGCTTTTCTTTGCTAAATTGATTAGAAAAATATGAATTTTGGTCAGTCCCATGTTACAAATAAACGCAAAACAAGCTCAGTGCTGAATATAACTAGCATAAAATTATGGTTATCTTCTATCATTATACCAAATACCAATTGAAGTACTAATAGGAAAAATAATTAACTTGTTGCCTATACAAGTATTCTGTCATAAATATATTTAACTCGGATAAATGCATTTTTGCACATACATGTTATACACATACACATATACACGTAATAAACACAAACGCTATACACACACACTACTCACACACATACACAGGCATTCACACAAACATACACACATACAAACACACATACACACATACACACACGCACACACACATACACACATGCACACACACACGCACACACACATACACACACGTACACACACATATACACACGCACACAGACATACACACACATTACTTACACATACTTACGTTACTTACACATACTCACACACGTTACTTACACATACACACACACGTTACTTACACATACTCACACACGTTACTTACACATACACACACACGTTACTTACACATACTCACACACGTTACTTACACGTACACACACACGTTACTTACACATACATACACACACATACTCGCACACGCACACGCCACTCGCACACACGCTATTCACACACCCACACGCTACTCAGACACACACGCTTGATATACGACACACTATACCTACACTATCGGCAGCACCCAAACGGCTTTCAAGTCTTCCAATGGTCCCTTCAACGGCTTCCAATGGTCCCCAGTGCCGTTCACGTTCAATTTCGGTCTGTATTCCAACAACGATATCTAAATTAGATTACCACTGGGGGGTCCAACTCAGATCGAAGGGAAGCCGAACTGTTCGCCTTGACGGTCGACCAGGGAATGATCTTCTCTCAACACGGAGTGCCCTTTAATAGCGTCACTCAGTGTGGGGAACTTGAGTGATTGGGGAAAGCACCAATCACGTGGAAGCATCTCTGCTTCCTTTCTTCGTCGCTTACGTTGGGTGATAAATGCAATGCCAATTGGCTGGCATTGCTAGCCAATAACAGAATGCATGAAATCATTTCGTCTATGTTTTTGAAGTCTGCGTTAGGGAAATATACCAATCGTATGAAAAATATATGTGGATATTCGACTTTCAACTTTTCCGCAATTTTCACGAAGTAATAAGAAAATGGTTACTAAAATTATCATGTTATACAAATCTTGTATATTTTAGCTTTCCAACGGTATATTAACTATTGAAATCGGAACAGTTGTTTGAGCGCTATCAGCATCTAAAATCTTCCATTCCGCCAACCAAAAACGTTTGATGTTCAATCCATTTTTCACAGAAGGTACCTTAGTATAGTGAAGAAAGACGTAGTCCCACGTCAAAATGATCGATTATGGTACAAAAACAGCGCGTTGAATTGGAATCATGCTCTCAGTGATGAATTTTCACATTGTAATGTGTAGCTAGAAAAAAAAAACACTTAAAAAAAGTTCAGAGTGAAATGTCAAAATACTCAAACGTTCATAACTTTTTTGTTTTTCATTTCACCATCACCAAAATTTGACAGATAGTAGTACATAGTGTCATCTTCAATGTGAATAAAATTAGATTTTAGTACATATTTCATACTTTTTGAAATATTTAATATTTTGTGACAATTTGGAAAATTTGACACAGTGTATAGTTTTTTCTAGAACCGCAATTTTATTACCTACAACTTTGCTGAAGACAGCATTTCAATCAAACAAGCCGTTTTCCTGATATAGACATTTTTATACATCAGTCACCATTTTGGTTAGGCTCTTTTGAAACAGCAGTCGCGAATCAACATGAACGGCGGATATCATAAAATGACCTTTTTTTTCAAAAAGGAACAACTGTGGAAGGTTTAGCGAAATCTAAAATGGCATGCTGGAAAAAATATTTTTTTTACCTTGTTTCCATGAAATGCCTCTGCTGAGTAGGATCGAGAAAATTGAGATTTCTGGAATTTCGATTGATACTTTCTAACGACAACTCTCTTGCAGACGATAACCATTTTAAAATGTTAAGTGGGATTGTGTATGTAACATATATTAAATATCAATTGGACAATACTATTCTAGATTTCAAAATGATGCCTAGACTTGATTTCCGATTTCTAAGCATCATCTCGATTTTGGAATGACATGTTTTGGCTGTTCTCCATAAACCGAAAGTTGCCACTTCGGATATAAAAATGGCATCATTATCTAGATTATGGAAATACCCATATTGGTTAGTATTTGGCAGTTTCAGGCTGATTTGAGAAAACGGAAGCCATAATTTTAAATTTTAAAATGGTGTCTGGATGGTGTCCTTATTCCCGATCTACGAGCCTCATCCCGGTTCCAAAAATATCCAAATTGGGTTTTGGCTGTTTACCGTAAACTGGAAGTCGCCATCTTGGATTTCAAAACAGTATCTTGGGTCAATTTCCAGTGTCTAGAAATTATCCCGGTCGGAAACACTTATATTAAATGGTATTTGGTCTTGTTTTCTGCTTTGATTGGTCGAAATCTGCGTTCTAACAATGGCTCGACATTTTACAATTTATGTCAGAAAATTACAATTTACCGCGTTTTAGTAGACGCCAAACAAGATCCTTGTTCTCCTTTTAACTCAAGTAGAATTGCTTGCAACACCTCCCCCTTCTCTAGAGCGATTTTTTTCCATTTATTTTTAGAATCCTATTTTAGATAAATTCGTATTGATAATTTTTTTGTAACTTCCCCATAATTCACTGTCGGCTGGGTTGTCAATCAGCGCCGTCCAATGCTTTATCAATGCGTGGACTCGGACAAAGATAGAAATCTAAATCAATCATTCCACCATACAAAAATAATGCCCACAGCTAAAAAAAAAATAAAAAAAAGGATCATCAACTTGCAATCTGTTCCAGCCATCTAATCTAATCCGTGCGACAATTCTATTCTAGATAAATTTGGATTGATAATTTTCTTGCAACTTTTTATTATTTGCAAGTTTTACTTGTGTTTTACTAGTTCTTTTCGGATATACAAAATGCATTTTTGTTTGCGGGTTCCGATCGCCGTGTGACGCGTTTTGACACATTCAAATTGACGCTCGGTGATCTTTAATAATTATTCACTCAATTTGTCGACGTTTCGGTCTACTTGATGTTTCGACCATCTTGAGAGACAAAAAATATAGGTTTACGTATGCCAAATACGTAAGTGTTAAGCCAAACGAAATGACCTTAACTATCCAAGCAGGATTCATGTAAAATCTAAGTGGAATCTAAATATATAAATTAAGGAGAGAGACAGAAATGTGCGGACCTCCATAACTTGGGAATCGATCTTCCGATTTGTACTCAATTTGGTTTGTTGTGTTCGTCTTAACACAGAGCATTTTTGAACGGTGAGAAAGATTGTGGAAACGGGGAAACTTTAAAAGAAAAGAAATCGATTTTCTACTGCAAACAACAGCAGTAGATATGAGACATATTGCGTTCTTAGAAGGCGTTGGAAGTTGGAGTAGATTTGTTTATCAATTGACAACCTTCACTACTTCTAGAACTTTTTTCACTAAAACGTGATTAGTCGGTTATTTTTTAACGACGCGACAATGAAAGAAAATAGTTTAGTTGTCAACGATTTGTGATTAATCCGGTGTATGAAGAGAAAATTTTAGTGGCTCAGGTTAGTTGAATGAAATTCAACAATACCTTTTAAAATTTCATCAACCAAAATATATTTGAGCTCTTAGACGTCTCAGATTCAGCATTCAGAAACCAATACCGCAAGTCAGATAACCCAAAATTGGATTACCGCAATGCAATGCGATTCAACTAAGAGATTTTCTAGAAATATTATTTAGCCAGGATGTTGAAAACTTGGAAAATCAAGGGGGAATGTCAGGAAATTCGTTTCTCTATCAGGGAATATCAGCGAAAACTGAAAAATAATCAGGGAAAAAATTTAACCGACACACGATTCTGTTTCAAATGGATCTTTAGCACGCAAACTGATTTTTTTTAGCAAAAAAAGCTTCGGTTTTACACCTATCGAATACATTTTCACTGGGACTTCAGAGTTCCGTTCATATAAGTTGCACTTTTTTGTGCCAAATGCAGAAAAATATCAGAGAAATTTAAGTTACATTTCAAGGAATATCAGGAAAAAATCAGAGAATTTGGTTTTGAAAATTTTTTCGCCACCCTCTTAGCGGTTGGCAAAAAAAGAAGTACCTGTTGAAGCTTCATGGAACTGGTTTCAGTTTCGAAAAATTTGTAACGTGAACCTCGCCAAAATAGGAGTTCATTCCTGAAATCATTCAGAATTATGTAAACGACATTGGTTGATGTAGATGAATAATCAAGAAGAAGTGACCAATTATCCAACGGAGTTAACAAATTCTACAAATCTTCTAGGAACGGCACCACCTCACACTGTTTCCAAAGCTGCAAAAACGTGATCGAAATTACTTTGACCCCGAAAACTTGATTTTAGAGCCACAGTGTCTTCAGTAAAGTTGTTCCATTAATTATTCTCCATGTTACAGAAGTTACAGTTTTGTGATTAATCCACTTAACAGTGAAAAGCGAATTTTACTTTTATCATTTTTGCACATAAAAATTCATCGTCTTCGGCAAAGTTGTAGCACATTTTATAAAAAACAACTTTGTCGAAGGCACTATATTTCTATCGGCCTATTTAAATGGACTTATGTGGAGTTTTCTACAGATTGTCACTAAAAATCAGTTTTTTCAATATAACCTTTAGTAGTGATTTTCTATAATTTTTCAATGTTCTACAATCTCCCAGCTGGTCTCGAGGTACGATGCTGGCCTAACAAGCCAGTCGTCGTAGGTTCGAGTCTCGGCTCGGGAGAGACTGTTAGTGTCAGTAGGATCGTAGCGCTAGCCCCGCAATTGTCCTGTACACTCAACAGTTGGCTGCGAAGTCTGTGTATAATAAAACAGAAGGTCGAGTTCCGATACGGAATGTAGCACCAAGACTTTGCTTTTTTTAACAATGTTGTTTACTAAAACAAAACAAACAATGTCTGCGAAGGTTTATTTTTATCTCACATATTTCTCTGGTTATTGACGATTTTTATCAAAACAATGCATAAATTTACTAACAGGTATCTTCAAAGCCTGCAATTATCTGCAGACTAAACCATTTCCATTATAAAGTATAACTAAAACATCATTCAATCCAGATATAAGCATTTGTCTCTCGCTGTATCAATTGTTTATATCTGTAAGTAAATTGGTGCACTATTTTAACAGAAATCTTCAATAACCAAATAATTATAAGAGATAAAAATAAGCTTCCTTCGGTGAACTCATGTGTTTTATTTTACTGAAAACATTGTAGAACATTGAAAAATTTTAGGAAATCACTATAAAAAGTTACATAAATAATGATTTTAAGGAGCATTCTTAGGAAAACTTCAAAATAGTTCATTTAAATTGGCAGATAGAAATATGGTGTCTTCGACAAAGTTGTTTTTTATTAAATGTGCTAAAACTTTACCCAGCAAAGTTTTATTAAATGTGCTAAAACTTTACCCAGCAAAGTGGATTTTTATATGTAAAAATGAGAAAAATAAAATTCATTTTTCTCTTTTGGGTAGATTAATCACAAAATTATAATTTTCATAGAATGCAGAATAATTAACAAAACAACTTTGCTGAAGACACTATGGCTCCAAAATCTATTTTTTTAGTAAAACGTAATTAGTGTGAATTAGTGCATTATTTAAGTAGAAATCGTAAATATGTGAGATAAAAATACACTTCCTTTGAAGAAATTGTTTATTTTATTAAAGCAAACAATGTTATAGAACATTGAAAAATGTAGAAAATCAATACTAAAAGTTATATTTAAAGAACTGATTTTTAGTGGCAATCAGTAGAAAACTCCACAGAAGTCCATTTAAATAGGCTAGAGATATGGTGTCTTCGACAAAGTTGTTTCTTATAAAATTTGCTATAACTTTGCTGAAAACGATGAATTTTTATATGCAAAAGTGAAAAAAGGAAAATTCGCTTTTTACTGTACTGTAATTTCTATAACATGGAGAATAAATAATGGAACAACTTTGCTGAAGACACTGTGGCTCTAAAATCAAGTTTTTTGGGTCAAAATAATTTCGATCACGTTTTTGCCGCTTTGGAAACAGTGTGCACCTGATCTTTTTTATTCGCGTCAGCTTTTCTCCAATTTGCGAGAAAAATAGCCCGCCATTTCCGAAAAATAAAAATTTCCAAAATTCCCCACGTACAAGCGTAGAATACGCGCTTGAAAAAAGTTGGATTTTTTTTTTGTTTTAAGACAAGGTGGAATCAATTCAACTCAATGCACAGTGGTCCAGAAAGACAAATTAGACATGAGCTCTTCGATGCAATTTTGAAGTTTAAGAGATATAGTTGCTTCTGAGAAGTTGTTTATTATAGTTGGGACCTTATTTTGGTATGAACGTAAAATACGGTGATTCTAAATTCAGTGAATTAGAAACACTAACTTTTTTATTTGAAAAGATAATTATACGCGTCCTTCGACAAAGTTGTAGCAGAAGAAATTCTAAGGAACTTTGCTATAAAACGTTTTTTGTATCTCTAAATTTGAGCGATTTGGAGAAACTTTTTTTTAGAGGGGGTGCCAAAAAAAAAGTTTTTTCGCTCTATTTTTTTCAGTTCGAATTTTTCAGCAATGCTGTCTTCGAGAAAGTTTTAGACAATTCCCGGTACAACCTGTGCGTGTCTTGAGTATAACTTGACTTTTGAGTTTAAGCGTAATGTTTGGATTTGAAATGTTTATTTAAAAATGACAAAGTCAATCTTTGAAAGAGTTAGGAACCAATTTAGAATTCCCATGCTTTCCACACATCTTGTAATATATTGGAAAGTCTTCCTGTTTATTTATTCATCTTTCAACTGAACAATTTCAATTTGTTTCTTTCTATGTGAACTCAAAAAACTGTTTTTTTGTGAGCAGAAGAAACTGTTTCTTTTCAGTAACTAATAAAAAAGCCTCGAATATTTGAAATGAAAACATGTGGAATCGGGAACGTTTAAAATTAAATAAAAGAAAAATAGGTGGGACGAAGTCTGCCGGGTCAGCTAGTACTAATAAAAAATTTTAGAGAAACTAAAAGCTTAGCAAATGGTATACACTTGTCAGATGAATGTAGTTGAATAAATAAACAGATAAATATAAGTGTCTGAAGATTGAGGGCGCTAAATTTATTAGGGAAAATAGTTCAACTTATCTGTTTGCATCTGTTTGTTTGCAAGAGATAACACAATTCTACAAAACTACAAAACTAAATGATGCCTGTTTCCAAACAAAAAACTACTTTAAGACGAGCTTGAACTATAACAGGCGCAGTAGCTTTTACTTGTTGGCGCATCAACTACATAAAAAAATCGAATGACAAATTATTTTTAAAAGGCATTGCAATTTATGCTGTCATAGTTTTGCAAACAAGGAAAATGTGGTGAATCAATACAGAAAACCGTTTTAATTCAAGATTTTCTAAAAGTTGATTACTCAAATGCCTCTGACAAACCTAAGATCTCTGCTCTTAAAATCAATCCCCAAATGCGATCGCAGTGTCCGGTTAATCAATCATACACAACTCTAAACGTGCAAAATATTGAGTTTGATAAATATGAAAATGATCGTATTTTTTCCGGCGCTGCGAGCGAACCTAATTTGTCCGTGGCTCTTTTTTGTGTCCGGTGTTTGCGATAAAAAATAAACAACACTTCGAAAGAAACATGTTACCTATCTCGCACAGGAAGATCTGCTGACTCCTTTTTCCACCAAGCCGGTAAGTAGTAAAACTGAAGTTAATAGCTTCACTTATCACACTAATGTTATTCCAAGGAAAATAATTTGTTTTAGTGAAGCTTTACATAGAGTCAAAATGCTTTTATCACATAGTGGGCCTTGTTATCAGTTTCTCATTTGCGTATTTTACAATTTGATAAAGAAATCAATAACTTCAAATTGCAAAACAGTTTTGGTCTAAACATATATCTGTTCTTCTACTTTTTGAAAAACAATGATAAATGATGCTTCTAAATCACCTAATTTTTCTCCTCTTTACCTCTTAGCTAGCAACACTTCTCAATACATACAATGCCGACACAGTCAGCTTCGAAGATAGATTATGTTCCATTTTGTAACATAATGTGGCTACCGAAAGACAAATAATAATAAGAAAGCAAGCATTAGTAATTAATCAGATCCTTCGCCAAAAAGAAAGAAACGCGGAACGCAATAAAAGAGTCCCCTGACCAAACAGTTAATGGAACAATAAATGCCCGATTAAAGCTAGCATTAGTATCCCTTGCTCCTCCCCATTGGTGCTAACCGCAAAGTTATAAATGCTCTACATGACATAAAAGCTGTTCCATCAGTTCCTGTCTGTGTTATTCACCCCGTCCCCGTGCTACCAAACGCGGCGGCGGTGATAATCGAGAAGAAAAGACTGCCGCAGCAATAGTATAAGTATGCCGTAGCCTTAATTGAAATCGTAAAACTTTACAACTTTTTCGTTTTACCGACCGACAAAAGAACTAGAGAGAGAAAGAGAAAGCTTAAACGGTTCTCAGTGTCTGGGGATGCACCGTCAGTAGCAGTGCAAACCGGAGACGGAAAACTTCGCTTATAGGAGGAAACGCAGCGTTCCATTTCCGCACCATTTAGGCCCGCCCCAGTGGAGATGATGTTAAACACGAGCGCTGCCGGTTTCTGATGGACATGTATCATAAGCACAAGTGGCAGCACCTGTCACCATCGTTTTATTAGCACGAGCAGTTTGTTCTTAGGATGTTTATTTTTTTCGATGAGAAAGTATTTTCCCAGTAAGTTATGCTACCCAACTCGTAAGCTTTAAAATTTCCGATACTGAGCTGCTGCTGCCAGTCCGGAATTGGAAAAGTTTTCCCTCTCAGCTGCTGTCAGTTCCATCGACACGTTCGGAGCATCTTCCTCTTGGCTTTTCTTCACCCGGTCGGTGCTTCGCGGTCACACTGTCATATGGTAAGCATGCTCTAGTGAATGAATGTGAACTGAGATTGCAACCCCTTATCGTGATAACAGTGGCAACATATTTCTGCTAGGGTGCCACCGAGGATGGAAAATATTTTTATGAGAGATAAAATGTGATGGAAATATATACAATGCTCCGTTTGGCTTGGGCACCCAGCCAAGAGTGACAGCGGTATTCTTGTTATAGTCGGCGGACGGGACTCCGTGTAATTAATATGAAGAATTTTATGAGCCTTCCTAGGAAATGACGGAAAACGCACGCTTCTGGTACATTCCGGTCCGCTGGTAGAGTGTCCCACATGTTTAGCAAGTGTATTTTATGCGCATAATTTGCGTTATGCTTCAGTTTTTTTTGTTGCCTCCTGATTACTATATTTGCTTTTTGCTCAGTTCAGTTACTTTTCGAGAGAAAAGTTAGAGTGATGATGTATTAGTATATAATTAATTGTCTTAAATAATAATAAATCATCTTAAATAATTAAAGTTCAGTTTCTACTGCAAAGTTTCAATCGTCGCTGGAGGATAGCACATAGCGATAATCAACGCCTGGCTTGTCCTACTTCTTCTCTATTAGCAAAGGGGTAATTTTATCAACACAACTGATCAAAGTTTTTCCCTCCCCAGTTTAACGTCCCATCGACCGATAACTTGGTCGGGAACGGGAACTTTGTCATCTAATTAGAGAAATATGTTCCTATTGCCGCAAGCTATTTTGCATAGTCGACTGCAATAACGTTCCGAGATAAGCGAGCTGATCGAATAGTTTGACGTTGACGTCTCGAGCGGTGGTGCTGCTTTCAAATAAGTCCGACCGAAGGGAAAGTATTGAATTAGAATAGCGAGGGATGTAGAGTGAAACTGGTTGAGCTGTTTCAGGCTGGTTCAAGAATTGGATTCAGTCTCTGTTGTTTCGATTAAACTTGATCACAGAAGGGATACCAGAAATGTGCCCTAGAGCTGGAAAATTATAAAAGACTATAACTTTCTGACTGTTTTTGTGAATTTTGGTGCACCTAGCGAGCTCGGAAGTGCGTTAAAAGGCCGTTGAGAAAATGCTCGCCGGGTTCGTCGCTTCTACGCTTGCTCACGGGAAAATTTCATTTGAGAGCTCAAACTGAAAATAAATAAAAGATTATAGCTTTTGAGCCACTTTTGTGAATTTGAAGCCCTTAGTCAGCTCAGAAGTGCATGAAGTCTTCAGAGACTTAAATTAAATTTTCCCGTAAGCGAACGTAGAAGTGATGAACCCGGCGAGCAATTACTCTGTGGCTTCTTGACGCCTTTTCGAGCTCGCTAGGGGAACCAAAATTCATAAAAACGTTCAAAAAGCTATAAACTTTCATTTATTTCCAGTTTGAGCTCTATGGCAAAACCTGTGTTGACCAGTGCTAAGTTTTGCTATCTCTTTGTCTGTATATACGTTGTTTTGTCTTGCCGTCCTTCTTTTTTCTGCCTTTCATAGTAATTTGATCGACTATTTTTCTGTTTTTCCCGATCACCGTCCTGCTATTTCTCTTTTTTTTTTAAAAGGGGGGATTTGTTAGTAGCTTAAGTATTTATGATAAATATTAGTAAATAATGAGTATGTGTGTCCAATCACAAATGGTGACTTCTCAACACTGTTAGAAATTTGTAATTTTAATTGTTAGGATTTGTTTGCTTTCGCAATTAGGACTTATCATTCGTAGGGATTTAAACCTACTTGTCAGAAAAGGGGAAGTAAACTTACAACTAACTTAATTGCTAACTTATTGGCTATAAAGAGAGCTTATCGTAGCAATTGAGGATTGCAACGATTTTTGTCGAAAATTGTTAATAATTTTATTTGACATAGCTTCTAATGGTTCAACACCAGTAAGTCTATGTAATTCGAGTGTACCAAACCAAGGAGGACGCTTCAAAATCATTTTCAGAATTTTATTCTGAATCCTTTGGAGCGTTTTCTTCCTTGTTGAACAGCAACTTGACCAGATCGGTACAGCATAAAGCATTGCTGGTCTAAAAATTTGTTTGTAAATCAAAAGTTTGTTCTTTAAACAAAATTTAGAATTTATGTTAATAAGAGGATATAAACATCCCGTATATTTGATGCAATTGGCTTGTATACTCTCAATGTGCTCTTTGAAAATAAGTTTTTTATCATAAATTAGTCCCAAGTACTTAACATTGTCGGACCAACTTAAAATAACCCCATTCATCTTGACAACGCGATTATTGTTTGGCTTGAGGAAAGAAGCCCTAGACTTATGCGGAAAAAATATCATTTGAGTTTTAGAAGCATTGGGAGAGATTTTCCACTTTTGCAAGTAGGAAGAAAGAATATCTAAACTTTTCTGCAATCGACTGCATATGACACGAAGACTTTTTCCTTTTACGGAAATGCTTGTGTCATCGCAGAACAATGACTTTGTGCGTCCTGGAGGCAAATCAGGAAGATCTGAAGTGAATATGTTGTACAGGACTGGACCCAAGACAGAACCTTGAGGTACTGCTGCTCTGACAGGAAATCTATCAGATTTTGAATTCTGATAGACAACCTGCAGAGTTCGATCAGTAAGATAATTTTTTAAAATTTTGATCAGGAAAATTGGAAAATTAAAAGTTTGCAATTTCGCAATCAAACCTTTATGCCGAACACTGTCGACTGCTTTTTCTATGTCTAAAAAAGCAGCTCCAGTGGAATAACCTTCAGATTTGTTAGCTCGTATTATATTAGTAACTCTGAGCAATTGATGAGTTGTGGAATGCCCATGGCGAAATCCAAACTGTTCATTTGCAAAAATTGAATTTTCGTTGATGTGTGACATCATTCTGTTAAGAATAATTCTCTCAAACAGTTTACTTATTGAAGAAAGCAAACTGATTGGTCGATAACTTGAAACTTCAGCTGGGTTCTTATCCGGTTTTAAAATTGGAGTATTTTTTGCATTTTTCCATAATTTGGGAAAATATGCAATTTTGAAGCAGCAATTAAAAATTTTCACTAAAAATTCCATTGTGCTCTCAGGGAGATGTTTGATTAGTATATTAAAGATTCCATCGTCACCAGGTGCTTTCATATTTTTGAAATTTTTAATAATTGATTTAATCTCATTCAAGTTAGTTTCAATTATTTCTGCAGGTAAAAAATTCTGGGAAGAAATTAAATCAAATTGACGTGTGACTTCATTTTCAATTGGACTCACAAAATTCAAATTTGAGTTATGAACACTCTCAAACTGCTGAGCAAGTCTTTGAGCCTTTTGTTCATTGGATACAAGAAAACGTTCACCATCTTTTAAAACTGGAATAGGCTTTGAAGGTTTCTTAAGAATCTTCGACAGCTTCCAAAAGGGTTTTGAATATGGTTTCAATTTTTCAACTTTAGTCTCAAAATTTTGATTTCTCAGAAGAGTAAATCTATGTTTAATCTCTTTCTGTAAACCATTTAAATAGTTTTAAAAACAGGGTCACGAGAACGTTGATATTGACGTCTGCGGACATTTTTCAAACGAAGATTTTCGTCAATTATTGGTGAATCAAATTTCACTTGAGCCTTTGGAACAGAATAATTCCTGGCATCAACAATTGCACATTTTAATGCTTCCAAAGCGGAATCAATATTCACTTCGTTTTGCAAATCAACCTCATTATTGAAATTTCTCTCAATATGAGTTTTGTATCTTTCCAAATTAGCCTTGTTATTATTAAAAACAAAGCTCATAGGGTTTAAAACTGATTCATGTGATAAAGAAAAAGTTATTGGAAGATGATCAGAATCAAAGTCAGCATGTGTGATCAAATCACTACATACATGACTTTGATCTGTAAGCACCAAATCAATTGTTGAAGGGTTTCTTACAGAAGAAAAGCATGTAGGACTATTCGGAGACAAAATAGAATAGTATTCTGAAGAACAATCATTGAATAAAATTTTGAAATTGGAATTACTTTGAGAATTATTCCATGAACGATGTTTAGCGTTAAAATCGCCGATTATAAAAAAATTCGAACGATTTCTGGTGAGTTTGTGTAAATCAACTTTAAAATAATTTTTGTGCTCGCGTGTGCATTGAAATGGTAAATATGCTGCGGCAATAAATAAAATCCCAAGTTCAGTCTGAACTTCAATTCCCAAAGTTTCAATAACTTTCGTCTCAAGATGGGGAAGAGCACGATGTTTGATTCGGCGATGAATAACAATTGCAACTCCACCGCCGGAACCCTGAATCCTATCATATCTATGAACCACGTAATTGGGATCATATTTTAGTTTTATGTTAGGTTTTAAAAATGTTTCAGTAATAATTGCAATATGCACATTATTTACTGTTAAAAAATTAAAAAGCTCATTCTCATTGGCCTTCAATGAGCGAGCATTCCAATTTAATATTTTAATTGTTTTATTTAGAATCATTGCTAAATTTTAAATTAGAAACAATTTTAAGAGTGCCTATTTCAATGGCTTCAAACATTGATTTTGCCTGCGACATGGCGTTCATAAGATCGAACATTGCCTGTTGCAAAAAAGAAACTTTACCTGCCGTAATAGGCCCCAGGCAATTGACATTAGAAAAAATATTTTCGGCAGCAATATTAGCTGGAGTAATAGGTGTACAATTATTTTCTAGCGTGTTTTGCTTACCCATATTAACGGTCATTTCCGAACTACCAACACTAGGCGGTATAATGTTCGAACTACCTGTAAAGCATAAGTTAAACGGGTATGCAAAGGAGTAGGTAAACTATGCGTCACTGGTACGCTTGGAGAATTTTGTTTACCTTGCCTTGCCTTAACAATTGCTAAACGGGCTGGGCATTGATAAAAATTCGACATATGGTTGCCGTTACAATTCGCACAGCGAAAATTTTTACTCTCTTTCACAGGACATGTGTCCTTTTTGTGAGAAGAGTCTCCACAAATGAGGCATTTTTGGTCCATGTTACAAAACTTTGAACCATGGCCATAACGTTGGCAAACACGGCATTGGGTGATATGCTTTTCACCTCCGCCAAACTTTCGATATAATTCCCACTTTACACGCACGTTATATAAAGCATGTGCTTTTTCAAAAAAATTTAAGTTATTAACCTCACTGCGGTTAAAATGAATTAAATAATTTACAAGGGAAATTCCAGTTCGCTGACTGTTTTCGCCTCGTGATTTTTGTTTCATCAGAATTACTTGGGTAGGGGCTATACCAAGTAATTCTGTCAAAATAATTTTGATCTCATCAACGGTTTGATCGTTGGTGAGACCTTTCAATACGACCTTGAACGGCTTGGCGCTCTTCGTATCATATGTAAAAAATTTATACATCTTTTCAGTTAAATACTGAATAAGACGATTCCAATCTTTCATTGTTTGGGCCAGTAAACGGCATTCGCCTCTTCGGCCAATTTGATAAGTAACTTTGACGTCGGAGAGAAACGTAGAAAGTTCTCTTTTAAAAATATTAAATTCAGAAGCAATAGTTACCACAATAGGTGGAACTTTCTCCTTTTCCACAGAAATTTCACTTTGAATAGTTTTACTTTCGAACATTTCAATTTCGCCGGCTTTTTGCTCAGGCAGAAAATCATATAAATTTTCACTGCATAAGCTAGTTTCAGAAAGAGATGCCCCTCTTTTCCTCCCCGTAGCGATGCGTGGTTTCTTTTTTCGTCCTGCCATTTCAGGTGATACGGAAAAAGTTCAAAAATAATATCAAATTGCAAGTATTGAGAAAGAAAGAAATAGGTAGTCTTGAGAAAGACTGATGTAAGTGAACTTCCAGGTAATCTTTGAAAGACACACTGACAAAACACAAACTTTGAAGCTATAGGCAGTCAAAGACCAGTCCACAAGCAACCGAAAATACGTCTGATCTGTCGGGCAGCTCAAGACGCACTCGTCCTGCTATTTCTCTTCTTTCGCCCTTTTGGCTTTTGTTATTTCCTCGCTAATTGGATCATCAAAACAGCACAGAAGCAGATTGCAACTCTATCTACATACTAACCTTTTCTTCAATTCTCGTTAACAGATAGATTGTCCAGCGTTTAATTGAACCGTAAAATTGAGAGTAATTACTGAACGGATGGATCTTCTTCTCTTACGTGACGAGGGCGGACATCCGAACAGACCCAAAGAAGTCAAATAGTAAGCGGGTCAACCATACTTTTCCCATTGATGAGACGGGCACTTTTACGGGAGCATTTTACGGTGCGTACCGGCAACCAACGAAAATTAAATTATTTTTCCCCTTCGGTACACTGGAATTAAATTATTCATGTGCCACCGCTGCCGTTCGTCGGGGTCGGTAAAAGACAAAGTTCGATGCGCCTTCCGGGTTGCATTGCCGGCGGGGAGGGTTCATACTTTATTCCGCCAGAGTGTTATAGAAAAACACCGAAAACAACTGTCCTTGCAATTCTTGGGTTGTTTGAGTTTGAATTTTCACTATCCTCTTAGGTTGCGTTGCTTTTTTTTTACATTCGCTGAGTTTGGATGCGTCTCGTGAAAGAACAAAATAAAAAAGGATCCTGCGAAACTGGACTCCATAGTCCAGACCATAATTGGATTAATTAGTTTGCGAGCGAGTTTTTGTGAAATGTTTGCTTTCAAAGTAAACTTAGGTCCACTGCTACTAATCGACTAGTCGAAATAAAATTTTGATTACCGCCTGCGGTGAACTTTTGCAACTGCTGTTCAAAGGAGTCCCGCGGTAAATTGTTCGTATTTAATCAAGTAAAACATGCCTTGCGGTAATACGCAGAAAGACGCAGCTGCAATAGAATAACTGTATCCAATTAAATTTCACCTTTTTTGAATAACACCAGCGCGGAATTACGATTCCGACGCCAGCTTGACGACGCCTTCCTCGGTGTCCAGGGGCTGCGATACCAGCTGTTATTTTTGCTACTGTCGCTCCTCTTCCCACAACTCAAATATTTGCTTCAACAAGCGCAAAATGAATTTAACTGTGAAATTGATGGTCTCTCCCGCTCACACCACCAGACGCATTCGAGCAGTCATCCGTGGCTGTGTGGATCTATTCAGGCGACAAAACTGCTCTGATTCGGCGCAAAATTGGGAAATTCGAAATTTATAATCAAATCATTGCGTACGGAGGTCTGTCCTCCGTTTACCGTTTGTGCATATTTACACGACCTACCGGATTTCCGCTCGTGTGCACCTGCTATTTTACGTTTTTTGGGCATTTCCACCACCTGTTTGTATATTGCAGCCGTCCATCCTGGATAAGGCGATTAAAATTTATGAGCAGTAACGAATGCCCAACATATTGGATACAGTTGGGTGAGGTTTAGTGCGCTGCCAAATATTGGAATTAATAATTTCTGGACCGCATTTTAACCTTCAATTAAATCTTTGTAATGCTTGGTGGTATTGATTTTCCTATAATTATTATTAATCACAAATTGCAATTCAGTAAAGGTTCGCCAGCGAAACAGAGCGCAGCTGGGTTGAGTTTGTCGGTTAATTTATTTTGGATGCTTTCTAATTAGAATGCAGATAAAACATTTCCACCAAAAAATACAGAATTACTATTTTCATTTCGGTTATTTTCCCCTGTAACTAAAAAAGACAAACCGGTAATTTTCATCCATCGCAATGATTCACATCGTAACACCAATTCAACCGGTAAGATAAAAGCTTAACCAGATCTTTAAGAGCCAGTTGTTGTTTTGATGTTCTCCGATTGGGCTGAAATTTTCAGCATTTGTTTGTCTATTCAAGGTAGGAAGTTTTGCAAAATTTCAATTTTTTTCATTGAGGTTAAGTGGGGTAAAACGGCCATTGAAAATGATATGTCCAAAAACGTCCAAATTCTAAAAAGTGCAATAACTCCTGCTAGACTTGATGGATTTTTCCAAAAATTTGTGGTATTATTCTACACTAAGAGTACTTCAAAACGCATGGTAACAATATGCCTGGTAAAAAGGTAAATTGACGAAAAAAACGCATTTTTCTTTTAAAAATTGTCTATTTTCAGGGTCATCCTACTCTTTTCAACATCGCTAGAAAAAATATCTGAATATGGCGTTTTATAGAGCAACTCAAGAGCTTTGATGTCATGTATAAGCCAAGTGTGCCAAATGGGGTAAAACGGCCCTAGAAGGTTTTTTTTTCAAAAAACTGTCAAAATCACTAGAATCACTGTAGTTCCTGCTAGACTTAAAAGATTTTACTTAAAATTTGGATTATCACTGTACCTCACCAGAACTACCTACTTTACCAGAAGATACGCAATTTGGGGTAAAACGTTCCTTGAAGATATTTTTTTTCGAAAAATGCCGTCAAAATCACCAATACTGCAACAACTCGGGTTAGACTTGATAAATTTACTGAAATTTTAGGTTATAACATTAGTTAGATACGAACTTGAGAGTAAGATGACAAAAGTGACAAATAGATTTACATGACGAAAAAAAAATATTTTTCTTGGAAAATACTTGGCGAATTTCAGGGTGCTATTTCCTCAACAAAAAACAGTCCAAAACCCGAAGTTAGCATTTTATAAAACAACTAAAAAGCTTTTATTTGATATCAATTCCAGATGCATCATTTGGAAACCGACTAAAAAGGACTAAACTTTTTCTTGACTTTTTCACTAGGTTTCAAGAAAAGCATCAAACCCTGTAAAAAACAATATCGATGAGACGGTTGCTGAAAGACTGCAATATTTCGAGTTTTGTTAAAGCAAATGAAGTATGTTATGGTTTGAGTTTTATATTCTTTTTTTTAATTTGATTGTTTTTAAATTTAATTTAAATCTTTTTTATTTGATTATTTTTAACTTAATTGTCTTCGCTTTTTCCTGAGTGTTGGCCAAAAAAATCATGTTACTCTGGTTGCTGTTGTATCAACAAAAATGAACAATCATTTTGAGAAATCACGACTTCGAACATTAATGCTTAACAATTTTTACTCATGATGTTCTTCAACGTTCCAACCATCTTCCTTTACGCTAAGTTTTGCATTCATGACTATTGCAGAGTATCGTGCAAATAACGATTTTATTTGCTCCACGGATATGTAGGTACTCGGTTGGAATTATTTATTTTCGCGACCATCATGTCGATAATATCTTTTACCTTGTTTGAAGCTTTTCGTGAAGTGAAGGAAAACTTCAGTCCTTTTTAGTCACTTCCCAAAAGATGCATCTGGATATTATGCCAAAAAAAAGCTTTGTAGTTGTTTATAAAATGCTAACTTCTGGTTCTGGACCTTTTCTGTAGAGAAAATAGCACCCCGAAAATCGCTAAGTATTTCTCAAGAAAAATATTTATTTTCGTTATGTAAATCTGTTTGTCATTTTTGTCATCTTGCCTTTAAGTTCGTATTAACTTAGAGTAATTATCTAAATTTTCAGTAAATCTATCAAGTCTAACCCGAGTTCTTGCAGTATTGGTGATTTTGACGGCATTTTTCGAAAAAAAAAATCTTCAAGGAATGTTTTACCACAAATTGCCTATCTTCTGATAGAGTAGGTAGCTCCGGTAAGGTACAGTGATAATCCAAATTTTTAGTAAAATATTTCAAGTCTAGCAGGAACTACAGTGATTCTAGTGATTTTGACGGTTTTTTGAAAAAAAAAGTAGGAGGGTGGTATTCAAGACACGACCGCATGACGTTGGACTACGGTATTCTTATATTCCATTAAAACAATTAATAGAAACAATTGCAACTCTAGTATTAGCTGCAATTTTATCTAACAGTGTATTTCTGAATGTTGAGACGTTAAAACGTTATAAATAATAATATATACTAAAAGAATGGATATCTTTCATTTAATCGCTGTCATTTCATACATATTCGAATCAACCCTTTGTTTGCTGCACTACCAAGACAATCATTTAATTGAGCGAATTGGTAAAATTTTCCTATCTAAGCAAAAAGCAAACTTTACGAAACTATCTGAAATTGGAGCCCAGAACGATTCAACCAAAAGTTTTAAATTTGAAAATTGTTTGACATTTAATCGATAAAACTCATGCTAGGTTAGTTCCAGCCCAGCATATAACTTCATGTATTTGAAAAAAAAAACGTTTGGTTCAATAACTCAATATAGCAAGAGCTCAATCACACGTTTTTCGGTAGTTGTTATCAAGGTTTGGGCGAGTGACAGGAAAATATCTTAACTTCTTCAGTTGTGATTTAGAGCATTTCTAATTGTTTTGTTATTTTTCACGATAGCGACAAGTTTGTTTCTTTCTCTGTGTGCGAGAAACAAAATCAAAACCGCGCACCGAGAAACAAAAACGAAAATTTAATGAATGCTCATTGAGAAAACTTGCAACTCTTTTTACCAATAATTTATGATACTCAAAAGAACCCGTTTTGATCTAAATCAAATTTCTAGTAAATAAGTGTTGATCATTCATAGGTAGTAATTTTTCCTCGATGAATAAAGACTGGCTGAAGAAGTTAAAACCGCTGCTGTAAAATCAAATTCACAACTGTGTTCGTTAGGACGTTTTAATATTTTCAATGACAATAATAATCTTTGATAAACACCCGCTATAGTTATTCACACACATGCTATAACTATCTAAACACGCGTTAAAACTATTCATACACACGCTGTAGCTATAGCTATCCATACACACGCTATTCCTTTCCATACATCCGATACAACTATCTATACACACGCATAAGCTATCCAACCATGTGCTATTACTATCCATACATACGCTATAACTAATCATTACACACGCAGCAGCTATCCACACCTATAACTATCCGTACACACGCTGAAGATATACACGCAATAGCCATAATATGCTACACATGCTAGTGTCTTACACACGCTATAGCTGACCGTACACACGCAACAGCGCCATCCCTATCATCGCAAATGTCATAGCAATACAGATGCACATACGCTATATGTGTACACTGCACACACGGTAATGGCGGTAGCTTTCCTAGTGGCGGTGCTGGCTCGTGCAGTTTCTGGCTGTTTTCATCCAACGATATCTGAATTGGATTACCGCTGGTGGGGTCCAACTCAGATCGAAGGAGAACCGAACTGAATGAAGAAATGCAGCTTCCCACTACCTCCGCCGCTGCTGCCTGATACCACCGCTCTGGTTCTGCTGCAGCTCAGTTTGGCCGCTGGAATCAGCCACCGCTGCTGATTATACAAGACCGGCCTGGTGGCTTTTCACTTGTTAACTGATGACTGCTATGAGACGACACAGGCTATTATATAGCCCAAAGCAAAAATCCATCCGCGAGCAAACAAGAAGCGAGCTTGTGATTGGTTGAATGTGCACGACTTTTAACACAACTTTTAACTAGTTTAGTATCGAAAACATATTTAAATTATTATATGACAATCTTGCGCAATATTTCCCCTATCAATCAAGCCATTGGTGTTTAGAATCTGTTCAGTGGTAATGATAAATAAAGCATTTTAAAACGGTGTTGAAACACCTGTTGCAGCTACCGAAAGCGAGCTCGTTATTGGTTGAAAGCTGTGAGACTGTTTACAAAGTCAGATCGGTTGTATCCGTTAGTGTCGACTGTGCTTGTGAAGAGAGGTGGTGATTGGTTGCTCGGTATGATTTAGACAATCGATGTGATTTATCAATTTTTCAATAGTGTATCTCGAACAATAGGTTATTTTTGTTACAGAAATTCAACCGTAAAAGAATTTCTGATCGGTTGATGCCAAAACCTCGAAATTCTGAAAAGAAATGACTGATATATAAGCGCTCAAAACCTGACCACTTTTCCCTGGTTTTCCCCGGTTGAATTACTAGATTTTCAAATTCAGGTGCCTAACTTCGATATAGACGTTAGTCCAACGTCAAAAAAAACCTTCTAGGGCCGTTTTACCCCATTTGGCACACTTGGCTTATACATGACATCAAAGCTCTTGAGTTGCTCTACAAAACGCCATATGCAGATATTTTTTCTAGCGATGTTGAAAAGAGTAGGATGACCCTGAAAATGGACAATTTTTGAAAGAAAAATGCGTTTTTTTCGTCAATTTACCTCTTTACCCTATATTGTTACCATGCGTATTAAAGTACTTTTAGTGTAGAATAATACCACAAATTTTTAGAAAAATCCATCAAGTCTAGCAGGAGTTATCGCACTTTTTAGTAATTGGACGTTTTTGGACATAACATTTTTAAGGGTCGTTTTACCCCACTTAACCTCAAAGAAAAAAATTGAAATTTTGCAAAACTTTCTACCTTGAATAGACAAACAAACGCTGAAATTCAGCCCAATCGGAGAACATCAAAACAACGTCCCTCAGAAAGGCGGTTGCGGCTCTCGCGAACTGGCTCTTTACTCCGAACATTGTTTGAATCCAACACTCGGAACATACCACAGCAGCCACTCACTATAATTCGGGAGTTATAAAAAATTCAGATATGCAATCACAACAGTTCAGTTGACAAATAAACTATTTAAAAACTAAAAAAACAGTTCAGTTGAGTTTTGTAGCGCAAGGAGAACAACCCCAAATCGGAGCACCGCTTCGAAGTAATGAAACTGGAACTGAACGGCCGGCGCCATGCTCGTAACTATGTAAGTGTTGTGCTCAAAGGGTCAAGTTTTGCAGCAGCTTGCAAACAAACAACTTCAGTAGCCGGTAGTCGGGAAGAGCCGTGACCCTTGGAGGGAGAGTGAGAGTTGCAGATTAAATATTTAGGTTGTTTCGTGCTTTGAATTCGAAAGCCGGTGTTATGCTGATTATATGGGAGGGGTTTCTGTAAGTTTATTTTTATTTTCAAATGAAATTGTTTCGAGTTTTAGGTGTACATGCAAATTTAGATTTATCGAATGATTTAGATTCGTATGTATACATGATAGCACAACCAATTTGCTTTTTTTTAAATCTGGCAAACCTGAACTGATTAGTCGTATCTTTCCAGTCAATCTGCGGGATTGTTTCCTGCAGTGCCCTATAACGAGTCACACAGTAAAGGTATCGAATAAGAAATTTGAAGGAACAAGAAATTAATATCATAAAATAAACATAAAAATTTATATTTAAATAAAAAAAATAATTTTTTCCTTGACATTTTGTTGTTATTGAGATTGTAGTTACTACTTAACTTTGGGTAAAAACTCCATTGTGGGGAATTGTAAGAAAAATATATTTTTAAAAATTAAGTTTTAGAGCATCTTGTGAATTTCAACTTTTTCAATACAACCTCATTTCAACGATAAAATATGATTCTTTTGAAAATTTAACCCTGGAAAGATAATACTGGTCAACGAAATGAAAAAATTATGCACTCCAAAAGCTCAAACCGGAAAAAACAACGATTATAGCTATTCAACCATTCCTATGAATTTTGGTGCTCCAAGCCATTGCCAAAATGCGTCAACTTACGTGAGAGTTCACATAGTAATTGCTCGCCAGGGTCGTCGCTTCAATGTTATGTTTATGAAAGCTTATTTAAGTATCTGAAACCAAAGTTAGTGACATTCACTATGTCTAATCTTTCTTTTTTTTCCAGGTTGAGCTTCTGGGGTGCACCTGTGTTGATCAGTATTATAATATTTTGATGTGCTCGTAGCAATGGGCGAGACCGATCCGATTATTGAAAAATCGATCTTTTCGGGTCGATTTATCAACTTTTTGAATTAATTCGTATGCGCGTGATTTTTCACTGAATCTTCTTCTTCTTTGAACGGTAAGATCGATTTTTTCCCGCCTGAAAAATAAATGTGTGCAAAAAGGATTGTAGTGATTGCATTTATTGTTGCCAACGTAATCTGATCTGAAAATGTGTCAATTTTTTTTACCGGGATGACCATAATTGAATAATGGGTTGAAATTCAATACACATGAAACCAAGAAAAACGCATTTCAAATGTTTTTGTTGGTTCAAATCAATTGTGTACGCCCATGATAACTTTTTTCATGAGTATGTCACCCCTTGTATATGCTGGAACCTTGTCGTTGAGTTGTAATAAAAAAGTCCGCAGCCAAATTACAGCCGTCAAGTATTTTTATGGCTTTTTTTAAGAAGAAAATGAACAGGTTTATCGTTTTCGGCTTCAAGGAAACTGAGCCGCAAAAAAGGAAATTTTGAAAGACCATAACCGTAGGTTCAACTACTTGGTTTGCAACCATCACCCACTAGGATGACAAATATGTTGGCTATTTGTTAATCGCCTTAATTGTAGTGGGACTAGAGGAGACCTTAAGAGGCCAGAAAAATGTTCCTCGAAGACACATCCTCAAAACCGAACCCAAGTTTGAAGATAGATCATGCCAATCCATTCTGAGAAATGTCACTGACGCTCGGGTCAAACCGTCAAATCCATAAAGTGTTGTGCATATAAAGTGTCTTGCCGAATTAATCGTTTAATGTGCGTAAAAATTATCGAATTTCAGTTTGTTAAATATTAAGTGCTTTTTATTATAACAAGTCTCATAAACAGATAGCATGGGGTATTGAATTGTTGACAGTGTGACAGATGTCAGCGGTTTAAAATAACAAGATAAACAACACCGGTGCGGAGAACGAAAAGTTGGTCAATATTAGCTGGTTCTATTCAGGTTTCGCTGGTATAAATCTAGTATAAAGTTGTTTCAAAAATAGACCAGCGCTGAAGATGCCCTTAGAATGTAAATATTCTTTACAAAAGAAAACAGTTACATTTTCTGATCGTTGACATTATTTTTGTGGTCGAAAAACCAATTTTAGTCGCCGCAAATATTCTTCGTAAAAAAGCAAAATTCGATGCAACAATCTAATGATAGCTTCCCTGACGCCACTAATTACCAGGCCGCAAGAGCGTCTCGAAAGTTTGACGTATATTGTATCCAGCTTTTTACGCACCATAATGGCGGGTGCTATAATGCGTGATCGTAATTTACGAACCTCTCTGCTTACGTCAGTTTCGTGATTTTTGGAGTTGGTAACACTAATGTTGCCAGATTAATGTTTTCCTTGCTAAATATATGAAGAGTCAACAAAAGGGTAGGTAACATACTATGAAATTTTCATTACAGCGCCCATTATGGCGCGTAAGAAGCTGGATACAGTGATTGGTGTACATTGGGGTGGCAATGGAAACTGACTTTTTCAGTTTTATTTATAAGTAGTGTTCAAAGTTTCGTCCTCACGAACATTTTATACATTTCTAATAACCTGTTCACATGATGTAATATCGCCAATCTTGATTTCAAACCTCATTTTCCAAGTTTCCCAAGAAAACTAGATGTATGGGTTCTAATTTCAAGATACGCGATATCACGTGATATCTGTTGTAGTGTGAACAAGGCATAAGACATTAGGCACAAAATAAACTATTACAAACTGTGCTTTTCTTCATAAGTCGAAAAAGTGAAATTTCGACCAAATACTTCCGAATTCCGATTGAGCTGAAATTTTGCGGTGCATTGGATTTTGAATTTACCATTTTGGAGATAAGCCAACATAATTTCAAATTTGCTACCTCTGCAAGTGCACTTTTTGACAATTGGCTTCCGTAGGGCGGTTGTTTACTATCGTTGTGGGTGTTTACTATCATGAAAAACTGTTGTCCCGATTTAGTTGAAAATGGCCTATGCACCAATTTTTGAATTAGGTAAAAATGCCATATGCGCCTAATTTTCAGTTATGAGTAGCGGGGTACTCGTTAACTCAAATATTGAAAATGAAGGATGAATTTTAAATGTTGATAACCATAAGCTTTTTGATTTAAAGTTTTCATTAAAAGATTTTATTATTATAGGAAATATAATTGTTCTTTTGAAAATGAATATCGCAGAAATGATTTACAAGGTGTTTAATAATTTTAATACAATCTTTCATTGTTGTGTAGGTGCGCACCTTGTGCATTCTGTGTATTGGTATTGGTGTCAGCTTTAGCCTCATATGGTATCGACTTGCTGACATTTGTTGATTGTTTACCGCGCACGATGAAAGAGTACCGCGACATGCGTCGTAGTAAAGTTGTTTGCGGCACACAGGTCAGGAGCTCATGTTTTCTGATAAGAAACTCTTCGTCTTGCCATAGCCGCACAATGATTTTCTATTCTATATGTCACATTCGCTTGATACGCAGTGATTTCACGGAAGAAGTATAGATTTTTCTAGAATGTTGCGATTTCACAGCGATTGAATTCTACCCAAAACAATCAATTCTTCTATTATTTGTCTAATAGAATACCTAGTTTCAAAACATGTAGAGAGGTTGAAGAACGCAGTGTTTTTCAGGATTTGTTATATACAAAAAATACTACAAGGTATACAGCCCTAGGGTTGTATGAAATGGTGACGTGGGACTAAACACTGTAATTAGGGGATTTTTTGTTACAAAATATACAGAGTCTGCAGACAGAATCAATGTGTTTGCTCAGCGACTGTACGTATTTTTATTTTCAGCCTCCCTGGAAATCAATATTTGGAATATATTCAACAACACTCAAAAGAATATCATTTATATTTGGCGATATTATGCCTGTAGAATTTTTTTTTTTTTTGTACAAAAAATATGTATTTGACAAGGCACAAGCATATCGTGCTTGTTGAAGAAGCACAAAGAATTTCTCGTGATGCGTCAAAGTCAGAATTAACTCTATATCCTCAAAAACCCAACCCAATAATACTTACGTTATCATAATGAATGGTTTTGTTTTATTTAACTGTAATTAAATCAAATCTATAGTATGGATCTAACTTTCAAAATAATATGGAAGCCCTTACAAAGGTTCATCAATTAGCAAACAGAAGAAAATATTTTAAACAAAATTATTAACAAGTTCCAGCAAAAAATCGTAGCAATCCACAATTACATTTTTTTTTGCTTGACAATTTTGTTTATTTGCCTACAACTACATTCGCTGTATTACGGAGACAGGAAATATACGTTTATTATTGTAAAGCTTAGAATAATCATATATCATCTAACAAGTAGCGGGGTACTCGTTAACTCAAATATTGAAAATGAAGGATGAATTTTAAATGTTGATAACCATAAGCTTTTTGATTTAAAGTTTTCATTAAAAGATTTTATTATTATAGGAAATATAATTGTTCTTTT
Organism: Wyeomyia smithii; assembly: GCF_029784165.1. Taxonomy (NCBI): domain Eukaryota; kingdom Metazoa; phylum Arthropoda; class Insecta; order Diptera; family Culicidae; genus Wyeomyia; species Wyeomyia smithii. Next base: position 37,990,835 of record NC_073695.1, on the reverse strand, counting down.
GAAAATGAATATCGCAGAAATGATTTACAAGGTGTTTAATAATTTTAATACAATCTTTCATTGTTGTGTAGGTGCGCACCTTGTGCATTCTGTGTATTGGTATTGGTGTCAGCTTTAGCCTCATATGGTATCGACTTGCTGACATTTGTTGATTGTTTACCGCGCACGATGAAAGAGTACCGCGACATGCGTCGTAGTAAAGTTGTTTGCGGCACACAGGTCAGGAGCTCATGTTTTCTGATAAGAAACTCTTCGTCTTGCCATAGCCGCACAATGATTTTCTATTCTATATGTCACATTCGCTTGATACGCAGTGATTTCACGGAAGAAGTATAGATTTTTCTAGAATGTTGCGATTTCACAGCGATTGAATTCTACCCAAAACAATCAATTCTTCTATTATTTGTCTAATAGAATACCTAGTTTCAAAACATGTAGAGAGGTTGAAGAACGCAGTGTTTTTCAGGATTTGTTATATACAAAAAATACTACAAGGTATACAGCCCTAGGGTTGTATGAAATGGTGACGTGGGACTAAACACTGTAATTAGGGGATTTTTTGTTACAAAATATACAGAGTCTGCAGACAGAATCAATGTGTTTGCTCAGCGACTGTACGTATTTTTATTTTCAGCCTCCCTGGAAATCAATATTTGGAATATATTCAACAACACTCAAAAGAATATCATTTATATTTGGCGATATTATGCCTGTAGTATTTTTTTTTTTTTTGTACAAAAAATATGTATTTGACAAGGCACAAGCATATCGTGCTTGTTGAAGAAGCACAAAGAATTTCTCGTGATGCGTCAAAGTCAGAATTAACTCTATATCCTCAAAAACCCAACCCAATAATACTTACGTTATCATAATGAATGGTTTTGTTTTATTTAACTGTAATTAAATCAAATCTATAGTATGGATCTTACTTTCAAAATAATATGGAAGCCCTTACAAAGGTTCATCAATTAGCAAACAGAAGAAAATATTTTAAACAAAATTATTAACAAGTTCCAGCAAAAAATCGTAGCAATCCACAATTACATTTTTTTTTGCTTGACAATTTTGTTTATTTGCCTACAACTAAATTCGCTGTATTACGGAGACAGGAAATATACGTTTATTATTGTGAAGCTTAGAATAATCATATATCATCTAACAATTTTGAAATGTAAAAGAGATTCTGTACGAATCTCACTAAATAAACAAAAAAAAATCACAAGCATTCGCAGGCTCTTACTCTTCTATAAATGTATATATTTAGGAATTTACTCTTTCGATACTATCCGGTCAAGATTATTTAGTGAATATCGAAGATAAAATTAAATAAATATCCGTTGCAAAAATTTACAATTCTTGTTGAGTAATTTATGGCAATCATTTTTATGAGATAAACTTTCAATCACCATCAACAGCAGCATTGCAGTTTTTTCTCAATTGCATACAAATAGGAATGTACGAACAAAAGTGTACCACTGCAATACGAATAGTACCGCTGCAGTACGAATAGAAGTGTACCACTGAAATGTACGAATAGAAGAGTACCACTGCAATCATAGACGAAGAGAGACCTGCGGTTCTTTACTCCACTGGTACTGTTGCTTTTACCGGCATGTTTTCTTTCAAGACATCAGTTTTTATTAGGTTCTTCAGAACCTAACACGCAGGTTTAGGAATTGTTCAAGGATGGGTATTGTTTCAAACTTTTAGGAAAACTTTTACCTTCGAGACATCACATTATTCTAAGCTCATGGAAGCAAAAATAAATTGACCTATTGGGACGGGGAGTCTCTGTCAATTTTTATTTCGAAATTGATACAGGGAATATCACAGGGAACGGATGGTGTCCATTCACGTTGTCTGTGCTAGGAATGCTCGCATGTAATTGGTTCACTATTGACGTAAATTTGTTATTGAAATTTTTCATTAATTTTACCGCTTAGCAGTGAAATTAGAGTGATAATTAGCATATTACAAAATTGTTATACATTTTATCTATCCAACAACATATTGGTTATTATTATCCATCATGTGGTTATGCTGTTATTAACGTTTGAAATCTGACGCAACATTTGCCCGTTTCATTTCCAATTTTACAGAATGCATCCCAGTATAGTAAACAAAGACGTGTCCCACGTCAAAAACTACAGAAAGAATTACAGATGACGTTACATGAAACGAAAGCTGGTTAGGGGCCGTCCACATTCCACGCGGACAAAAACGTCTTTATTACCTTGTAAAGAAACGTGGTCATTACCTTGTAAAGAAAAAATAAGAAACGTTTGGTTCTGTGGTTTATTTAGTGATTAAAAAAAAATATAAAAAAATGCCGGTCCCAAACTACTGATTTCATGTTTTACTGAAAATAACCAAACAGAGCAATTTTAATTTGACTGAAGCGCTCCTAAACACTATAAAACCCAGGAGCAAAATAATCAAAAATGCTCCCTGAAATAATTGAATTCACTTTAAAACTTACGAAAGCAAGAAAAAAACATCGAACAGGTCACAACAGAACTTAGTTACAAATTTCCCAATTGGAAAAAAAAAACATTCAAAGCAGTAAAGAAACTCTTAAACTAATAAAAAGAACTCCGTTTTTCGTGGTCGGCTTATCGAAAGCAGCTTTCAGGTCTGTGTAAACAGTGTCTGATCTTCCAGACCACTCAAACAGTTTGGACGAATTGAGTCAAATTCTTTGCTACCGATCTTTTGGGAGAGAAGCCAAGCTGATCCACGGAAATGTCCTGGGAGCTACAAGCAAACAACGCTTCATGGGCGGTGATTTCGAACACCTTCGAATGCAATTTTCTATTATTATATATTATATACAGGCATAGTAAGTGGAAACGGACACACATTGAAATTGGCGCTTGATATTTTCTCTATGTTAGGGTAAGCATGTATAAAACGCCCACCCATTGAAGACGTGGCCACACAGTTTCAAGACAGGAAAACGAAACAAAACATCTACGATACTACTGAGTGATTTTCATAAGCACCAAAAGAAAATTTTTGCTTTCCCGATGCGAAAATTACTCTGGTTCTTAGATTAACTAACTTGCGTTATTGATATTTGACCGATAACGGTGTTCGAATGGGCACAAAGGAACAATTGAACCGGAAAATCACTCAATTTAGCAGTGGAAATTCTTGAAATGAGGGTTTTATCTTGCTGCGATAAACTGTTCATACGCAACACTACCGTTTATCTTTGTTGCCCTGGTCGTTATTGTGAAAATGATTATTTAGAAATACAAAACCATTTCACACTAGTAGTAGTTGTGAAAATTCTCGTAACTCTTATCTTCGAATATTTATAGTCCTGAAAAGAACTGATTCCACAATCTTCAGCTAGAAATGTGTGCCACAAAACGCTGATGATCACCGGTAGCGTTGAATGTTTTGCTTGGCCGCGCATAATAAAATTTTGCTCTCCGCTGTGCCCTACGGTAGCTGTGCCAGCAAATATTCTGCAGCATACCATGGTGCCTGTTGCTGCCGTATGCAAAAAAAGGTAAAATATTCCGCAGTGCCTCGAATTTGACGCGTATGCAGCTCTCGTTTCCTAATGTCGCGCACCTCTAACAGCTATGAAGATGAATTTTCTACACACAGTCTTTTGTATCGAGTTGAGCGTAGATTTTTGCTTTGAAGGCGTGGCCACGCAGTCTCGAGAAAGAGAAACGAAACAAAACACTTTGTTGAGTCAGAATATGTAGGCAGTGGAGTTTATTACAAGTCGAGCGGATAAAACACGGCAGGCTTCAGTGGGCTGGGCATATAGCGAGAATGCCGGATGAGCGTCAAGCAAAAGCTATATTTAGCAGGAATCCCGATAGAGGTCGTCGACTTCGGGGTAGACCCCGAACTCGTTGAATGTGTGCTGTCGACGAGGATGCACGCGAAATAGGTGTTAGGGGCGATTGGAGGATAGCAGCCCAAGACCGAGGGACATGGCGACGTATTCTGGATTCGGCACTGGATCGATAATCGGTCTGTCGCCTTAAAAGTAAAAGTAAGTGAGGAGTTTATTACGTTCATGTTATTGGTTATCCGTGCTGGGAAAGCAAGGCAATAGCGAGGAAGTTGTATGGGAAAGTTTGACCTTGAAATTTTTCACCTTTTTTCACCTTCAAGCAGTAAAGCAACAATGTAACCCTCTAGTGCCCAAGTTAATTTCTGGACGCCCTTCGGTAAAATCACTATGGATCATTATTAACACTTTTTAAGTATTCATTGAGGCTCTAAGGTTTGACTGAAACCCGCCAAAAGGCGGCATTGGGCACTAGAGGGTTAAACATTATATCAAACAATTGTCACACATTTTATCTATCTACCGACACATGAATGACTAAGATGCATTAGGTCGTTCGCGTGCTATAATCATTTGAAATCTGACGCAGCATTTGCCAGTTTCATTTTCAGTTTTACAAAATGTAATCTAGTATAGAAAACAAAGACGTAGTCCTACGTTAAAAAACAGAAGAAAATCGTAATTTTTTATCAAATAGTTGGAAAAACTATAAAATTTTAATCAATCCGACTTGTATATTGAAAGTAACTTTGAAAGGCAAAGAAACAGGTTGCAAATAATTCAAATGCTAATTCGTGCGATTTTTTGACTTTTTTCGATTTTCGTAGGTCAACGCCGATCGCTTGTAACCCGGCAGAGTTTTAAAAAGAGGGTTAACTGGAAATTTTATTTCAATATTTAACTTTAACTCTGCTAGAAGACTGTTATTTGAGTATATATGTTTTCTGCTCTGGTTATTAAATATATGTAAATGATAAAAAAACCTTCAGAGATTTTTCTTTTTATTATGTTTATTGAAATTATATTTGAGTTCCCTTTGTAGTGGCGTAGACAAAGTTCTTTCTGAGTGAGAGTCTCTTGATAATAAAATGCGAATTTTGATGCAAAAAATACTGAAGGCGCAAGTGATAAAAATAGTGATCTAAATCAATAACTATCATGTAGCAAAACGGGATTAGAAAAACAGTAGTTTGATATGCTCAAGTCACTCTTTCTTGCAATAGTGGTAGTATTGAAGAGAGAGGGAATAGCAGAAAAGACATAAACAGTACGATGCCAGAGAAAATCACCGTCACCGCCACCCCCAAGCTCCAGCCATCTGCCATCCGTAGGATTCATCGCAGCCGCAGTTGGGGAGCCGAATCGAATTTAATCAGTTGTAGTTTCTTCAATGAATTTAATTGTTAACATAACATTCAGTTTTTGTTTGGGACGATTTGCAAACACTTTCTGGCGTGCACTAGTGCCCTCGCTTTTTACAGGTATTGTGAGTTTTCCCAAGCGCGTTTGCCGACCCAGAGAGGTCACAAATGTTAAAGTCTTGTCCGACGGGGTAGACGACACCCTAATACCGTCCGCAGCACGTATTTCGGTTGCTACATACAATCATCATAAGTGCATATGTGGACTGCTTTATGTGGAAGTCCATAACCTATTCTCAATAGTCTAGTATAGTATATTTTCCCGATATTATTTCATCAGAATAAAATTCTGATACTTGACACCTTGTTTCCCGTGAAAGGTACAACAACAGCCACATGGCAGCGAAATAAGTAGTCTACAGAGCTTCTCTCCAGGGCTTCAGTAGGTTAGCTTTCTGAAGAATTTGTTTATTAAAATCAATCTATCAACAGACTTGATTGCGGGCGGTCGTTATTTAAGCTAAAAAATGCTACAAGTTTGTAATAAAAGTCCTGGATAGGCGAGGTCTTTCACAAAAACATATGTTTTGTATACCTTAAAATTTTTTTAGAACAATGTTTCATTGTAAACCACAATTAACAGTGTTAAGTACAAAAAACTAAATTTTATGTAACTTTCATATAAAACACTCCAATGAAGATAGGGATTTCGCTTGTTCTGAAATATTTATTATCTTGACATTCTCTAAATTGTTTTTTATTTGTTTTTTCAATTTTTATCATCGACAGCATCAATTAACGTTTAATACTTTGAGATAACATGAGTCAATCATACAAATTATTGTTCTGAAAACACCATTAAGCTAGGTTGCAAAAGCCGCTAAGGAATTTAGTTCCACTTTTTACCCTTTTAGAACACAGTGCACAGTGGTACAGAACGACAACAACTTAGGCGGAAATGGAGTTTTCGATATTTTCTTGAGCCATACTCTCAATGAAAAAGTGGGTTCTTATAAATAGGTCTACTTTTCAATTGAAGTGAGAACTAGGGTGGTCCTGAAATCAGTGAAATGAAATAATATTGTTTTTTTATTCAGGGAATGTTATAGTATTTCCTGGTTAAGCTGTAGCTCACGTCAATTTGGCAACTTTGCAGGAGACTACTTCTCTACAGTTCTTGAATTGAGTGAATTAAAGCAATTTGCCAAGAGTGGCTTAAAAACTCAGATTTTTGCTGTATTTTTATATCAAATTCTTTCGTGAAATTATGTTAAATTGACTACTTCAATGCAACAGCTTTAACACTGAAAGGGACACGCGAGGTAATCATGGATTGTTCAAGTGTGACTCGTGGTGGTTTTATCCTAAGTGCATCCGCGTTATCGAGTGCATAATCTATCATATCACTAGAAAAACAATGCATCTGAAATTTTGTTTCCAGTACAATTGCCAATTATCTCCGTTCCGTGCACGGTCGTTGTATCCCGAGCAGGAAGAAATATCATAATAATATCAAAACCTGATAATGAAAACTCGATAATACCACACCTCATTCTGACCTTAACATGGTTTACATAGTTGGTAAAATAACAAAAAATAATACCAAAATACCATATGACCATATAAATAGTAAATCTTGATATTCTAATAACAAACCAAGAACTTGCATTAAAAATCATGAAAATAACTGATTCAGATATTCTCGAATTACTAGATACTAAATGCGTAACTTAATATATTATAAATAAGTAATAACGAACTATTTGCACATTAAACGCGCCTTTGATAAGATATTCGAGAATCAATTCAAATATCTTATTAAAGGCACAACCAGGTATGATATCAAAATTTGATATTATTATTTGCATGTACCTGTTAGAAACGTGAATGTCTTTCGAATAACACGATAAGACCTCAAAACAAAATATGCTATTGATAAGTTATGGTTTTGCTATTTTATCCTGCCCGGGATACGGTTGGATTTGCGTGTTATTCGTCAATTCGTGAATAGATTAATTGAAATGTGGACAAATTTTGGGTGATTTTGTGCGTTACGGATGATTACCGATTGTTATTTTAGGTAACTAAAATTGATTAGGTATTCTGATTTTCCGAACTGGGATAATAAAAAACGGACCGAAAAAACGCGAAAAATACGCTAATTTCGCAGCTAATAAACATTGTTAGAAGCATAAATTTTGATATGCTAAGTTGATGTTTTATGAAATCGAATTTTTCTCATAATTGGTATAACAAATTTACTTCCACGTTTCTGAAATAAAATCGTTTGCTACTTCAATGTATCTTTCCGTTATATTCCACCAAGTTTTTCAATTCGTGCTACATTTATCTCGCGAGAAACCGACACAATTTTTCAAGAAAGGGTTCTCGAGATTTTGCCGAAACAAAACCTTGTAAGTTCGTAATCTGCCACGTTACATGTTGTAAAGTGAAATGATTCCCCCGGAGGCTCGCAAACATTTGCTCGCGACAAAACTAATTGGACGCGAGCCCATCACTGTGCTGCTGGAAGCTATTATGTACATCCTGCACCAGGGCCACCACACTCTGATTCCAGAACCACACATTCTTGTCTGCATAGCAGAGAATAAAAGCAGCATTGTTTCCATTGTGTGCAGTGAAAAATGATCCTCTGGCAATTGGCGAAACGAAACGAAACCGGAGTGGGGAGGCCATTTGCCACGTAGAATATGGCAAATGAATGGACTCGCATGGCATCAGGAATTTCTTTGTTTTTCCTCTCCCCCCTCCCACCGGTTGAGTGGCTTTTCGCCGTGATGACGACGACCAGTAGCTCGGTGATCGGTGGAAGGATAACATTCCAAATAGGATTAACTTAACAAACTCTCTTCAGTGCACAGTTGCAACGCAAGAAGTCTGTTGTTGCTAAAATAAAGCTGCTAGAGTGTTTTTTTTATTCTCGCTTATTTTCCGTCGGTCTAGTTCCGCCACTGTTGTGGCCAATCACCGACGCCCAGGGAGGCGATTCCACACCCAGGACCCTAACTCACGACCCGTTTATTAACGGTCCGGCGCCAACGGCTTTACTTCCTCATGCGATGGAAGGCGTGATCCCAGAGATTTTTCGCCTCAGAAAATCTCCCGGTGTCGGCTAGGATTGAATCTAGACCAGTTGGGTTGGTTGTGAGTGGATCACGCCACCTCACAACCATCGACACCTATGTCGGCGGTGGGATTCGAACCCAGGCGTCGAGCGTGGTTGGCGGAGACGTTACCAACCACACTAGGCCAGAGTGTGCCTTTGTTTGCCAGCTTTCGGTTGGGCTCTGTGCCAAACCAGTGATGAGCAGTTGATCGAATGAGACATTCCCCTTTTTTTTTTCTTCATTAGATTTTTTAATTTTCCGCTGCTGCATTCTGTTGCGAATAAATCGATTCTACTTTATAGTCCAGAACAGTTATAGAACGTCGACAGCAGTTTTGAAATAGCCGGACGAATATTCATGAGATGCAGTAGAAATTACTCATTCGATTTCAGCACAGACAGGCTTGGCTTTAAAGCTCAACATCGACTGCCCGCAACTGAAACCAACGTTTCCTCTTATCACCGCACCGCATATTGCCACAGCAAAGCTTAATTACCGTTTGCAATAATAATGATCAAGGTGAATATTATTCTGTGTCCAAGAGTGTTTCTTATCTAAACCCCAGTTTCCACCCTACCACCCATCGCAACTTAAATGATGATTTAACACTTGTGTATGCTCAATCGAACCCATATGCTCCAGAAGCAGAGGGACCTTAGAAAGACAAGCCACAAAGGCAGGGAAAATCTTCCGCTCTGCTAGCTTAGCTTTGACCATTATTGGTTTTAATGAGCTCAGTCAGGACACAAGCAGACAACCACAGTAACAACCGGATGCTCTTTTGAGATTTGTAATAAACTGATATTGTTGTTATTAGAATGCAATTGAGCAAACAACAAACAACCATCGGCATAAGCGCCAGCCTACGTGCTACTTCCCTGATCCCTGCTGCCATGTTTTAATTGTATCTGGATCTGCTCGTCCGGTGGCGAAACAGTCAACATCGGAAGTTAAATTGTTGGCCATACTCCTCGGTGCTGCAATCGTCGTCGGTTAGGTCAGGTCTTCCAAAGTTGGACAATGCTTGCCTCTTTTTCACCTCACCACGACTGCTGATGGTCCGTTGATTCCATGACAACCGGCAGCCGAAACACGATGAATACGAACGGAACGCGAGCAGAACAGCAGAGATTCAACGTTGAAGTTTCGTAATGAGCTTGAAATGCAAATATTTACGTCAACTAATAAATCATTTCTGCTCACTAATGAATGGGAGAAGGTGCGAAGAATGGAAACTTCCGTCTAAAAAGGCATTTGACAGATGAGGGGGAATAGATAATGATGACGACGACGATAATGATCGTTATAAGATTGAAAATGATAGATGAAAAAATATGACGGATGATGGATGGTATTCGACAGATGATAGATGATAGATGATAGATGATAGATGATAGATGATAGATGATAGATGATAGATGATAGATGATAGATGATAGATGATAGATGATAGATGATAGATGATAGATGATAGATGATAGATGATAGATGATAGATGATAGATGATAGATGATAGATGATAGATGATAGATGATAGATGATAGATGATAGATGATAGATGATAGATGATAGATGATAGATGATAGATGATAGATGATAGATGATAGATGTTAGATGATAGATGATAGATGATAGATGATAGATGATAGATGATAGATGATAGATGATAGATGATAGATGATAGATGATAGATGATAGATGATAGATGATAGATGATAGATGATAGATGATAGATGATAGATGATAGATGATAGATGATAGATGATAGATGATAGATGATAGATGATAGATGATAGATGATAGATGATAGATGATAGATGATAGATGATAGATGATAGATGATAGATGATAGATGATAGATGATAGATGATAGATGATAGATGATAGATGATAGATGATAGATGATAGATGATAGATGATAGATGATAGATGATAGATGATAGATGATAGATGATAGATGATAGATGATAGATGATAGATGATAGATGATAGATGATAGATGATAGATGATAGATGATAGATGATAGATGATAGATGATAGATGATAGATGATAGATGATAGATGATAGATGATAGATGATAGATGATAGATGATAGATGATAGATGATAGATGATAGATGATAGATGATAGATGATAGATGATAGATGATAGATGATAGATGATAGATGATAGATGATAGATGATAGATGATAGATGATAGATGATAGATGATAGATGATAGATGATAGATGATAGATGATAGATGATAGATGATAGATGATAGATGATAGATGATAGATGATAGATGATAGATGATAGATGATAGATGATAGATGATAGATGATAGATGATAGATGATAGATGATAGAAGATAGATGATAGATGATAGATGACAGATGATACACGATGGATGATAGATGATAGATGATAGATGATAGATGATACACGATAGATGATAGATGATGGATGATAGATGATAGATGATAGATGATAGATGATAGATGATAGATGATAGATGATAGATGATAGATGATAGATGATAGATGATAGATGATAGATGATAGATGATAGATGATAGATGATAGATGATAGATGATAGATGATAGATGATAGATGATAGATGATAGATGATAGATGATAGATGATAGATGATAGATGATAGATGATAGATGATAGATGATAGATGATAGATGATAGATAATAGATGATAGATGATAGATGATAGATGATAGATGATAGATGATAGATGATAGATGATAGATGATAGATGATAGATGATAGATGATAGATGATAGATGATAGATGATAGATGATAGATGATAGATGATAGATGATAGATGATAGATGATAGATGATAGATGATAGATGATAGATGATAGATGATAGATGATAGATGATAGATGATAGATGATAGATGATAGATGATAGATGATAGATGATAGATGATAGATGATAGATGATAGATGATAGATGATAGATGATAGATGATAGATGATAGATGATAGATGATAGATGATAGATGATAGATGATAGATGATAGATGATAGATGATAGATGATAGATGATAGATGATAGATGATAGATGATAGATGATAGATGATAGATGATAGATGATAGATGATAGATGATAGATGATAGATGATAGATGATAGATGATAGATGATAGATGATAGATGATAGATGATAGATGATAGATGATAGATGATAGATGATAGATGTTAGATGATAGATGATAGATGATAGATGATAGATGATAGATGATAGATGATAGATGATAGATGATAGATGATAGATGATAGATGATAGATGATAGATGATAGATGATAGATGATAGATGATAGATGATAGATGATAGATGATAGATGATAGATGATAGATGATAGATGATAGATGATAGATGATAGATGATAGATGATAGATGATAGATGATAGATGATAGATGATAGATGATAGATGATAGATGATAGATGATAGATGATAGATGATAGATGATAGATGATAGATGATAGATGATAGATGATAGATGATAGATGATAGATGATAGATGATAGATGATAGATGATAGATGATAGATGATAGATGATAGATGATAGATGATAGATGATAGATGATAGATGATAGATGATAGATGATAGATGATAGATGATAGATGATAGATGATAGATGATAGATGATAGATGATAGATGATAGATGATAGATGTTAGATGATAGATGATAGATGATAGATGATAGATGATAGATGATAGATGATAGATGATAGATGATAGATGGTAGATGATAGATGATAGATGATAGATGATAGATGATAGATGATATCATCTATCATCTATAAATATTTATTAGGTTGATGAAGAATCTAATAACGTTGCAATCTAGAATTCAAGCATACGCCATAAAATATATAAATTTGTAGTTTTTTTTTGTTCATACAACATTTATTTGACACCGCACAATACAATATAATGTTTAACGGCGCCAATATATCTAGTGTCTTATCTTATGAACTAAGGGTAAATTTTTTATCCTCGCTGCCAACTACTAGCTAAATAAATTAGTAGTGTTTGCTTCTTTCTACTAAGGTTTATAACGAATATTTTCATTCGGCCAGCTCTATAGTCATCATTCTACTTCCATTGTTGTTGCTAGAGTTTTTTTTTTTGTTATCAAAACATATATTTCACACAGCCGTCTTCCATCATCCATCATCTATTATCTGTCATCTTTCATCTATCATCTACCATCCATCATCTATCATCTATCATCTATCATCTATCATCTATCATCTATCATCTATCATCTATCATCTATCATCTATTATCTATCATCTATCATCTATCATCTATCATCTATCATCTATCATCTATCATCTACCATCCATCATCTATCATCTATCATCTATCATCTATCATCTATCATCTATCATCTATCATCTATCATCTATCATCTATCATCTATCATCTATCATCTATCATCTATCATCCATCATCTATCATCTATCATCTATCATCTATCATCTATCATCTATCATCTATCATCTATCATCTATCATCTATCATCTATCATCTATCATTTATCATCTATCATCTATCATCTATCATCTATCATCTATCATCTATCATCTATCATCTATCATCTATCATCTATCATCTATCATCTATGATGATAGATGATAGATGATAGATGATAGATGATAGATGATAGATGATAGATGACAGATGATAGATGATAGATGATAGATGATAGATGATAGATGACAGATGATAGATGATAGATGATAGATGATAGATGATAGATGATAGATGATAGATGATAGATGATAGATGATAGATGATAGATGATAGATGATAGATGATAGATGATAGATGATAGATGATAGATGATAGATGATAGATGATAGATGATAGATGATAGATGATAGATAATAGATGATAGATGATAGATGATAGATGATAGATGATAGATGATAGATGATAGATGATAGATGATAGATGATAGATGATAGATGATAAATGAAAGATGATAGATGATAGATGATAGATGATAGATGATAGATGATAGATGATAGATGATAGATGATAGATGATAGATGATGGATGGTAGATGATAGATGAAAGATGACAGATAATAGATGATGGATGATGGAAGACGGCTGTGTGAAATATATGTTTTGATAACAAAAAAAAACTCTAGCAACAACAATGGAAGTAGAATGATGACTATAGAGCTGGCCGAATGAAAATATTCGTTATAAACCTTAGTAGAAAGAAGCAAACACTACTAATTTATTTAGCTAGTAGTTGGCAGCGAGGATAAAAAATTTACCCTTAGTTCATAAGATAAGACACTAGATATATTGGCGCCGTTAAACATTATATTGTATTGTGCGGTGTCAAATAAATGTTGTATGAACAAAAAAAAACTACAAATTTATATATTTTATGGCGTATGCTTGAATTCCAGATTGCAACGTTATTAGATTCTTCATCAACCTAATAATTATTTAGTCCATGTGTTAAAACAATATTGATAACTTGAATCTACAAGTTTCAGTAGTACAAGCGTTAACCTGAATATTCCTCTTTTTGAAAATTGCTAGATCAGAATAAACTCGAGCATTGATAGGTGAAAAATATTACAACCGAAGCGACCTCTACAAACTGCTAGCGCTCTACGGCGCCAAATCTCAGCTGAACCTCGCTGGAAAATGAGTTCCTCCGTGCGACGGAAAACAGTACTCCCCCAGTGAATCCTTGCACCGAATCAAAACATGTTTTGCTGTGTCGCTCTCCAGAGTTCGCAACCACTCTCTCTTTCTCTGTTTTCTCCAGTTGCGAAGCGAATTTTCCCAACCAGTTTTCCCTGTTCATCTCCAGCAGCAGCAGGGCTTAGCATCACCTCTCGGGCTGCATTCGCAAAACAGATCTCGGTTCGTGGCTATCGGAGTCGGTCGCACGCATTCATCGTGTCGGAGTTACAGTTTTTCGAATAGTGAAGCGCCGTGTGTTTAATTTTATTTATAATATCCAAGAGTAAAAATCCACTAATCAGCGAAAGTAAAATTAATACTAGCACTTGTAGTTGGTGAGGTGCGATTTGGATTAATTATCTCAATCGTGTGTATGTAAAGGTGTGTGTGTGGTCAGTGCGAGCAGTAACGGAGTTTGAATTCCCAGTCGTCTGGCACCGCATGCATGGTGAAGGTAGAATAAGTGAAGGGTTACCAGTGGGAGAAGGAATCAACGTCTATCAAACTGGCGGGGTGACAGCGGAACGTAGAAAATCGTTCGTCGCATTCATTGTCAAAGGATTAAAGTGAAATTTTCGGTACGGGGTAGCGAGTGTCAACAAAGCGTAAACAAAGGAGCGATATTCGTCGAAAGGAAAAGTTTCAGACGGATGATAAGGCAGAAAAGCTTGCAATAAAAATTTCACCAGCGCGCAACGAGACAACGCGAGTGGGAACAGTTCTTATCACCTTTGAAAGACGAAGTTTTATCCTTCGTCAAAGCGGCAACAAACAAAGTGGAAAGTGAAGCATCAACGTTTCGGGCGATAAAGTGCGAAAGCGCTAAATTCTCACACGAGCTCCAGGATAGGAGTAAACTTCAAAGTTTTGGATGCGTGAATTATTCATTGACGCACCAAGCCATTGAGTTCATCTACCGACGGTAGGAACGGAAGAGTAAATACTCGAGATCTACGTTAAGCCAATCAGGTTGATTTGATTCTGAACTGTGTGGGGGGGAAAAGCGGAAAAAAGAAGAAGTGAAAAAGGTATCTGTACCACAGGAAGTGCTTACATCTCGGTTCCCGGTGAGCGTTTTTTTGTGAGTGTGGAATAAGGTGATTAAGTGGATGATAGCAAAACCCAGAGCGGTGAGTGAAGTTTGAGACGAAGCTAAATATATCGGTGAAACCTGTAATAGATAGTCATCCTGGAGCAAAAGAAGCTGATGTAGCAAAAGTGAAAGCACCGCTGCATAATTGGTTGTTGTTCATCGTTAATGGTAAATGAATTTTGGAATGAAAAATGCTGATCAGTGTAAGGAAGGATTTGAAAAATAATTTCTGTTTCACGCTTTGATTTTATGTGAGAGCTTGAAACTTATTTCGAAATTTCCACAGTACAAAAGTCAATTTTGTCGAAGCAGAAAGCAATCTTTCACGAATAACATGTGCACATCCATTCTCAAATGTTTTGTTTTGGTTACGCGAAAAAAAACTTGTATTTAATTTCTTACACATTTCCTCTATGAAAGAGCAAAAAGACCTTTTTTGTTTCAAACCAAGTGGAAAACGAACTCTTACCAGAGTCTGTATCTAAAATACTTTGAGTAAATACCATGAAACTTATTGCAAAGAAAATAACTACGTTATATCACGGAACTTTTTGTTCTGCTCTAAACTGTAAACAAAACTAAAAATAAGTGTTTTTTCTTATTTTTTCTTAATTTTCAACCTCAACTTTACGAACTGTAAATGTTTTGTACTGGTTCCTGTTCGTAAAAAAACTTTAAAACGAAATCTCACCTGCTGTGAGCTGATACAAACGTGCATTCAAGTATGTTTTTCACAAGCACACTCTGCAGCCTTTAGCAAACTCAGTTTGCACAAGGAACAAAAACAAGTTATTCATCCAACTTCCAACAGGATTCCGATTCGCAATAAAGTTTCTACTCGAGGCTCTCCGCAATCGTTAGGTGTGACGGTACTGGTTTAGTATAGACGGATACACATTTCACGTACAAGAAGCATCGAGTGAAGTTATCATTATTCTTTGAGAAGAAAAGGGTTCTAAGCTTCCTTCTTTGAACAGTGGAAAAGACACTTTCCTTCTTAAGAATAGTAGTAACAAAGTTGCAGAAATTTCCGAATAGCAAGATTTGCTAGAACGGCGGTTTTTATATCAGATCTAAGAAATGTGAAGACAGAGACTTATGATCCCATTAATATAGAAGCCATTCGCTTTTCTTTGCTCATTTGTTCTTGTAAAAGCAATATTCAATCAAATAAGTTCACCAAGATTCTTCGAGAACTGAGTCAAAGCACTTTTGCTAGTGGTCATGCCGCTTAACTGAGTCGTACACCGCCTTGAAATCCACTTAAAATTAATAAGTGGAACATGTCTGTTATCTGTTGCTCAATAAATTATGGAATGATCTTCTCTAAAGCTGTCTTGACAAACGCTGCCAAAGGTTATTATTCTCAACAACAGAATATGTTGACTCGGCTGTTGTTAGAAAATTAGTCAGTCGAAAGATTATTTTGATTTTCCTGTTCTACAAAACTGAACCCAACTGTTTCGAGCGATGTTTCCTCGAAAAAAGGGAAATGTTCGCTTAGTTATCAAAACTAAATCTAAATGCAATGGTCCGTCTCTGGTATAAAAATAAATTAATTAAAAATTAAAATATTCGTGATATTTCATGCAGATAAACTCACTATCATGCACTAAACAACACTCCCCTATTATTTTTGTCAAAGTCATTTATTTTTCAATACTCCCTGATTACTTCTAGCGCTGCCGAAAGTGTGTACAATAACTGGAAAAAAGGGAAATGTTCAGGAATAGAGAGAGCCGTGTGGCCAAGGATTAGGTATGCCTTTATTCACTGTGGCATTTGCTATGCTTTTCTAGGTTATAATTTTATCTAAATTAATGAATAGTAACATCTGATGCAATTTGAATGTTTCTGTACATAGCTACATAGCAGTTTTTCTCCACTTAAAGCTGGTATACTACCTGGAATTTCATAAATAAAATCAACGCGATTCGAAAGTACTTAAACTAAAATAGAATTGAATTCTTGTGGGTATTAGGATTGTTTAATATGTAAACGGAATGAGCTTGTCAACCAGCAATTATTATTTCATAAAAAAATTGTTAAGTTCACTTAACTTTTTCTTTGATTTAAAACAATTTTCAAAAACTTCTACTATCGCTTGATTGGTCCTTACACAAGTTTGGTAAATCGAGTTTATTAGTCAGAAGAGACTCAAATAATTTGCGTTTACAGACAATCAGTTAAACTATGAAATGCGTTGACAGAGATTTTCGTATAGATACTGAGAAATTCCATAAACAATATTCCAATTTTATTTTTAGTTTCAGTTGGAATATTTTGTTCGACTGAATTTTTGCTCAGGTATTCCTATGGGATAAGATGTCGTTTTATGCTAATACTTTTTTTTTTTTGAATCATTGGTATAATGTCTTCGGTAAAGTTGTGGATAGTAATTCAGTCCTCCCAGAAAAATATACACCGCTGAACGAAAAAAAATGGAAAAAAAAAAACAAACAAAAATTATCGAATAAATATCTCAAGAAACCTTTATAGGGGAACTGTTCCATAATTCACCTCAGCCCATATATTCATTTTATACAACATGGAAACACAATTAAATACAGGAAAAAAACGCATATTTTCTAAATAAACCAATCTGCTAAACCATGGAATGGATCCTTCTTAGTTAACTTTAGATTTCTCATAACGTAGAATCCTCAAAAACTCACTTAAAAGCTCTAAATTTGATATTAAAGTCGGGCATCTGCACTCGAAAACTCATTTATTTCAATCACCTACCTCAGAAAACAAAATCCGCGCATTGTTCTATACGGCTACAACGGGACTCGTTTAGCAGCCAACCAAAGTTTTTTTCATCACTAGCGGACTACTCTTTATTTTAATCATTAAACAAAATCACTCACTACACTAAGAATATTTCAATCTTTGAAATGTTCACCTCAAATTCCAAAAACAAGCTTGAATTAGCAGAAATATATGAGATGAATTTCTACAATTCCTAAATTTCAACTGTATGTATTTTCATCTGTTTTCACTGCGGTGAAGAAAATCAAAAGTTGCCAAATCAGTTTCTGTTAATACGATAACATCATTCTGAAAATGTTGAATTATTCCGACATAATTGACATAAATCGACAGCACTGCAGTGGTTAACTAGGTTACCAATTTTGCATGTAAACAACTATAGCGGATACCTAGGTAACTTACTACGACGATCTGATACTGAGCTTATTTTTCAATATGATTCTTATTGGATATAATCTTTTTTCTTAATAACATGCTCACAGACTTCGACATTGTCCGAGATGGGATATTTCGTTTTTCGTAAGAAAAAACATTTAAATAAATTCAATGCAAATACAATCTAGTTCAAACCTCCGCTTATGCAATTATTATTTTCTCAAAATTTGCCTTCTAGTAAGATTTTTTTTTGGTTCTATAATCTATTCTAAATAAAAAAATTAAAAAAAAATAAAATCGTTTCATTGGGCATCGTCTTAAAATTGCTAAAATATCAAACTACTGAAATTTTGCTTATAAATGGTTTACAGAAAATTGATTTATGAAATAGTTGAAGACGTTGTTGATAAGACACGACTGCAAAATAAACGTAGAATTACGACAACCTGTCTTATTCCAATGTATTTTTTGCAGTAAGTTTGAAAATACACTCACTCGATTTGGGTTAATCGATTTGATGGTGTGAAGTGATAAATTTCAGTATAATTCTCTTTCAACTCCCTTTTTTAATAAATGATTGGTAACCTGGAAGCGAAGCTATGTTTATTTGGCCCGAAGTAATTCGAAAATAATGTTGAAGTTTGTTAGAATACAGTCGTAGATAGAGCCCCCACTTCACCGTCAAAATTAAATTTTTATTAAATACAGAGACTCATTTTTACTACTTCAATTGAAAATATGTGGTCGCCCTTAGTCCAATTCAATCATATCCAATCCAATCCAATTCAATCCAATCTTTTCTTCGGGAGCAGAACAGCTAATATTCGACAGAATACCTCCCAGGACAATAGTGATCATAACGTAGTAGACGAAAAATTCGACCTACCGGGAATTAAAGCACAGCACGGGACTTTGATTTCTCTTGATATTCCCTCCTTTGCCACGGCAAAACATTGTAACTTGCCAATTTTATGTGATTGTCTCAAATACCTACGGAAAGAACATGCGCAAACACTGGACAGTGCAGCGTAGGTGGAAGAATGCAGAAGGTTGAAAATGGGGATGAACTACGTTGCACACTGTTTGTAGATATACGGACGAACGTTATGCGCGAAGTACCTTAGGTTTTTGTCAACTGTATAACCGTCAACAAGCATATCGTTAAGGTGATACAGAAGACGAATGGCAAAGCCAGTGCCAGTGTAGAACGAAAGGTAATAAAGATTAATCCGCCAGTTTAATTTACCGTCATTTTTGATTGCTATTTACCGATCACACGGGACGATTTCAGTTCTCTTGTTGATTCTTCGCATGCACTGCAAGAAATCAGTAATCGGTTATACAAATATATTTCTGCAGGCTAGCTTTTATACGTGACTACTGAGAGTCATACTTCGGGTGGGTGTGTCGTTGTGCACTCCAGCGAGGAAAATAACAACAACAAATCATTTAGAAAATCAAATCGTTTGTATACTTAAGTGGCTAAGGCTGTGCTAAGGAAGAAAGGTACTCATTGGTTGTTCAGTTTGATTTACACTGAGACTCAGAGTTTCGCTTTATATTTGGCCTTTGTTTCAGCCCTGATTGATCAAAATATGCGTTTAACAAGGCTCTACTCTACAAGGTGTCCAAAAATTGCATTAAGGATTCCAGCCTGGGGGCTCACCCTCCATATGGTAGAAAATGGTGTTACGAACAAACTTTTTTCCGGGGGCAGCTCTAGAAAATAATATTTTTAACTGGCTTCGATGACTTTTATTGAAATAAAAATCGATTTTTCTCATGTTAAATCCCAAAAACATTCAATTTTCCATGTAACCTAATCCTTTTTTATTTTTGCAAGTTCTTTAGGACCAAAACTATAATAAAATATTTGTTTCGGTTTGTTTATCGTTAATTTTTTTTCTTAAAAAATCTTTATCCTCTGGAAAAATTTTTTTTAGGTACATGCTGACATTCAATCGATAAAAGTGAGTATCAAGCCAAACGCAACATAACTGAATACCATCAGATGCGATGTTTCATGGGGAAAAACTTTGCCAAAGACGTGGCTCTAAAATAACGTGATCTCAAGTTATTCGTGATTTACAGTGAAATAAAAAGTTGCATTTTATGTTTTCCTACATTAACATGTTTATTCACTGTATCAGATATTATCAGAGAGCAAAAAGTGTAACAATAACCATGGTAGATAGAAAAAGGTAATAGAATAAACCATACTACGAAGCTAAGTAACCAACAAAAAAGCACCATTCCGAAGACTTCGTAGGTTGCGGGTTCACGTCCCGTCTGGATGAGATTTTTTTTTTCTAAGTTTAAGTTACACTTTCTGTCCTTGTTCATT
This sequence comes from Wyeomyia smithii, assembly GCF_029784165.1. Lineage (NCBI taxonomy): Eukaryota > Metazoa > Arthropoda > Insecta > Diptera > Culicidae > Wyeomyia > Wyeomyia smithii. The sequence continues at coordinate 37,970,217 of NC_073695.1, read as the reverse complement.
TTTCGCATCCTCGTAAAATTGCATACATTGCCCCCTTTAGCAATCTTGATAATGTTTATTATTATTTCATTATTTTTTTATCTGACCTTGATCGAGTAAAAAAAAGTTTAGATAAATTTATATTACCATCTGATACGGCCAATAAACATTTAATCATAGGAAAACATAAAAATGCAACTTTTTATTCCACAGTTAATCACGATAAATCAAAATCACGTTATTTTGGAGCCATACAATCTTTGGCAAAGTTTTAAACAAACCGAAACAAGTATTTTCCAGGAAGTTTGGACCCTGAGGAACCGATGAAAAATATAAAAGGATTAGGTTTCATGAAAAAATAAATAACTAGACACGCTTCTTGGATTTAACATAAGAAAAACCGATTTTTTTTTTTTCAAAAAAGTCATCGGGGCCAGTTGAAAACATTAATTTCGATTGCTGCCTGCTTGATTTTTGGCGCACAGCTAAGTTTCTAGTCGATTGGTGTAAGAATAAAGGCATTCCGTTGGAAACTGACTGAGTTTTTAACATTTGAAAGTGAACAACTTCGTGACGCTCTCGATGTTTTCGGTTGCCGTTAGACGTAATCCTACGCCAAAAAATATACACTAAGAAGTCATAGTCATTAAAACTGGATATAATTTGGATACCCATTTTTAAACCCAAAATGATAAAAAAAAAAATTTCGAATTTGTTTGCACGTCTATAGTCATTGCAACAGCTTGTACCGATTTCTAACGTAATTTTAATTAGAAATGCTCTCAATAACTTCATGCCTGAGTGCAGCCGTCTATGAATTATTAAAAATTAGAGGGTGGCAGTGGTAGCCAAGACACAACCTCATGGTTGACGTAGAACTACGTAAATTATCATTCATCAAACTCTTAACTCTTCAGTTATATCCGTGGTGATCCTGATAAGGACTGTTTTCATCACTTGAAAAGAAATGGTCACTCACTGCAAAAAAATGCTGGCTTCATGTTGTATAATTCATAACACGTCATCCAGCATAAAGAATCGTTTTCAGAAATTTAGAATTTAGAATGCAATTTTGTTTTCCTCCACCCGCAATCACAGGATTCAACACGCCACAGCGTGATATACGGTTGCGTGGCTGAAAATGCGGTACTCCTGCTATCTGCTACCGCAACGATCAGAATGTGACTGTCCTTCATCCAAGCCGCAACACGGTACCTACTACGTTTTATTTCGTGGCGTGGCTGAGAGCTCCATCGGTCCGGTTCCACAGTTTGCCAATACGAAATTAGATTCATATTTCGTACATTCATTTTACATACAGAATAAAATCTCTTTGTGTCTTATGAAACTGGGGAAAAGACATTACTTGAAAAAAAAACCGAAGCCACATACAACAAAAATAACTAAGATAAGCGAAGCTAGATGATGTTATCGTCAAATCCCCCTAGAACAAAAACCAGACAAGATAAAGAATAAGATAATGTCATCATCGTACGCGGTCTGGTCATGACCCCTTCATACGATAACTAAAAAAAATGATCAATAGCATTAATCAGTCTTTTTCCCGGTTACTACATACAGTTGGAAGCTTTCAGTGACTGTTTTTATTCAAACTGCAACTGTGACCAAAATCCGCTATTATACTAGGCATAAACAGCGGTTTGTATAAAACTGATCCGATTTCAATCAGAAGTTCGGTGAGTTCCGCAGGAGATGCGAATAGCGTTTTTGAAAACTCAATACACTTAATTCAAAATGTTGAAGCGTCTTACGAAACACGGTTTATTTGACTTCACAGCAACATTTCAAGCTACATTTTTATGTCTGTCATCAGTCAATGTCAGCGCGAACAAAATTTGGTTGTTCCCCAATCGCACAGCAACAATATGCAACACACAAGAGCGTGATATACTGCTGTGTGGCTGATTCTGCGATACCTTTTGCTGTCAGCTTTCATGTGACTGAGAGCTCCGGTTGCCAAACCGGAATGAGATAGGGTAACGGGGGTATTTTGGCTCGCTTTAGGAAGTGATTTCACAATTTATTCAAAAAAAAAACATGATTTTTTCAACATAAATACCTGCTCTATCATACCATTGTCGAGAGCAATGTGTCTACTTCGTTATACATTGTTCAACAACGTAGTTTATTGGAAAATCTCCTAGAAATATAAAAATTTTTACACGGTGCTATAAACATATTTAGGTATTTGCAGCCAGTTTCATATCGTTAAATAAATTATTATCGATGAATAAATTAAGAAATAATTACCTGTAAACTACTAGAAGCTGCTTCTCCGTTCAGTGCTCAACGGTCGCGTCTTCCAAAACTGGGAGAATGACGAAATTTGAAAAAAGGCGAAGTCACTTAGGGGCCGTTCAATAATTACGTAAGCAAACAGGGGGCGGGAGGGGGAGGTGCAATTTTCTTACGCTATCTTACAAAGGAGGACGGGGGGTGAATTGATTACACAGTGCAACAAAAATGTTGCCTTGGCTTCTATATATGATTTTTTGATGAAGTTTGATGCAAAAATAAATTTCCCCGAGTTTGAACATATTTTAACTCAAGGGGCAACAATGGCGCCATTTTGAATTTTCGCGAAATGAGAAATTTTCGATGTTTTTTGACACCATTTTTTTAAGACCAAATATCAAAATTCTAAGAGTTTGTCCACATATTAGCATCTTCTTACCCATCTTTAAAAAAAAATAGTAGGAGGTTGTATCCAAGACACGACCGCATAAATGAAGTAGAGCTACGTACACTATTAAAAAATGCATTGAGTGTTTTATTACCCTAATAACACAACTGGTTTTATCAATGTTTTATAGTGCTTTTTTGACTGTATTGAGCGCTATGAAACTTTGATAAAACCAATAGTTTTACTTGGGTAATGAGTTATAATGTCTACTAATGAAGGGTTGGGAATTTCGTGAACCGGATTCAGCAGTTAGCAGAACGTGCCGAGTTAAAAGCCATACACAGCACACACGCACAAATCATACCATATCATACAGACATACACACATCATACCATATCATACAGACACACACACATCATACCATATCATACACACAAATCATACCATATCATACACAAACACACACACACATCATATCATGTCACGTCACACATCATGTCACACACATCATACCATACACACATACACACACACATATCACGGTGCTCCCACAGACCGTTATTATAAAATAAAATGCACCAAAGAATCAGAGTACACCATTCGATTCGTTATGACGTTCAGAATCTCTGGTCAAAATTTCAAAATCATCGTACGGTACATTTTTGAATAATGCCCTTTTAAAGGTCGTAAAGTACAAAAAAGTAATATAAAAACGACGAAATATTTATTGTAAAACACATTTTCAGCCACCATTTTATGAAATAACTTCCAAAATAGTTTCTACACATTCCAAGTATTATATTTCAAGACATTAACAATTGGTGAAAGGATTTATTTAAAAATCTCACAGTGTACAGTGGTCTAAATTCGAAATATTGTGATCGCTTTAGATTTGACTATGAAAAACTGATTTTATGTACTCAATGTCTTCGGCAAAATAATTCCATAGAACAAGGCCTTACTTTTAGCGTTTTTGGTTTTTCGATCAATCCACCTAACAGTTAGATAAAAAAAATATTTTTTCTAATTTTCAATATACCAGATATCTTCCTTCAGCAAAGTTGTGGAAAATTTCAAAAAAAAACAATTGCTTAATACTGCGATGTTCTATCTGTACGTTAAAAACGACAAAATAGAGTTTTGTGGAACACCCATTTTTAAAATAAGTTTTTTGTCTATAACTTTTTCTGTGATTGTCAAAACAATAAATTTTACAAAGTCTTGAGGGAAGCTTAGTTGAATGCATAAATTCTAAGAACATTTTGCATTGTTTTTACTATTTCAGACGAAATTATAGACAAAAAACTGGTTTTAAGGAGGAGTGTTCCACATAAATCTCTATTTTATGGTGTTTAACGTACAGATAGAACATCGCAGTATTCAGCAATTGTTTTTTTTTTTTTTGAAATTTTCCACAACTTTGCTGAAGGAAGATATCTGGTATATTGAAAATTAGAAAAAATATTTTTTTTATCTAACTGTTAGGTGGATTGATCGAAAAACCAAAAACGCCAAAAATAAGGCCTCGTTCTATGAAACAAATTTGCTGGAGACATTGAGTACATAATATCAATTTTTCATAGTCAAATCTAGAACGATCACGATATTTCGTATTCAGACCACTGTGCACTGTGGGATTTTAAAATAAATCTTTCCACCAATTGTAAATGTCTTGAAATATAATACTTGAAATGTGTAGAAACTATTTTGGAAGTTATTTCATAAAATTGTGGCTGAGAAACATGCTTTACATTGAGTATTTTGTCGTTTTTATATCACTTTTTCGTACTTTACGACCTTTAAAAGGGCCTTACTCAAAATGTACCGTACGATGATTTTGAAATTTTGACCAGAGATTCTGGACGTCATAACCAATCGAATGGTGTACTCAGATTCTTTGGTGCATTTTTTTTATAATAACGGTCCGCGGGAGCACCGTGATATCATACACACACACATCATACCATATCATACAGACACACACACACATACCATATCATACAGACACACGCACACATCATACCATATCATACACACACATCATGCCATATAATACACACACACATCATACCATATCATACACTCACATATCATTCACACACACATATAATACAAACACACATATCATACACACACACTAACACACATATCATACACACACACGAACACACATCATACCATATCATACACACACATCTCACAAATCAAATATCCCACATGCTACAGCTCTCAACACACGCTCAAGTGCTCCTCACACTGCTTCCGGGCCGGGTCCGTGTTCTCTCCGGGAGTGGCAGTGGCAGTGTGCATAGCGCTTAAAGTTTTCCGCACACGCTATAGATATGCACATGCGTTATACATACATACACGCTGGATGGCGTTAGCTTCCCAGACCACTTGGAGGTGCTGGTCTCGTTCAATTTCTGGATGTATTCACCCAACGATATCTGAAATGGATTACCGCTGGTGGGGTCCAACCCAGATCGAAGGGTAACCAAACTAAACGAGGAACTGCTGCTGCCCACTGCCAACGCCATTGCCACCATCGCTGCTACCAACGGTTTCCATCGCCGCTGCCACCGCCAGGGGAACGGCAAGACGACGCCACTCGCGTGAACCATGGCATCGGCCTAATCCGATGTTGCAATCCACTGCCGCTATAATCCTATGGACAGTCCGTCCGTCTCACCGTTCGCCAAAAGAATGTGACTAACTCAACCAGAAACACCCTTTTGACGTTGGACTAACGTCTATATCGAAGTTAGGCACCTGAATTTGAAAATCTAGTAATTCAACCGGGGAAAACCAGGGAAAAGTGGTCAGGTTTAGAGCGCTTATATATCAGTCATTTCTTTTCAGAATTTCGAGGTTTTTGCATCAACCGATCAGAAATTCTTTTACGGTTGAATTTATGTAACAAAAATAACCTATTGTTCGAGATACACTATTGAAAAATTGATAAATCACATCGATTGTCTAAATCATACCGAGCAACCAATCACCACCTCTCTTCACAAGCACAGTCGACACTAACGGATACAACCGATCTGACTTTGTAAACAGTCTCACAGCTTTCAACCAATAACGAGCTCGCTTTCGGTGGCTGCAACAGGTGTTTCAACACCGTTTTAAAATGCTTCTTTTATCATTACCACTGAACAGATTCTAAACACCAATGGCTTGATTGATAGGGGAAATATTGCGCAAGATTGTCATATAATAAATTAAATATGTTTTCGATACTGAACTAGTTAAAAGTTGTGTTAAAAGTCGTGCACATTCAACCAATCACAAGCTCGCTTCTTGTTTGCTCGCGGATGGATTTTTGCTTTGGGCTATATAATAGCCTGTGTCGTCTCATAGCAGTCATCAGTTAACAAGTGAAAGGCCACCAGGCCGGTCTTGTATAATCAGCAGCGGTGGCTGATTCCAGCGGCCAAACTGAGCTGCAGCAGAACCAGAGCGGTGGTATCAGGCAGCAGCGGCGGAGGTAGTGGGAAGCTGTATTTCTTCATTCAGTTCGGTGCTCCTTCGATCTGAGTTGGACCCCACCAGCGGTAATCCAATTCAGATATCGTTGGGTGAAAACGTTGGGTGTGTGTGCAGTGTGCACATATAGCGTATGTGCATCTGTATTGCTATGACATTTGCGATGATATGGATGGCGCTGTTGCGTGTGTATGGCTAGCTATAGCGTGTGTAAGACACTAGCATGTGTAGCATATTATGGCTATTGCGTGTATATCTTCAGCGTGTGTACGGATAGTTATAGCTTGTGTGTGGATAGCTGCTGCGTGTGTAATGATTAGTTATAGCGTATGTATGGATAGTAATAGCACATGGTTGGATAGCTTATGCGTGTGTATAGATAGTTGTATCGGATGTATGAAAAGGAATAGCGTGTGTATGGATAGCTATAGCTACAGCGTGTGTATGAATAGTTTTAACGCGTGTTTAGATAGTTATAGCATGTGTGTGAATAACTATAGCGGGTGTTTATCGAAGATTATTATTGTCATTGAAAATATTAAAACGTCTTAACGAACACAGTTGTGAATTTGATTTTACAGCAGCGATTTTAACTTCTTCAGCCAGTCTTTATTCATCGAGGAAAAATTACTACCTATGAATGATCAACACTAATTTACTAGAAATTTGATTTAGATCAAAACGGGTTCTTTTGAGTATCATAAGTTATTGGTAAAAAGAGTTGCAAGTTTTCTCAATGAGCACTCATTAAATTTTCGTTTTTGTTTCTCGGTGCGCGGTTTTGATTTTGTTTCTCGCACACAGAGAAAGAAACAAACTTGTCGCTATCGTGAAAAATAACGAAACAATTAGAAATGCTCTAAATCACAACTGAAGAAGTTAAGATATTTTCCTGTCACTCGCCCAAACCTTGATAACAACTACCGAAAAACGTGTGATTGAGCTCTTGCTATATTGAGTTATTGAACCAAACGTTTTTTTTTTTTCAAATACATGAAGTTATATGCTGGGCTGGAACTAACCTAGCATGAGTTTTATCGATTAAATGTCAAACAATTATTAAATTTAAAATTTTCGGTTGAATCGTTCTGGGCTCCAATTTCAGATAGTTTCGTAAAGTTTGCTTTTTGCTTAGATAGGAAAATTTTACCAATTCGCTCAATTAAATGATTGTCTTGGTAGTGCAGCAAACAAAGGGTTGATTCGAATATGTATGAAATGACAGCGATTAAATAAAAGATATCCATTCTTTTAGTATATATTATTATTTATAACGTTTTAACGTCTCAGCATCCAGAAATGCACTGTTAGATAAAATTTCAGCAAATAATAGAGTTGCAATTCTCTCTATTATTTGTTTTCATGGAATATAAGAATACCGTAGTCCAACGTCATGCGGTCGTGTCTTGAATACCACCCTCCTACTTTTATAACCAAAGAATGCTCTTACATAGGCCCCGCCTTTTTGTTGAGTTTTACCACTGTCTAATCTTCTTCAGGCGAGATTGCACAGTTCGCATTTAATTTTTGTATCCAGCGGAAAAACACCGATGGTGCTCTCGCACACGCAACGATATAACCCGTATCGTGTTGCGGATGGGAACGTCAAGCGATTTTTTCGCTCGATGTTGCGTGTTGCATATCGTGTTGGAGCTTTGCGGCTGGAAGACAACAAAATTCTGAATCCAGAACAAATTATTGCTGTGAGGTCGAATCAATCGCCATTCTTAGGGCGCTCTAACATTTGAATGAAGTGTAATATTTTCATATTTTCGTGCAACGAGCAGCTGTTGAAAGGTTGTCGGCTTTTAATTCACGCATAAAAATTCCTATATCACTGATTGAATAGAATGAGAAAGCATTTGTTTCCGAAGTCTAGCGCTCGAGACCTTTCCAAAAAATCATTAATCTTCAATTACTTGTTAATTAACATTGATAAATGTAGTCTGCTTTGTGCTGCCCACATTGGAGGAATAAGGCACTCATACAACGCACTGTAAAAGCTGTTTTCACACGTAGTAAATTTTGATTGCTAGGCTAGCTGGATAGCCGGATAGCAGGCTGTTGTTTGCCAAAATAAGACCAAGCTTCATCGTGGGGAAGAAGGCCTAAGCCCTCAACCGACAATCTGAAACGTTTGTTGCTACCGCGCTGCTGCTATGATATGTTACCGGCAAATGATTTTTTCAAGCCGAAAGTAAATTCGGCAAACTAGCTGATACTGGCGCAAACCGCTACGCTACGGCTAACTAGGTATATTGACCTTTTTAGGGAAAGCCAGCAAGCGACCAATCAGAGGACGTTATTTATTTTAATTTCAACAAGGCTTGACAATTTTCAATAGTGCAATAGTTCGCAGATTCAAACAATATTTTTCTGCATTTGGGCAGATGCGTGTATAATTTTCTAATTGATTGCTGCAAGAATGAAGAAAATCGGTCGAAAACCAACCGACCATAAGCATTTGAAAAGGAACAAATTTCGTCCCAGTTCTTCAGTTTGCATCCCTGTGTTGCATGCTAAAGTAAAACGTAGTTCTACGTCAAAACAGATCTTAAATCGGACAAAAACTGAGTTCAAAATGGTGATTCTACGAAAACAGTTTTGGCATGGTCCTAGTATATTTCACAAAACAAAATCATATCGAGTATATCTTAGCATTGATGGTAATGCGCTTATATCTAAAAGTGGTAGTCAAATTATATCTTATATTGAGTAAAAAAGTCTCAGAAATCGATTCGTAGGTGTCTGATCTACGTAAAATGTCAGCAAGATGTCGGTTTCGCCCCAAATAGGGATTGAAAAAGTGAAAAAATATGCTTACGTAATTATTGAACGGCCCCTTACAAAATCTGTCCAACAGAGGAAGCGAGATTTCGATTGGTTGGCCGTTGCTTGACCAGTTGATTTATAATTCATTGTTTCACTGGTTTGCAAATAAAAAGTATGCTAATCAATATACCATAAGTTTGAGGAAACTGCACCTATCGATTCAGGCATGAATGTTCAAGACCTGTTTAGTGAAGGTACAAATGCATGCTGTACCATCTTGTTCTCAATTAGAGAAGTGATTGATTAAATGCTGCGAAACTAAACCGAAAATGATTGACTTTCAACTCAACTTTTCATTAGTTCACTATTGGAAAGATATGCCTACTATTATACCGAAAGGTTAAAGCTACCTTCACCTTTGAATTAGGACATTCGCGTTTAAAATCCATCCCGTAATAGTGATATTTTATGCACATTTTCGTTACAGTTTCTCCTACCTACTAAACGTAGTCTTACGTCAAAAATAAATGTTCTTTAAATTTTGGTTTTACATGTTTTGCGTACTATTCCACTAACACCTTCAAAGTTTTAAAAATTGAATCCAATTTCCTAAATATATATGAGTTATTAGACTTGAGCCGACAAAATAAAAAAATTGTACTACAAAATTGTAAGGTTTAAGAAAATGTATGTTATCAAATGTTATTAGTATTATATCTTTAACTCCAAAACGACCGATTGAATCATAGAGAAGGATTTAAACAAGTTGCTGGAACTTAAATTCTATTTTTTTAATAAAGGATGTGCTCCAGTAGCACACATTATCGCAAGGAAGCAAATGCAGCTTTCACTCGTAATTATCTTGTACATTACTGACAAAGCGCAAGAGAAGAAGCCTATATGTAGTAAACAGATTGCTATGAGAAACCATCTGCATGCAGCTTCTACAACCGTTGCAGCATGTTACAGAGAGAGAAAAAGTAGAATTAAATTTTGTTTACTTTCACCCTGATTGCTTTTCCGGTGTTTTTGTCGCGAAGTTGCATATATCTACATACATTGTTGAAAATTTGCATCCATCAAGTAAACAAAAATTTTTCTCTACTCACACTACTGATATATATTTCTACTGTCTACTGTGTACTACTATCTCGAAGTGGCGAGTACCTCAGAGACATGCGATATGAAATTCGTGTATTTATATATGCGCAAGCCGTCTTTATAACTTTATTTTCAAGACGATCAAAACTTCGACGTAAATATTGTATGAATACTTTGTTAAGTTTTTAGTGAAGCCATCTAGTGTACCACAGAAACTCGTGACGGAGACTTTAAAAACCTCGCCATCAGATAATCATAAAAACGACTAGACATTAAATATTTACAACACAGCTTCAACAAATAAGAATTTTGCGAAGCAAAAATAAGCAACCGAATCCTTTCCTACAGTGACCATACTTGGCTGGGCCATTCGTGCTAACTATGCCATGAATACTAAGAATATTTGTTTTTTTCTGTTAATTCCAGTGAAAAATAAAACGTCGAAAAACCATCAGCCGAACCGATTAGTCTTCCGCCGCAGTGGATATTTGTGAAAAAAAAAAAACAAGTGCGACCGCGGAACCAAAACACGGTTGACCGGTAACGGAAAGTACTCCTAAGAGGATTATAATCTAGCCGGAAGGCGGACGACGACGACGACGATAATCGGGCGTGGGGAAACCAGAAGGCATACGGTAAGTGGCGGAACGCGGAGGGCTACAGAAAACTGAACGAGCGGACGGACGGGAATTGATTGGCCCACTGACTTCGACACTCGGGTGCGAAAAAATATGCGAAACGGTGACGATGAAATCGTGTTGAGTGGAAATATGCTTCTCGTCTCGAAAGATAAACTCGGTTTATTTTGGGTTTTTTTTTTTTTAAAGGAAATTGGTATTTATGGATTGGGTACGGATTTCTATTTACTTGTTTGTACATTCGACGACGGCGTATGGATATGCAAGGGAAGTCTCTGGGTTACTGTAGCTCAGGCAGCCGATTTACATTTGACGAATAAGAAATGAAAATATTTAACTGATTCCGAGCAAATATTGGGACTTTTTATCAATTATTATTAAATTCAACTCTTATGTATTTTTTGTTTTGAGAGAGAAACTTTAAAGTAGAATACAAAAACTTTTCAAAAGATGCAATATAATTACTCCCTCATTTGTCCCTCCATCACGAGATTGACACTCTAATTACATGTTCGTAACATTGTTCACACATTATCTAAATTAAACAATCAACCCCGAAATTGACAGCCAATCGAGCCATAAATCAAAACCGTTTACCAACCGAACCTCACTAGCTGACCCACATTCACGTCGTCCGTCAGTCAGCTTTCTGCCATACTCATCCATTCAAAACTCATCCCCCTTGGGAGATTGAATTCAATCAAGTAATTTATACCCGAAACGCATCAGCTGCCAGCTGAGGACAATCCTCGGAGTGACATCGTTCGCAAATTGATGGAGAGCCACTCCATCAAGTAAATTTGCTTCACTCGTTTGCAGCGGACAGCCGTCAAGTCAAGCTAGCCTAGGCGGATTGTTTCCTACTGATTGCCAGCTGGCCAGCAACCATTTCACCCATTTGCAAAACGTGGCTTGCCACCCAAGGGAATACGAGTGACCATGGGTCTGCAGAATCTGCACCGAGTCGTGGTTAATCTGGTAAATGCTTGGCATGCGGTGAATTGTACATAAACGATGAAATGCTACAAAGTTTTATTTCGATCCAACTAATTGGAGAGACTTTCCAATATTTCGAACACCGCAGAAAATATTTCAATCAAAACCATTAAATGCGCAATATAAAATTTAATATAAAAATATCTGTGTAATTATATTACATAAGGAATATTTTCATCACTCGCACGTCCGGTTTTCATCTCAATTATCAATCACGAGAGGTCATCAAATGTACGCCAGCCTGACCTACAGTCCTGAAATAACCTCTTTACAGTTTTAGCTCTGTTTTCACGTCCTTCGCGCTCATTCGACCGGCAGAGAAGTGGAGTGTAATCGCTAGATTTTTATGCTTTTTCATGACAGAATAACAAGAGTTGAAACGTGAAAAGCTATTGACATGCACTCGCAGGGCATTATTTGTTCCCATTTACTCCGAATATTCTACTGTTTGCCATGAGAATAAAAATATTAATTTAATTAAAAATGAGTATTTTTAATTTTGCTTTTCAGTTTTTTTTATGATTAACAATTTCAGTACAATAAGAGTAATTCAATTCTGAATCGCGAAATATGGCTTTCATAAAGTCTAAATAAAAATAAATAAACATTTTGTGAGAAATTTCGTCTGAGCATTCTACTATTTGAAATGAACATACCAGAGGTACTTCCAATCAAACGAGTTCATGTTAATAATATGATATTATCAATACCATCATCACATGAAAAATAGGGGCTGAAAATAACGTACACGTAATTAGGACACATAAATCTCTTGTATTTCTCCTTTCTGCGCGCCTGTTATCATCTCGGTTACTTATCATAAAAGGCCATCAAACGAACGCCAGTTCAACAGCAAAAATTCAGCAGTCCGACCTACAATCCGAAAATTGCCTCTTCACAATTTTCCCAACTTTACATCGATTCTCATGTCTTTTTCGTTTTTTTTTTTTATTTTATTACATAGGAAAAACGTGTCGAGCCGTGAAAAGCTATTGGCATCCTTTCACACGGCGTTTTTTGCTTCGTTTCAATACGAATATGCCAGTGCTGCATTACTCAAAAACTGGTCAATACACAAATACTGATAGCATTATGTTCTATGTTTTGTTTCCTAATAACAATTCAAGTACAATATTCAAAATAAAATTTTAAATCTAAATTAAAAAAATTAGGCTTCCATGCAGATGCAGTAACGATAATTGCTAGGAATGGGAAAATAAAATAAAAAGTTCCTCTAGCTCGAAAGTATTCATGACAATTTCAATCCAATAACAAAGATATCTTTTTTCGAACACACTAAAACACATTCCAACAAATAAAATATTGTTTTATATAGTTAATCTTTATATTTGCGGTATATCATGCTAAATGTTGTTTGATAAATACTGAATAATATTATGATTTGTAAAACTTCAGCACTCTCATGAAAAACAAAAACGATTACATTTCTTAAAAATAATTTTAATTTTCGGAGTCCCATCCCTTCATGTCGGAAAAACTGGATGATCCCAGTTTTAGGCACCGCAAACCCAAAATTTAACGCTGCAAATAACTAATCCGCTAACCGAAGAATGTAGTGTAGCTAATCTGTAACTGCTCATTGGCATAGAAATTTTCGCTATCATTTTAAAATGCGCCCAAAAAGAGATAACGAAAATGAAAAAATAGCTTCGTTAGTTAGCAAAGTATCAGCTCAACGGGAAAATATCCTTGGATAAGATATAGCTGTAATTATTGTTGCCTTTACACATTTTAAGTTGTTGTACTGATTTGATCAAATTTACTTAAATAAATGAATTTAAAATCTTTACAATTAAATTTTTAAGTCACGCTTATAATAGTTTTGTTCAAATTTTATGTTTTAGGAGACTTAACCACTGCAACTATTATTTGAACTATGATGGGATACTTACAATTTACTAAGTTTACCCGTAAATCCTTGCCTGGTTCGCCTAAGATTTTACAGATGGAATGTTGTTCTATTCATTTTTAACTTTTTTAACTTCTGTTTGTAATTTAAACCAAGTTCTGTTTAGAAATTACACATATAACACGTAAATTTTGGTCAGTTTCAAACAAATTTCGTTTTTAGATGCTAATCAAATTTAACTTAAGATTCATTCAGGTTGACTTGAAATATTTTCAAAGCTTGCTCAGCTTGAACTAACTATTTTATCCAATTTTTCTGAAATTACCAGCATTGTTTTTACCAAAACATTTAACTTAGATTTAGAAAAGGTTTAACCTAGTTTTTTCGCCAACTTTTTTAGAATATTTATCTATTTCAAATCTCGATTTGTCTAGAATATATTCAAATTTCGCTGGGATAAAGTTTTGTTGCTGTTTTTTTTTTAATTTTGTCATTTGGACATTTTCATTTTCTGATTTCTTGATTCCTAATACCCAAGCAAGCTGTTCCTGCGTTTGGCATGAATCCGTATCGAGCAATTCGATCAATTTAGCAGCTGCCTTCACGTGGAACAGACATCGAAATAACCTCATTCGAACCGATGGAACCATGATGGGTTGTTTCACTTGAAGCAGTGTTTTTTGACGTAGGAATAAGGCTTTGCTTTCTATGCTGGGTACATTTTGTAGAGTGTCCTAGTTTGGTGTTACGTTAGATTCAACAAATGTTTACTTTGTAAGAATTTTCAACCACTCCCAATTTTGATTCATCGAGATTATATTCATACTTTGCTGAGAATAATTATAAATTCAAGTTTATTTTTCATATTATACCAGTTTGAAACATTTTATTTCTTTTTACTTAATTTTAATTTATAACAGTAGACAGTAGACAAACTTCTGTTTTGATTTTTTAAGAAAAGACTGCAAGCCGAAACACCATAAATTTAAAAATTTCTAATTTATAACATTATACACTCCTGCCCTTTTATACTTACTCGGTAATTTATTGCCGAGAACGACACTACTGAGTGCTCGGTTGAAAAAAATGACAGCTGTCATATTTTTTCGTGAATCACGGTTCAACCTAACTGAAATCTTTGGCACAACATATTACTGAGCTGAAAGTTCAGTTAGGTGAACCGACATTCACGAGAAAAATCCTCAGCTTTCATCATTTTTTTAACCGAGGACTCAGTGGTGCCATTCTCGGCAATAAAATACCGAGACCCGGCAATAAATTTTGAGTGTGTACAACACACTGGGGCTCAGTTAGCATTTTTTTTATTTTCACTTCACATATGTAAATTTTCAGATTCTATTCAAATTCAAATTGAAATTCTATTTTCTCTGTCTTTATTAAAAAGGTTTCAACTTCGAGCTGGTTTGCTTCAGATTTTCTACAGTAAAGTTAAAGATTCTATTTTAATTATACCAAAATTACACTCAGGTTATTCTCTGTTTCGTCTTGCATTTGCCTCAAAAACCTTGAAATTAATTAATAATTTACTAACCTTCATCTGAAATTATACTAAGATTTTTCCCGTTTGGCTTGGAATAACTCTTTTCGTCAAACTGTACTTAAAACTGAAGAATTGATTTGCACCTTGATTTTTCTGAATTTTCTCACATTCACAGATCCACAGATTTGTTTTAAAGTTTCACGTAAATTGAGCTAAGATTTTATGCAGCATTTACTTCGTTTTTTATTAATTTTTCTCCAATTTTTATTATTACATTTTGTAATTATTACACTGTGCTACAGCGATACAGAACTTCTGAAGTGATCAAGTGTAGGTTGTAGGTCTTGTTGAGTATAACATTCGCTCATACTAGAAATTTTCCAAACACCCTCAAAATCTGAAGTTATGGTCAAAATACGGTTTTTTGGACCTCAGCGCATATAATATTTTTTAGCTCAGTCATTTATCAACCGATTTCCAATATTTGAGCAGTTATAGAAAGGGGACAAATAGAGCTTACAAAATATATACGTGTTTTTACTAATATCAATAAAATATGTTGAGTTTTTTAGTTTAAATCTAATTTTTTAGATATTTTCACGCAATTTTTCAATTTAATTTGAAATTTTCCGTCTATTTTGTAAGAAACATACCACAAATTTACTATAATTTTGAAAGTATATTCAATTTCGAATCAAATAAAAGTAGTTTTGTGGAAATCGGTTGATATTTGGCTAAGTTATATATTTTTTAAGAAAACCAGAATTTTTGGCTTCTATCGCACAGTTATTTCACGGTGCTACAAATGATGCAAAAATGCAAAAGCTTTTGATGTGACTTAGTGTGGGTTGTAGCTTTAGTCAAGTGTTACTTGCGCGTTTACTTGAAGTTTATGATGTTATATGAGGTCCAAAAAACCGTATTTTGACCATAACTTAAGATTTTGGGGGTGTTCGGAAAATTTCTAATATGAGCGAGTGTTACACTCAACAAGACCTACAACCTACACTAGGTCACGTCAGAAGCTCTTGCATTTTTTTTCATTCGTAGCACAGTCTTATCATTTACTTCTATAGAATATCACTCTAATATTATTCAATTTGTAATCAGGTTTTACTTTACTTAATACCTAGGTTTACATGAATTTCCCAATTTTCATTGAAAACCTTTTCCGATTTTACTCTGATTTCACATATGTAACCTAACGTTTCGTTCACATCCTAAATTCTCGGTCCTTTTTTGCATTCTCGTAAAAATACATACAGTTTGCGGCAGGAAATATATAAAAAAGCGTGGTACTACCTCTAATCCAATTTTTCAACTACTTTAAGTAATAATATCATAGTTTTAAAGTTCAGTTATCTTTATCAGGTTCCTCGATGTGTTCTTCATTTTTATCAATGATATCCTCAAGCCAACGCCGGAAGAAGAGCATGTCTTTCGACCGCAGTCCTCCAATATCGACAACCACGTGCGCATTATGACAGACGGCAAAGTCTACAAACTAGGATGAATGATTTATCTCCATAATTTTTTAATTACCCTTCAAAACGCATATAAAAAAATTGTCAATCAAAAGCTAAAACTTTTACTTCAAATCGGAATTCATAACAAAAATTTAAATAAAAAAGGATCTTTGATATCCTCAGATATTGGCATATTTCATTGGCTTTTCAGACAGTTTGTTATTCGGATCACCTAACTCCTAGATTTTCGTGCTTTAGGATGTACTTATTCTTTGACTTTTGGGCCATTACTTTATTTGCGAGTTTTGTAGCCTTGTGTTCTTGCGACAACCCGATTTTCTAACTTTCGGATATTAGAACATTTCAATTGAACATTTTTCAACTTTTCTGTAACCCGGGTTGTTTCTATATTTTTCAACATACGGTATTCTGGTTTTCCGATGATCAAACATCAAACAAAACATTGGCACGAAATAATATTCCGAATTCCCTTGAAGACCAAATAGATTTTGCGTTTCCCACACAGCAAATAGGTCAAACATCATATTGATGATTCGATTAATAGGAGAAATTAGTGTGAATACCCAAAAACCACATTCACCACAGCGCAATAATTCTCCAGTCCGCTGCATATCCCAGGCCAAGCCAGAGAATTGCATTCCGAGCTCGAAACATTTCAGCGCTCTGTCATTTACAAAACATTCGCCAGCGCAAGTCAACTAAATTACCCGACTCTAATTATTAGAAGTTTGTTTTCCCCGTTGTACCAAACACCCGGCATGCAAAATGCACTACAAGCGCACAATCGCACACACACACTCCAGGAATGGAATCCATGCCAGTGCCAACATCGACAATTGATTGGATGGGTGGATGGGAGCTGCCCTGTCGTCTGTGTTTGTATATTATCCCTATAAGCTCATTGTATGAGGGAATGTGAAACTTTGACTCCCACAGGACGAACCTAATTGCAATGTTCCATAATACTTGTGTTCCGTACACAAGCAACCGAACGAACGCAGCAGCAGTATCGAGATTGCATCTCCTGTAGTCCGGGGGAAATTGTTTGCTATCACGGTTACTGCCTGCCTGTGGAGGGCTCCAACAACCGACTATCAGCTCAGGTAGCTTATTGTTATTTTACCGGCTGTCGAAATTACCTAGTTTTATCGATCTCCCATACCATTCCAGTGTTGCAATCGCAATTCCAAAGTCCCATGAGACCCGTTCCGAAGCCTATGTTACTGTGGTGCAGCACATTTTCATGTTGTTTAACTCGTCCTGAAACAATAACCATCCATAAAGTAAGCATCGAGAGTTCCAGGGTGACGATGTGATGAGGTTGGTAATGTATAACGACGGGATTAGATGGTTTCCGTATCCCGGTTCCATAGCGTGGGTAAATAAACATCCATACTACTATCGCATAAAACCAAACTTCACCCTGCTCTAGCGGAAGCGTCAAAGGACAGCTGTTTTGAGTGCCTACACTTTGGCAGGTATTTCTAAATTGCAAAACTTTTCTTGTTTATTTTGTGGCCATTCTTGATGCTAGTGCGCTTGCTGGATGAGATTTGACACGTACCCTACTGTCTATCTATATTCTCTCTCTCTCTTTCTCTTTCTCGAGTTGTACAAGTTTCTAAGGGTTTGTTTTCAGTATATGTTATGTATGTTTAATGCAAGCAACGGTACTTGCAAAGCCATTGAAAGACATTTGAAGTTTATTCATTCACTGGCATGGCAGTAGATGGATGCATTCAGACAACTAAGCAGGGTCTAGATGAAAAACAGACAGCAAGGGGATTAATTTCTCGGAAATCCTCCCCGCGTTATACGTGGGAGGCGAAAGTAGATCTAAAGCTTATTTCGAACTGCGAAAAAAGCGACGTCGACCTGAAAACACAGAAAAAGCAGTCCTTTATTAGCAGCAGCCATTAATGATTCCGTTTGTGGTAGCTGCGGTCTAGTGCTTCGCGGATGCTGTGCTTCTACAGCAGTGGTTTCCCGTTAATCCTATCCGCAGAATGTTCACTTCGTTTTGGCCTCGAGCTCGTCTCTTTGTGTCACGAAGAATTATTTTCCAACCACGCCGCAGTGCTTGCCGTCCCGGCTTGGAAGGCAAAAGGTTAGAACTTTAGTTTCCCCGTCGGCCGGCGTAATGCACTGCAGTTTAGAGTGAGCTACCTACATTTATACAGGAAATTTCACTAATTGCATACTGGATTATCCGTTTCGTACCGTCTGAACTGGTTGGCATTTCGATACTAACGATAGTGTGCAGTGGAACTGACTCTCTAAGCCGATTCACTGAGCTGAAATCGAATTCAATTGGGCTTTTTACACTCGATGAAGCGGAATCGATCGGTCGGTAATGGATAATTATTGACTTAGTGCACATCACTGCAAACTAGTTGATTGATTGAATGTTTAATTTTTAACTCATCGGACCTGAATGGTTGAACTAAAAAAATACGTTTTTTGAAAAAAATACAAGATACAAGAGTAAGAGAGTAATAGAACTACGTTAAGTGAAATCGTTTTAAAAATGCAGAAATCTGAAACGTACATTTTTGAAAATATTGTCAATCTTTTTTTCTTTAAGGGTAACATCCTCAACGGTTCAAACATTATGAAAATCAATATAACTTCCCTCACTTTTAACTACTCCTCTGCAAGGTCGCATATTCAATTTTTCGATGCTTTTTTGACGCGTACCGATATCCCGCCCCACAAGTATAATTTTGAGAAACACTGTATGACAAACAAGTAGTTCCTAAATAGTACTATAAGTTTGTCGAATAGTGCAATGCTCTAACTCTCAAACCTGAAGTATGAGGGCTCATATTCAGTGCAATATTCAGCCAATATTCGCGGTGAATATTATAATACTAGTTGACCCGTAGTGGCAAATTTTAACCTTAACTGTGAGAAACATCCTTCTTTCAGTGTATCATGAAAATGCTTGGATTAATCGTTTATTTGAAGACTAATGAATATTTTTCCTCCCATACGGGACCACTGCACAGTACATTTTTCCGTTATTTAACCATTTTCGAAAAAAAATTCTAATGATTTATTATTTTTCGTTTAAGCTGTATAATTTAAATAAGAGTTCAATTTTTCAATGGTATGATGTTACATTTCAAGTAAAGCTTACAAACCAAACAAAAGCAAATGTG
The DNA here is from genome assembly GCF_029784165.1 of Wyeomyia smithii. Taxonomy (NCBI): domain Eukaryota; kingdom Metazoa; phylum Arthropoda; class Insecta; order Diptera; family Culicidae; genus Wyeomyia; species Wyeomyia smithii. Next base: position 37,950,578 of record NC_073695.1, on the reverse strand, counting down.
ATTGAGAAAAACATAACAATTTGCAAAATAGTTGTCTACGATACTGAACTACTCCAGAAATTATTCACTCGTGCAAAAGTTTGCCTCCGTACTTTATAATAGTCATGGCAAAGCTGGGTACTGACGTCTTCTAATCATTATCGGGCAGCTCAAATCACTCTGTGATATTCCGGTATAACCTCACACATTATCAATTTCGCGCATGAAAAGCCTGTCCCCCGCCTTCACTTATTCCTGGTTTTAAACCTGAAATTTGTGCTGTAGGCCTTGAATGTGTATAAGGTTTTCAACGGGGAATACACTAAAGTCTTTTTACGCAGATTTCGAAATTAACGCTTTTTTATGCACATTTCGGATTCTACGCAGATTTTTCAGAATAGTCGTTTTTGTCGTGGCTTTTTGATGGCATTTCATTTTAAAATCGCTTATTTAGAATGTCTGAGGATCGTTCGTTTTACATTTTTCCTTGGTGTTCAACTCAGTTCGGAGGTGAAAATAACGCAGCTGTTTATTTTTTTTTAAGAATTTAGCAGAAATGGTTAAAAACCTTTAGCAAATTAAGTTTTCTACGCAAATTTCGGAATTTAAGCGGTTTTCTACATCGATTTTGGAATTTGTTTTGTTCTTTTTTTTTAAACAAATCAAATGCTTGGTTTTTGTAGGACAGTACCTATGTTGGATTTTAGAAAAATCGAAAACTACATGGCGATATTTAAAACATCGAAAATAAAAACCGTTAATCAAATTTGACATCATGTTTCAAAGTAAAGACAAATAGTCCCAAGTAACACACAAAACATGTTAAAAAATGAGTAACAACGAAAGTAGTCATATAAGTGTACTACAAGCGCAATTGAAAACTTGTGTTATTATATTGTGTTTGAAGCTGCTTTTCATCAGTAATACAACCGCAACTCGAAAACAAGCTCGTTTTTTCTGGTTTTGGAGATGGTTATCAATAAAATGAGTTCAAGAATGACAATCACTATCACTTGGTCTTTTCGTGAGACATTAGACAATCTAATAACAACACTACGTACCTGTAAAATGCTTTTCCTTAGTAAAGTAGTCGTAGCATTCAACACCTAACTTAAAATTACTCGATCAAATTTTTATTTAAATTATACGAACGATTTCTATATTTATTCGAAGCGGTTTTGACGCGCCATCAAAAGGTAAACAAAACGCTTGCAGTGTAACCAATATCACTCCAGATTTTTGTTATTGTATATCTAACACCGTTTTCTAGTTTTGTTAGATTTTATATACTGATAACGTTGAAACTATGCGAAAACAATTTCAATATTCAAGCAAAAGAAACAACTCTTTTTGAATGGTTGAATATTATTTTTTGTCATCATTTCATAATCAATTAAAACTGCCACTGACAAAAGAATTTGCCGATCTAGTTTCACTGCGCAGACACAACACATTTGCGCATGCGCTGGTTAACAGTTGTCATAGCAACAGATTTGCGCATTGCCGTATTAGTACTCGTGATGTTTTCTGCCACTTAATTATACCAAGTTGGCTTGCTTTCATGCAGTTATCGGTACTAGTTCTACTAGCCTTCATGTTTTGCGCTTTTCTGGAGATCTTGATGTCATCGAATAGGTAACGTCAACTATTCCATACCAACGTGTGTTACTTGGGGTGTACGCTTATACGTATCTGTATTTATAAAGCAATGGCATAATATCTGGTGATATTTTTACATATCGGCAAATGAATTAACGCTTCAACCAAACAGTTTGAACGTCGGAGTATAGTTAAAGCATTACGTTGACTTTTCCATAGTCGGGTACTGTCTTATACCATCACTTAACAACCTAATTTTGATGAAGCTGTATTACAGGACTAATTGGATATGTTTCTATAGATTGACGTTCATAATCAACTGATAGTGGTTTGGTTAATTTCAAATCTCTGGGACATGCTGAATATTTATGACACTGCGTTCCTTTTACATCCCGAAATCATCTTCCTCTGTCTTCAGCGAAGCATTATATTTTTGGCGGTTTTTGTCGATGCAACTGGATCAGAACATTTAGCCATGTGCGAATAACACTGCCTATAATCGCATATCAGTCCCATCTGGAAAATCGTCGTGTTGAGAAAACAGCGCTTAAAGATATTTTTCTTGTTTTGGGTATTTCACCCGTTTGGGGTGAATTATTCTTATTTTTTCGACATAATGCATTGAAATAGACCTTAATCATCACTTTTTCATCAAAGAAATGCATTTTTCGTGAAAATTACAATGAAAAATAGAGACGAGACTGATATGCGATTATTTAGGCCATCGAGTAGCAAAATAATCGCATACCAGTCTCACTTTCAACCGCTATGTGTAAGAGTAGTCATATATTTCTCAAGTATTTTGAATATGGGCAGACGTTTATGGCCGCAGACAGCTTCTATGCTGCATGAAAAATGGGGGAGACGTCCACCCATTACTTACCCCAACTTTAAGGTCATCTTAGAACTAGCAAAATATAAGGTTGGAGTCTTAGATATGCTACTGAATAATTTCCTTTTTTACGTCTTCAGTGTTTCGCAATACGTGCTGAATAAAATTATTCCGCATTAGCCCGTGCATTTAGCAGATTGGAAAAGCGGTATTGAGAAAGGGAAGTTTCCAATTTCATTACAATAGTGACTTGAAGGAAGAGGACGGCGATGAAAAGAGGTACAAGCTGTTTTTAGCTAAGCAACTAAAAACGATTTCTTCTGAGTTCTGACAATTTGTGTGTGTTTGAAACAACCTTGCATTATTTAATTATTTGATGATTTTTCAACAGTAAAAAGCTTGAAAAACAGCACCAAATATTTGCTATATGGATTGAAGAAAAAACTATGGCCATACTTAGGAAAAACATTTGGTGGAACTGATATGTGATTTTTTTTAAGATGGGACAATTTGACCTCACATTTTTTTCCGACATTTTCAAATAAAACATACTTTTTGTTTTATTTAAATGTGTCGAACCACCGTGCAAATATTGTTTGTTTTTAGAAACTTTAACATGTCAAATTTGGTTCCATTTACTTGATTAGTTTTCGAGATGTACAGAAATTTGTGTTTCATTTGTATGGGACCCCTCCCTTCTAGAATAGGGAGGGGTCTCAGACTATCTTAGTCACCTTTCCCAACCCCTAAAATTCTCATTACAGTCCAACCTGTTATTGTGCGACTGTTTTTTGTGAGAAATTTTTTTGTGCGACTTTTTTATACGATTATTTTTTTTTGTGTAACTGTTTTTGTGCTATTTTTTTTGTGCGGTATATGAAAAAGGACCACTTCCGACAACATTTTCAGCCATTTAATTTTTTCGATTCTTGGAATGAATTCCAACGCATTACAAAGGTGTTGCGTCCAAAAACTATTATTTGAGCCAGTTTTACGTAGAAAAAGTCACGAATTGCTTGCCTACGAAGGAAAGCGGTTGAAAGGATTAGTATGTTTAAAAAAGTTTCGTTTATCAAAAGTTTTAGTTAATTATCAAAATCGTTTATCAAAAGTTAGTTAAAAAGTTATTTTTAACTGAGAATTTTTTTTATGCGGTCCCTATCCACCGCATAAAAAAAAGTTTTTTTTAATAATGCTGTTGAAATATTGTTTTGTAGCTGCACGTGAAGTTTCAAATGATTTTTTATGCGATTTATTTTGTGCGGTCCCCATCCCTCGCACAAAAAAAGGTTTGACTGTATACAAAATTTCACGCCGATCGGTTCAGTAGTTTTCAAGTCTTAAGATCAGAGCTGCATTTTTATATATTTAGATAACAAATTGATTTTTTTCATGATTGGTAAATTTGACGGGTAGCTAAAATTTATTTTCAGATATCTCTGTGATAGCAGATTTTTAATTCTTCTGCTCATCAGAACCGAGACGTGAAACAAATTAGACTTGGATGATGATATGAAACCGAAAAACTCAGCCTCGTTTTGCAAAACCTGTATATGAAATTCTTTTGGCGGGGGCGCGAAGCTCTCTGTGCTTAGCAAATGGGGCCGCGGTGCTCTTTGCGTTTAGGGAACCACTGATCTAGTACAACCTTTTTGTCCGCTTCTATATAAAGCTGATCTTTCTAGCCTGAGTGAATAAAATATAAATATACAAAAAAATGGAAGATTTTGGGATTATGCTGTTGACTGGATCACTTGGAGAAAACTGGAAGAATCCAGTTTAAACTGGAACATTGGCATTGGCCGTGACGGCTCCCAGAAAAAGAAATCTTGGTGTAGCTCTACGACGTTTGTGTAAAGAGTATTTAAGAGTTTAATTTGGTTCAGCTACAAACAATTGAAGATTATTTCCATAGAAAATAATTCCTGCAATTTTCATGGTATAATTATGGTATACTTATCAGCACCATTTTCTTATTGCCTGGCGAGAATTTAAGAAAAAATTACAAATCGAATATTCCGATTCATTTTGATCGATTGGCTCATTCCCCTAACACAGACATCAAAAAAGTAGACGCCTGGCAGGAAAAATGATACAAAATGCAGATTCGCTATACTAATATTGTCATTTTGCGTCTGGTTACTGACGCGTACGGTTGTGCACGGTATCAATAGCAGTCATATTTGCTATCCTGTGTACTGATGAGTTAATTTGCGATTCTCACACCACGCGAAATTACATCGGCAACATAACTTTTTGTACAGCTTTGTAGAGAACTAATAATGCTTTGTAAAATATATATAAATAATGCTTTGTAAAAATTATAGAAAACGTGAGGAAAAACTGAAACGAGTTTGAGAGCGTTTCATGACATACATCCGTCTAAAAAAATAGTAGTGGAAAGTAGGTCACCTGTGGACAGTGCTCGGATTAGCATATTAAAAGTATGAGTAGGGAGTTATGGGCGAAACTATTATCGATGAGGTCATATAGGGGGAGTGGGTGATTGAAGAAAATTGATGATAGGAAGATTATTATCAAGAAATCGGAACCTAGAGTTAGAAATTTGAGAACTAAGAATAACAGTAATATAAAAAGGAAGGAAAAGAAGAATTCTAGGCTTGGACAGCCTAAGAGGAGAAAGCGTTGTTCTTTCCCATTTAGACCGCCGAGTTAGAAAGATCATATTAAAAAACCGAATCGAAGTTCATTTGTAGCAAACAAACGGGAATTATCAATCGTGATAATTAAGTAAAAATTGAGTTGAAGTAGAGAATTTCGGATTGTAATTTTAAATTTTATTTTTCCAGAGTTTGTTATCAGGTGAAAATAGTTAATTTATTAAAATCGTGAGTCGAGTGACAAAAGTAAAATTTTAACGAGTGAGTTTGTCCGTTTTGCTGTCGAGAATTTATTTTTAAATTGAATCAATTGTAGCTAGGGTATAGAAAAGGATAGGAAGTGAGTCGTGAAATAAGAACAAAGATATCTGACAAAGCAGGTAATGCAGGTTTTTTTATTTGAAATACTGTGTGTTCATGGGGTTTTTTCGGTTCGATAGGAGCCACGTGGTGGCTTCCCGCTGTTGGAAATCCAGTTCTGGATCGCATCCATTTTTATTGCAGCCACAGACATCCCGGCATTGAAAATTGGCTCGGCCGCACTACCGCTGGCAAGCTATCGGATCGGTGGACCTGGGTGATCCCCCAAGTGTGCCTATCGCCTCGAGGTTGCGTACCTCTATAGGTGCATTTGGAGAGCGTTGGTCATCGTGCAGCATCTCGGCATCGCGAGCACCACTTGCCATTACAGTGGTTGCAACACACCGCGAGCGTGTCTATCTGGGGAAAGAATTCCCAACGCCAGTGAGATCCCCCCGACTCCCGCCAAACTGAAGGAAGCCTTCCGAAGGTCCCGATCCTCGAACGGACGACGCCGTTTGTCGTCGGTCCGTCAGCAGAGTCCGCCATCGCACAGTGGGGAATCGCTGGCCATCAGCCAAAAAAATTTTTTTTCGTTAGCTGTTTCATAATATTTTTTCTTTATTGCTATAACATTCGAGTGTCTAAATCCAAAATTTGGGCGCAATGTCATGTAATCTGAATTTTTTATGACTTTTCAAAGCTTGGCGAACTGATGTTTTTTGTCTTTTTATTGAAAAAAAGTACATTACTTTGAAACGCTCTGTAGCTTCATTGATAGCTTGGATTTTTTTGACGTCAAAGAAAAAGTTGTTGTAAATATTGTGCAAAATAAACCCTTTTCATTAGATATTGTAAAACTTGGTCATAGTAGGCCTGACAATAGAAAAAAATTTAAAAAAAACGTGATTTTTTTGTAGAAAAGTAGCTTAAAAGTTAAGTTGCCGCAGTTTGCCACAGTTGTGACTACATTCAAAATTTAGGTAAAAACGTAAGCTTTCAAATGCATACTGTCCGCTGCTGCGCAAAACTGCGCAAATTGTCACTTTAGTGAAAAAAACGATAGCAGTTTTTTTCATTTTTTTTTTTTTTGAGTTTGAAATTTCATCCAGGATTAATTTTAATCATAACCATGATACCCCATTAATGGAAATTTATGATATCGAACTCAATCCGTAAGAAAAAAATAAAAATTTGGGCGAAAATTACAAAATTTATCAATTAAAAGTAATAGAATTTGTGTTAAATAAGAAAATAGGAAAATCTTTATGAAACTTTTAATTATGTCAAACTTTATCACTTTCTGCAAATTTAAAACAATATTAAAAACATTGAGCCCTTTTCAATTTATGATCATGAAATTCGCTAAACTGATTGATATGTTAAATACTAGCAGGAAATTCATACCATCAAACTCCGGCTAACAATAGCTCGATTGAAGATTGCTTTTGCTTCGCACTCGTTGGCATACAAAAGTAAAGCACACATTTTGCTTTATGCGAAAAAAAAAACAAAGAACAGTCGTCGCCCTCCACATTTTTTCGTATTCATTTAGAACGTTGTGTCATTCCAGTGTCTTGGTTTTCAAATTCATAAATTAATTCAATTTTATTATGGAGCCTTCAATTTCAGCGGCACTACCTAATTCAATGTCTAGTAAGTTGTCAATTCATGGTGTTATACATGTATTTAAATGTCCTCTTTCAACCATAGAAACCGGATTAGGGTGATAACATATATATGAATCAATGAAACATCGAAAATTACTAGAAGAAATGAAAATTGCAGTGAAAGACATTTTTCCTGCTGATAAGTATAATGAACTTCAAATTTTCTGGAAATAATTCAAACGAGATTTAAGCGATCACAGCGGAAAATGATGATGCTGATGATGATTTTTCCAATTTGTAATTGGTTTGTATTACTTATGTTGTTTTAGTTTATTAAAAAAATATATATATATTTAGGCAAAATTTGTTTAGTTCGAGGGGTCGTCCATAAATTACGTATTTTTTCAATGGGGAAGATGCCCGGTGGCACAACTTGTGGTCAAAGATTATATAATTCTATAAAAAAGGACTAAAGTGCCAAAAAATATTAAAAATTGGATTTTGTGCTTTATGGACGACCCCAAACAAAAAATTGATGTCAAATTCGTGTTCAGCGCCCCGAAATTATGTAAATACCAAGTTTTTGTCGCATTTATCGACACTTTTTTTGCTTGGCCAGCCTTTGTATGGAGTCGCCCCACTGTGCATCGCCCTCATAGCCGCGTCGCTCGAAACGGCATCGGCGCCAACGCCGAGCAACTATTCGACAGCCAGCACTGCCAGTTTTTGCCTACCTGGCCGCACCAGCATCACTCGACGGCCGTCGCAAACCACCGCTGGGGTGGTTAGAACGCCACTCTGAAGAGAGAACCCGTGAGTACAATACCCCACCCACAAACACACACCGGAGAACCTGTAAAAACGTAGTAAAGGGAAAACTGAGTAGTTAGGAAAAACGACTCACGCAGTAGATGAAACAGTGACGTCACACAAAGGGCACTAAGAAACAACCAGACCGATCGTCCCTGTTGGCTAGCGAATACGCTCCGGGAGATCGGCTGATTGTTCCTTAGAGGGACCAGGAAGATAGGAGAAAAAGGGGGTTAGGAGAGTAAGAAAAAACCAAATTCACATCAAATCCCAAACTTTGGAAAAACTTACAAAAACATTTTTTGTTGTTTTCAACGTTCGAACTTGGTTGCTACCAGTTAACTTCACGCATATAAAAGGGAAATAGAAGATAGAATTTGGGAAGGAATTTTATTAGGAGTGTTTATACGTTTAGGAAGTTGAAAGAAATCTGGTTTTGGGAAGGACTTGGGAAATTGGAGTTGGAGGAAAACACCTGAGGGTGGATCCTGCGGTGAGACTGGGGAATAAAAGCAAGCCAGGGCAAACCGATCTGAAATTCTTGACAGACGACTTGTCGTCTGGCGCATAAGTCGGGTATTTAGAGGTCTTACCGGGATCCTCCTTACAAAACATGCAATCCATTCCCCAAGGAAAGAATTCAATTTTTACAGTTAAGTACCAATTTCTTGTTAACTACAAGTACAAGTGCTACAAACCACGTTCCAAATAGAAGTTCGATCTATTCTTGAGCTATTTTATAATCATGATACAGTTCAAAATTCCTTGTACAATTGTTAGAATAGATACAACAGTCCAGTGACGCCATATGGCATTGCCTCAGTTTTTTTTATTGAAACCTAGAAGACATAAATTTTGCCCCCGAAAATGATTGGTTTTAAAAACTTTTAGTAGTGACCATTAGAATGATTTCTAATTGTCCATTTCGCGAAGCTAATAATAATTTTGAACAGCGAATCTGAATCTCAGGCACCCGTAACTAAGATACTGAAAGTACTCAATTATGGCTGTGCATAATTTCATTGACATACGAATAAAGTCTTGTGTAAGTCGTACAATCTGCAGTTTCTCGTGTGAAGGTCAGCCGAGCATGATGCATCAAACTGCGAAAAACAGCCGGCCACAGTGGCGAAAAGCCATTTAAACTGTTGACGGAGCAACACTGCTGCGTTACGGATGACGAGAAATACGTGAACTTCAAGCTGATTTCGGGAAAAATAAGTTGATGTACCTAGCAGAGAAGTAAGGAAACATAAATTCTTCGAAATTCAATAATATGGCGTGGAAAACGCACCAAATTTAATTCCATCAATTGTGTATTTAGAATAGTGTATTTAGAAGAAAGTTTTCAAAAGCGACTTATTCCTCTCCTACGATTTTCTGGCCGTCTTTGGCTTCCGGTTATTACGCAAAGAACGTAATTTGTTTTGTTCATTTTTCCACCTACACAATCTCTTGGATACGGTTGGTTGGTTAGCACTTGAAATTTAACATAACATAACAAGAAGCAAATGTTTCTGGTTGATTTTAATTGCCCGAGATAAATATTTCTCTCCATTCTAACGGCTTGTTAAACAATTATCGTACCAGATACTACCTGCTCGGATAATTTTAATTATAAAGTTCTTTTAAAACAAATACATTAGCAGCCGGAAGACTTTTTCCCTACATCTAGCACTAGCGTAGCGAGTCCAACGAACGATACTCCCACAAGCACCTCAGGCCAGATTCCGGGAACCGAAGAAAAATAGAGAGCCTAACGACACCAACTCTTTCTCGTTCAATTCAAAGTTCATGTCGTCGTACGCCACTTTCCAACTCATGCATACGATGAATATTTAATCAGTACTCACCTGCCAGGAGTAACAAATGGCCCATTCAGCAAGCTCTCTTCCGGCAGCCAGCAAACGGAACAAAAAATTCCCTATTCTTCCCCAAACACGGCTAACTTAAATTACTCAAATTACCATTATAAATTGAACATATACTAACATCTCAACAAAACGTTCGCTAATGTAATCCCCGCTTGAAGGGTAATTGTTTTGTAGACTGCTAGGGAGAAAAAAAAAAACAAAACAAAACTGGATCAGTTACCGTGTTCCCACAGTGCGTATCAAAGGAGCAGGAAAGTTGTGTACATCCTTAGGAAACACCTTCAGTACAGACAGAAAGATTCTCACTCCCGCCGCCGCTTGGCTGCAGAGGATTTCATCTACTTGCACTGGCAGCCAGGAGACGTTGGAACTACTTGCGACCTTTCTGTACTAGCTCAGTTCGCACGGAATGCAAGTAATATAAGAAGAGTTGCTCATAAATCATCCCTGTTTCGGATATCTTGGGGTAAAGAAGGATTTGGGTGGAACCCAGCGAAGGTAGATTTAGCCTCCATCAATTACGTCTGTAGCTGCTGCGTGGGATGATATTGCTACTACACTCATAACCGTGCGCTGCACGGAGATGGTTTATGGAGTTGTAATGTATTGAAATTTTCAGTTTGCTAAAACAGATAAAATAAAACAAAGCAATTCGGTAAATAGTCAGTAACCAGCCAGAGATATCCTGTCGGCATAGGACTATTTAAGTCAGTGTCCGTTATGAATGAACATCTCCAACACCGTATGTGTTGAATGCAGTACTTTGTACCGGCATGGGGGAATAGAAGTTCCAGTTGAATGACCAAACCAATCCATGCTGTTTGCCGAACAGAGTGGAAACAAAGTTATCCTACCGTACTGCAGTGGCTTAGCAAAGTACAAAAAATACTATTTCTTTTGCAGCCAAAGAAGACCCATAAAAAAGTCCGTTCGTACGGGGTTTATCCGCACTCCAGTAAAAGAACGATTTTTTCTGTTTCTTTGATAATTCAACTAAAGTGTATATTTTAACTATCAGGTGTTCACTTCTAGCTAGGGACCCGCTTCAGATTCCAGTAAATGGCAGCATCGATTATGCTGGTACCGCGAATAAAATCCACCGCCACGATGTTCGCCGTGGGACCAAGCTCTTCAAAGTACCATTTGGTCGCGGGACGATTTACCGCATCCGCCATCTTGCGTAGACCTCCGTACCGGTCGGTTATCACACTCCACGGATCCGGCGTCAGTTCGGCCATATCGGTAACCGGTCGGGCCGAGTAGCTAAAAACATGGCGCTTATGAATTCTAAACAGAAAACTCTTCAGGGCTTCCACACTCTGCACGTCACCCCACTTCTGCTCGGTCGATCGCCAAACCAAATGCGGGAAAGATCTTATCGCGTACTCATGATCGTAGCAGAGAATGACCGTTCTGTTTCCAGCCCAAATTTCCTCCAGCGATGCACCCCAACCGAGAGACGAATCTGCCATCACATCGGCTAGCGAATCATTCAATAGATGTATCAACTTTTCGTGAATGCTGTAATCTTTCCCAAACCCGATCGGGAACTCTTGGACGTCCAGAATGATAATCTCATTCGTCTCCATAGCGTAATCCCTCACCTGGCGGAGAATGTTCCCCAGTGGATGGAGTCGAGAAATGCCGTGGTTTGCCCAAAATGGAGGATTCGTCGATCGATAGTAGCCAACGCGAAGATCAATATAACGAACCCCCAGCAGCAACTGCTGACGAATATCGTCATCCTGGGTCAGTGTGTATTTCGTGACTATATTTTCCTGATTTTGGTGGTTGAAGTTTTTCTTGTAGGACGCCGAATCGTGCGTGCCCGGTATAAAAAGTTCCCGCATCCGAAACTGGCCAAGATGCGAGCGGAGATCGTTCATCCACGTCGGGTACAGTTTCATACAGTGCTCGGAACGGACCGTTCCATTCTCGTTGATGAAGTACGCGTAATAACCGTAGCAGGTGGTGGTGATGTCGACTCGCTCCATCAGATCTCGGTTGAAGATAATATCTATAAGCACGAAAACAAGGGAAGTGAATCAACAATGAGACTGTCGTCGTCGTGGAATATACCGGCTTCTGAACTATAAATTAGATGAGTCACAGCACGTTGGTTGAAAATGAATCATTAAAAACCAATCTAAATTTACACTTCACGTGATAAAAAGGTTCAAAACAGTACAAGGGCAAACAAAATGTGATGGACCAGATAAACCGAACAAACTGTGCAACATAATTACGAACTGTGTACTAATTAAAAATTGTTTATCGGCCAAGCGAGCGAACCAACCATTTTGCAAACAATCAAACAAATTACATAAAAAATCCCGCACCGCCGAAGGCAACGAAGGGACGAACCGAAAATGATTGTAAAAAAATTGCACTCCCAATCAGGTCAATCATTCCGAAGAGGTCGCTCGGAATCGTAGTTAATATTCAGTGCAAATGAAATTATCAGTACGCAGAGATCCTGAACGAAAATTGGGTAGAAATTAAAAATTGCATCAGAGAGATGGGGAAAAGGAATAAAAAAAAGCTAGCGAGCGGAAGGACGGCTTTTTTGCTACCCACTCAAGCGCTTGGAAAGGTATAAATTTTTAAAACTCTCTGACGCAGATGAGGTCTGCCCTTAGGCAAAGCGTTTACTTGAGCTCTGTTAGTTAGGTGCCCCTTTAAAGCGGCTGTAATTTGATTATTTTTGTCAGTTATTAAAGCTCCGGAAAACTTACGTAGACTATGCAGAGTGTTTGAAGAAATAATCGAATTATTGGGGAAGTGCGCAGTTTACTAACGACCAGTAACCTCACACATTTCATTATAAGGCAGCTTAATTTTCACGGGTTCAGTTTCAGTTTTTCTCGTGAATTTTAGTATTATCAAACGGTTTGGTAGACTTTTTTCTCCAGAATGCGACATTTTTAAATAATTTTTTTTTGTTAAACTGTTATGTTGAGAAAGCTTGCAGTGATGATGGTAAAGGTTTAGTTTGGAAAGTTAAAAGAGTGAATCGACGAAATACCTATTTAATTCTATTTTTTTTAATTGATGCTTAAAAAATAACATAATGAAACACAAATATTGATAAAATTATAAAAATAATTGAAAACAAGTTTTAAAAAATTATGCAGACGATGAAAACAAAATAAAATTTTGATGAACGATTTTTGATAAACAATTTTACTGAACGATTTCAATAAACTATTTCAACGAAAAATTTTGATGAATGATTTTGATGAACGACTTAAATTAACGATTTTGATGAACTTTTTCAACGAACGGATTAGTTTCATAAAAAATAAAATAAGTATTGGAAAATTCTAAAAGTATTAAAAAACCAATAATGGGAACTGAAAAAAATTATAGGATGACACGTAACTATCGAAAAAAATTAAGAAGGTTTGTAATAAACGAATAAATTACAAGAAAATATTTGGAAAAAGAAAAAAGTACTAACAAATAATAAACAACCAAAAGGCAGAAAAGGTACAAACGACCAAAAAGTGGGACAAATGAATCTAAACAAAGGTCCAAATAAAGATCTAAATTGGAAAACAACTAAGCGAAATACATACAAAGAGGTAAAATCCAAAAAGACACTAATGTCAACATATGAAAAGTTTTAACAAAAAGGTCAGATAAGGTTCGATATAAGATATAAACAGGAAAAAGCGTAAAGACGAATCAAAAGAGGTTTGAAGAGAAAAAAGGTAAGGTTTCTGAAGGAAGTCTGAAATAAATACAAAAAAACTAAACACAAGTCTGTAATAGATAACAAAAACAACGAAGTCGAATAACATCCGAACAGAGATAAAGAAAGGTGAAAAAATAAAACAAATGAGAGAACAAACAAATCAGTTTAAGTCCAAATTAACAAATATAAAAAATATCACAAAAATACATCCAGAGGTCAAATATAAGTGAAAAGGGTAAAACAGGAAAAACTAAAGTTAAGATAAGGCCAAAACTAAGAGTAACAATGGTCATAAACTCATGAAAATTGAAATAAGCTCAAAACGAGTTCAAATGAGATTTGCAAAAAAATAGAAAAAATTTAAAAGCAATCATAACAAGTAAATAAATTAAAAAAGGACTAAAATGTGTAAAATCAAAAAGAAGATGAAACAATATCAGTAAAGTGGCAAAAACAATTGAAAAATTCTAAAAAAATAACAACAAAGATTGCAAAAAAAGGTCTCAAATGACAAAACTTTAATACTAGAAAGCAACAAATAAGCCTATAACAAGTTTCAAAAAAGTCTAAAACTGCTTGAATTAAAACGATATTGCAAAACAGATAAAAATGCGGATACAAAAATATAAAAGCGGTGTGAAGTCAAAAGGAAAAGAAGTTAATAATCAAAATAGTCGAGAAAAAAAAAACAAACCAACAAGATCAAAAAGTGTTGAAAATAAAAAACCAACCAACAACCAACAAAAATAGGTCCCAAAGACGATAGTGAAGAAGTTATGAATGATGAAAAAGAAACCAAACAGATCAACAAGGGGTCAACAGAGGTCCGAATTGAAAGAAAAATTGACAATAAAAACAGGGTTAAAAGAAAGGGGAGCATTCAATAGAGGCTCAGAAAGAGATTTGAAAGAAATAAGAAGAAACCTTAAGGGGTAATATCTATCAGAAAAAAAAATTTTTTTTTCATATGCCTAAATCATGCTAAAACTATCCAAGAATCAAAATCTACATCGCCCAAGTACAGATCTAAACTCAAAGTTTGTTTAAATCAATTTTTACCGAACAACTCTTATACTCCAAAATCACATTTTTCGTTTAATTTGGCGATACTCGTTTTTCTTTTTATTTCGAGGCTTTGTTAATTAGCAGAAGTTACCTACGATTGTTATCGTGTTTCAAATTTGGAGTATAGAGGTCGCTGCATCAAGTTTCGACCGTTATAGCATCTCTACAACACGTGTTCACTCACAATTTCCCTTTGTTTAGTCGATCAGCCGTTCTCGTTGTGTACATTCTTTGTTTGAGTTTTTTTTATACTTTTTACCTGTAAATTATAGTTCAAGTTGAAGTTTGAAAAAATGCTATTTTTACTTGAATTAAAACGACGTCAAAAATGTTAGAAAGGGATTCCAAATCAAGAGTAGGACCAAAAAAGTTTAAAATGAAAATGAAGTCAAAAAGCGGAAGATCTCATTGAAAAAAGTCAATAAAAAACAAAAAATAAAAACAACAAGATCAAAAAGAGTTGAAAGCAAAACCACAAATCAAAAAGAAAGCAGAAAAATTCTAAAATAAGTCCAAAAAAAGATCATAAAAAAGTGGAAAGGAGCCAAAAGTGAATAAAGATAATCCAGGAGAATTGAAATAAAATCAAAATAGATCGAAAAGATACTTGTAAGGAGATGAACTAATCAAAATATTAAGAGCCAGTTCGCGAGAGGCGCAACCGCATGTTGTTTTGATGTTCTCCGATTGGGCTGAAATTTTCAGCGTTTGTTAGTCTATTCAAGGTACGAAGTTTTGCAAAATTTCAATTTTTTTCTTTGAGGTTAAGTGGGGTAAAATGGACCTTGGAAATGATATGTCCAAAAACGTCCAAATTCTAAAAACTGCAATAACTCCTGCTAGACTTGATGGATTTTTCCAAAAATTTGTGGTATTATTCTAAATTAAGAGTACTTCAAAACGCATGGTAACAATATAGGGTAAAGGGGTAAATTGACGAAAAAACACGCATTTTTCTTTTAAAAATTGTCAATTTTCAGGGTCATCCTACTCACTTCAACATCACTAGAAAAAATATCTGAATATGGCGTTTAGTAGAGCAACTCAAGAGCTTTGATGTCATGTATAAGCCAAGTGTGCCAAATGGGGTAAAACGGCCCTAGAAGGTTTTTTTAAAAAAAACTGTCAAAATCACTAAAATCACTTCAGTTCCTGCTAGACTTAAAAGATTTTACTTAAAATTTGGATTATCACTGCACCTTACCAGAACTACCTACTTTACCAGAAGATACGCAATTTTGGGTAAAACGTTCCTTGAAGATTTTTTTTTCGAAAAATGCCGTCAAAACCACTAAAACTGCAAGAACTCGGGTTAGACTTGATAAATTTATTGAAATTTTAGATTATAACTCTAGTTAGATACGAACTTAAGGGTAAGATGACAAAATGACAAATAGATTTACATGACGAAAAAAAAAAAAATTTCTTGGAAAATACTTGGCGAATTTGGGTGCTATTTCCTCAAAGTCCAAAACCCGAAGTTAGCATTTTATAAAACAACTAAAGAGCTTTTATTTGATTACAGATGCATCATTTGGAAACTGACTAAAAAGGACTGAACTTTTTCTTGACTTTTTCACTAGGTTTCAAGAATACATTAAACCCTGTAAAAGCCAATATCGATGAGACGGTTGCTGAAAGACTGCAATATTTCGAGTTTTGTTAAAGCAAATGACATAAGTTATGGTTTGAGTTTCATGTTCATCTTTTTTAATTTGATTGTTTTTAAATTTAATTTAAATTTTTTTGATTTGACTATTTTTAACTTAATTGTCATCGGTCTCATTCTTCGCTTTTTCCAGAGTGTTGACTAAAAAAATCATGTAACTCTGGTGTATCACCAAAAATGTATCAACATGTATAATTGTATCAACAAAAATGAACAATCATTTTGAGAAATCACGACTTCGAACATTAATGCTTAACAATTTTTACTCATGATATTCTTCAACGTTCATCAAAGCACCATTTTCCTTTACGCTTAGTTTTGCATACATAACTATTGCAGAGAATCGTGCAAATAACGAATTTATTTACTCCACGGATAAGTAGGAACTCGGTTGAAATTATTTATTTTCGCGACCATCATGTCGATAATATTTTTTACCTTGTTTGAAGCTTTTCGTGAAGTCATGGAAAACTTTAGTCCTTTTTAGTCACTTCCCAAAAGATGCAACTGGATATTATGCCAAATAAAAGCTTTGTAGTTGTTTATAAAATGCTAACTTCTGGTTCTGGACCTTTTCTGTAGAAAAAATAGCACCCCGAAAACCGCTAAGTATTTCTCAAGAAAAATATTTATTTTCGTTGTGTAAATCTATTTGTCATTTTTGTCATCTTGCCTTTAAGTTCGTATTAACTTAGAGTAATTATCTCAATTTTCAGTAAATCTATCAAGTCTAACCCGAGTTCTTGCAGTATTGGTGATTTTGACGGCATTTTTCGAAAAAAAAATCTTCAAGGAACGTTTTACCCCAAATTGCGTATCTTCTGATAGAGTAGGTAGCTCTGGTAAGGTATAGTGATAATTCCAGTTTTTAGTAAAATATTTCAAGTCTAGCAGGACCTAAAGTGATTTTAGTGATTTTGACAGTTTTTTTAAAAAAACCTTCTAGGGCCGTTTTACCCCATTTGGCACACTTGGATCATACATGACATCAAAGCTCTTGAGTTGCTCTACAAAACGCCATATGCAGATATTTTTTCTAGCGATGTTGAAAAGAGTAGGATGACCCTGAAAATTGACAATTTTTAAAAGTAAAATGCGTGTTTTTTCGTCAATTTACCTCTTTACCCTATATTGTTACCATGCGTTTTGAAGTACTTTTAGTGTAGAATAATACCACAAATTTTTAGAAAAATCCATCAAGTCTAGCAGAAGTTATTGCACTTTTTAGTATTTGGACGTTTTGGGACATAACATTTTCAAGGGCCGTTTTACCCCACTTAACCTCAAAGAAAAAAATTGAAATTTTGCAAAACTTTCTACCTTGAATAGACAAACAAACGCTGAAAATTTCAGCCCAATCGGAGAATATCAAAACAACGTCCCTCAGAAAGGCGGTTGCGGCTCTCGCGAACTGGCTCTTAAAAAAATAATACAATTATCAAAATGATTTCATTAAAAAAATTTTAAAGAGATCAAATAGTGCATCTAAAAGAAACCAGAAAAACGAAAAGGAGTTCGAATGCCTAATTAAGAAACAAAGAGTCGAAAAAAGATCAAAAGGAAGTCAGACAACTTTGACAAGTAATAAAAAGGTGTAACAATTTGAAAACCTTCAAACACCGACTAAAATATATATGAGAAAACCAAGAGTGCGAAAAAGTGTCGAAAATAAATCGAAAAGAAGCTGTAAATTAAAAGAAAAGAAAATCTAACAAATAAAAAGAGGTCGCAAAGGATCGAAATTAAAGAAATAATTGACAAAAACAAAGATGAGAGAGGATCAAAAGCATTTAAAAGAGGTCAAAAACGTTCAGAGTGATGAAAAAATTAAAACAAATTTAAGGGAAGTCAAAAAATGAAGAAGTCAATGATAAAAGTAGTCAAGAGGAAAAAAACAAACCAACAAGATCAAAAAGCTTTGAAAAAGTCAGAGAGTAACCAGCAACCAATAGAAGTAAGTCCCAAAGTCGATAATGAAGAAGTTATAAATGATGAAAAGGAAACCAAACAGATCAACAAGAGGTCAACAGAAGTTCGAGTTGAAAGAAAAAATGGAAATAAAAACAGGGTTAAAAAAAGATGGACAGCAATCAAAATACAAAAGTGATTTGAAAGAAATAAGAAGAAGCCTTAACATAACAGCAAACCAAAAATCCGAAAAAATCAAAAAACGAGGTCAACATGAGAGAGAAATAAGAAAAATGATAAAAATTAGTCAAAAAGAAGTCAAAAGTATTTGAAAGAAAAAGAGATTAAAAAGAGATCTGAAGAAAGTTAAAAACAATTGTAAAAAAGTAAACAGAAGTAAGAAACGACGAAATCACAAATGTTTCTACTAAAAATTAAGACGTCAAAAAATCAAGAGAAAGAACAAAGAGGTCCAAAATAAAAAACTTCAAAAACTCAAGAAAAATATCGAATATGTAAAAAAACAGATAAAGACAAAATAATGCCAAAAAAGACCAACAAAGATTAAGATGAGGTAGAAGCTGAAAAAATTAAAGGTGAAAATGATTAAAGAGTAATCTACAAAAATTAAAATTGAAATGAGATTGAAAAGAAATTCAAAGTAAAAGTAGGAAAGCAATAAAACCGAATTTGAAATAAAGAATGAATTAAAATAAAACGACTAAAGTGCCAAAAAGAAAATCGAGAAGAATAAAACAAGTTCAGAATGCCATAAAATCTGATAAAAATCCCCAAAAAACCGTTGAAAATAGTTTATTACCACATAATTGAAACGACTTCAAACATATCAGAAACGGATTCCAAAACGAGATGTCAAAAATAATAGAAATGGATTTTGAATCAATAGGAGGACCGAAAAAGTTTAAAATGAACATAAAGTCAAAAAGCGAAACATCTCAATAAAAAAAGGATAAAAAAACAAACCAACAAGATCAAAAAGAGTTGAAAGCTAGACTACAAATCAGAAAGAAAGCAAAAAAACTCTAAAATAAGTCAAAAAAATCATAAAAGTGAAAAAGAAACCAAAAGTGGCTAAAGATAATCCAGGAGAAGTGAAATAAAATCAAAATGAATTCGATAAATACTCGTAAGGAGATGGGCTAATCAAAAGATGAAAAGAATTGGGAAATAATCAAAATGAGGTTGGAATAAGTTCGGATGTTCATTATAAAATTTTGAAAAGAGATCAAATAGTGCATCCACTATTGAAACCAGAAAAATGAAAAGGAGTTCGAAGGTATAATTAAGAAACAATGTGTCGAAAAAACTTTGACAAGTGATAAAAAAGGTGTAAAAATTTGAAAACCTGAAAACACAGACTAAAATAAATATTAGAAATCCAATAAGACATAAAAGTGTCGAAAATAAATCAAAAAGGAGCTGAAAATAAAAAGAAAAGAAAGTCCAACAAAAAAAGAGCTTGAAAAGGATCGGGCATTAAAGAAAAAATTGACAATAACAAAGATAAAAGAGGATCAAAAGCATTAAAAAAGCTCGAAAACGTTGAAAGTGATGAAAAAATTTAAATAAATTAAAAGAAATCATAACAAATAAAAAAAAACAAACAATAAATTAAATCGAAATATTCGAGGTCTATTTCGACTGTAACGATTTCAAATTTATGGTGTTTCGGCTTGCAGTCTTCTCTTAAAAAATCAAAACAGAAGTTTGTCTACTGTCCTACGTTTCGGCTGAGTGTATTTAGCCTTCTTCCGGGACCTATAATTCCCGGAAGAAGGCTAAATACACTCAGCCGAAACGTAGGACAGTAGACAAACTTCTGTTTTGATTTTTTAAGAGAAGACTGCAAGCCGAAACACCATAAATTTTAAATCGAAATAGAAAATGAGGGTGGACACAAATCAAAAAAAGACTAAAAGCATTCAAAAGAGGAAAAACAAATCCAAACGACATATTAGAAAATTTAAAAACGGAAATGAACACTTTAAAACAGAGGTTCGAAATATATAACAAAACTACAAAGTCTCGAAAAATTCGAAAAAATAATAGAAAATTATATGAGCTCCAAAATAAGGATTCCAATCGAAAAAAAAAATCAAAAAGAATCAAAAAATAAAAATAAAACATCCAAAGGTAAAACATAGGAAAAATGGGTAAAATAGGTTCAACAAATAATTAAATGAGGCCAAAACTGATAGAAATTAAGGTGAAATGGTCATAAAGTAGTTCACAAAAATTAAATATGCTCAAAATATGGTTAAAACAGACTCGAAAAAAGTCGAAAAACAAAATATAATCCCAAAAAGTGTAAAATGAGGAAGAAATTAAAATGAAATTAGTCAAGTGTCAAAAGTAGGATTATAAGAAAATTTAAAATTCATGAAAATACTGTAATTTTATAAAATGGTAAATGATTCTAAAAAAAACTGGAAAAAAGTCCAAAATGCTTGAATTTAAACGACATTAAACACATCAGAAAAAGATCAAAAGGTGAATCCGTAAAGTCCGTATAATAAGTTCCAAAAAAGATCATATACAAATGAGAAACGATGTCAAAAGAGAATCCAGAAAAAGTAAAATAATATCGAAATAAAGTCGAACTAATACTCAAAAGGAGAAAAATAAATCAAGAAATGAAAAATTAAAACCTGGTCGGAATGAGGTGGAAAAAGTTTGGAAAAGTTGATCACTTAGTAGTTCAAGAAAGAAATTGATAAAGGAGTTCAAAAGTATAACTAAAAACAAAAAGCAAGAAAGTGTTTAAAAGAGATCGAAAGTGTTGAAAAGAGATCAAAACTTTGAACAGATTTAAAAAAATTAAAAATAAAATAAAAATTATAACAAAAGCATCGAGAATAAATTAGAAAGATGCTGAAAAATCGAACGAAACCGTTTTTTTTTGTTTCGAAAAAGGTTCGAAATTGAAGTAAAGTTGACAAAAAATCATAAAAAAGATAAAAAAGGTTCATCATCAAGGATTAAAAAAAAAAGAAATAAACAAAAAAACACAATTACAGGTCGGACTCGATTATCCGGGGGCTCGATTATCCGGGGGCCCGATTATCCGGGGCTCGATTATCCGGAAAAAATGGTTCGATTATCCGGAGTATTTTTTTCTCCTATATTTATTTAATGCACTTTTGTTTTGGGAGTTTCGGGGTTGTTCAAAATTGTAACAACAATGCCCCGTTCTGTTTGGGTAGTTCGTTTTTAGCATTTTTCTCGTCGTTCCCTCAACCAATTCTTACTCAAAAATCTCCAAAAGCAGGGTATTATGGTTTCTAGTTGCCGATTAGGACAACCACTATTGTTCAACCGGTTTCGAATTTATGGCCGGAACATATTTCTGTAATATAATTGCCATGATCAATGCAGTACTTAGAACCAGAAGCTGGCCTGTTTCGGTGGT
Source organism: Wyeomyia smithii (assembly GCF_029784165.1). Lineage (NCBI taxonomy): Eukaryota > Metazoa > Arthropoda > Insecta > Diptera > Culicidae > Wyeomyia > Wyeomyia smithii. Next base: position 37,929,184 of record NC_073695.1, on the reverse strand, counting down.
GTCCCGGATACTCCTAAATTATTGAACCAAAACTCATCAAGCGAAATCAATAACGATTTAAAATCCGCAAAGTAACCCATTAGTGGCCATATCGAGTGTCTAGATCGTTATAGGTCACTAAGGAAATAGATAAAAAATCATAAGTGTTGTCAAAATCGAACAGGGTCTGTATATGTAACACCTCAATTCTTCTTAATATTTAAGATAATAAAACAGATAAATTCCTAAATCAAATCAAAAATTATATTTTCTGGAAAATATTTCCTTTAATCTCTCAAAGCAAAAGCTGTCTTTCTAATGGTAGTTTTGATTTATTTTATTTGGTTTTTACATTTTTGAGATAATCAATATAACATAATTTATTATTACGTACATATGTATAACAGACGCCAACAAACAGTATAAAGACAATGTTTAATTTATTTCGTCGACACATGTATTGTGTACAACATACTCTAGTAGAAAACTCACTGTTCTAAATGAGAGATATTAAAAATTGAAAAATTAAAAATGGCTCGATTATCCGGAGGATTCGATTATCCGGAGCGAAATGTTTTTCAAAACTCCGGATAATCGAGTCCGACCTGTATAACAAATAATAAACAACCAAAAGGCAAAATTAATACGTAACAATCCAAAAAGCGTTCAAAAGAGGGGTCGAAAAAAGATAGGAACCGAAAATACGGCAAAAACAATGGAGGTGAAAAAAATTATAATGGGATCTAGAGGAAAAACAACACCGAATTTAAAAATCAAAACAGGAGTCTGAAATATACAAAATCATAAAAAAAAATTCGAACACAAAAAGTAGGTAAAAAATCATAAGGAAGAACGAAGAAAATACAAAATCATAAAAAAATTCAAACACAAAAAGTAGGTAACAAATCATAAGAAAGAACGAAGAAAATGAACTAAGGTCCAGTATAAAAAATTTCAACCTTTAAAAATTATTTTAAATGAAATCCAAGGATCAAAACTAAGTCCAAAGCATAAAACAGGTTCAACAGAGAATAAGATGAGTTCAAAATTGTTAAAAGCTAAGGTAAAAATGGTCATAGAGTAGTCCACAAAAATTTAAAAAGGCTCGAAAAAATTTGGAAATCAATCAAAACAATCAGTGAAGATATAAAATGTACCTAAAGGTGTAAAATCAAGTAAAAAATGAAAACGAAATGAGTAAAGTGTCAAAAAGAAGATGAAAAGAAAATAAAAAATATAATGAAAGTACTATAAAATAATAAATGTATCTATAAATAGTTCGGAAAAAGTCAAAAACTACTATAATTAAAATGACATTAAAAATATTAGTATAAAATATAAAATATTCCAAAAAGTATAGAATCATAATTAAGTCAAAAAGTGAAAAACAAGTCTTTCATCACTTTCAAGCAATAAGCCAAGGAAAAAACTAAATAAAAAACCAGATCAACAAGTGCCAAAAAAAAGATTAAAAAAAATCAAAGAAAAACCAAACACCTGTTCAAAAAGAATAATAGAAAAATAAAAGAAAAGTGCGAAGTGATGAAAAAGAAAACAAAATTAGCCAAGAAGGAATCTAGAAAAAGTAAAATCAAATCAAAATCGAGTCAGAACAGATAATCGAAAAGAAATACATAGAAAAAAGGAAACGAAAACAGAGAGTCCAAAGCTGTCCCGAAAAGTATGAAATCCACATTAAGCCAGACAATGGTTGGAAGGAACAATAAATCAATGGAAATTGCGAAAAAGCACAAAGAATGAATAATGATGATGAACAATTTCCTGATGATGATGGTGATGATGACAGTAATGAGAATGATGATGATTATAATGATGATGATAATTGACGATAATGGTCATGATGAAGATGAAACTGATAATGAAAATGTTGATGATAGGGTCTTGGCAGAACCTAACTTGAAGGCTTTATGTTCAGGAGTATTCATATGAGCAAAAAGTGTATATTTTAAAGTAAAGCATAGCCTTGGTGCTACATTCCGATTCGGCACTTGACCTTCTGTTAATTATACACAGACTTCGCAGCCAACTCTTAAATGTACACGACAACTACGGGGCTATCGCTATGATCCTACTGACATTAACAGTCTTTCCTGAGCCGAGACTCGAACCTACGACGACTGGTTTGTTAGGTTAGCATCGTACATTGAGACCAGCTGGTATTTGCATATTTTACAAACGAGAAAAAGTTATGTTGGCTACGATGAGAAATCACAGAAGTGACAGTCTAGAATTCTAACGAAATTTAAAACATTAGCCCCAGCGCCACTTCATTTGAAAGCTATAAAAATCCGACAGACCACACGAGAGCTAACGATTATCCAAACAATGAAATATTAGCATTATTCGCACAGACAAACAGTTTCAAGCACTCTTCGAACATCGTATTATGATATACTATCCATAAAATATTTGGGTAGAAAGTCTTGATTGCCTCTCTCGACTGCCTTTTAGCCTCAATCGATTTCAAATGTTTATCTAGTGAAGCAAACCCCAATAAAACATGAGTTATAGAGGGAATATCAAGCGGCCGGTTATTTAATCGCAGGGCGAAACTCACGCATCCCAACTGACTTCCCATCTCACCCGTCATCGTCCATCCGTTCTCGTACATCGGCTTAATGGCAAATAGCACTTCCTTCTTCCGCTCTCCGTACTCATCGCGAACGTCGTACTCCCAATCGATTTCCACCATTTGCGTGGTGGCAATCAACGGCTGTTCCGTTGACGACATCGTCACCCAATTCGTTCCATTGCGAGTTGCATCGTCGCCACTGCCGTCTTCTGTGCCCAACGAAACCACTGTACTGCCACCGTTCATCTCATCGCTTCGTGACAACTCCTCCTGTTGTGGTGTGTAATAAAACAGCTTCTGCTGAAAGCCACTGATGGGGAAATCTTCCGTCAACACGATGAATCCACCCGGGTCAACAAAGTTTCGCCAAGTCAGCTCCAGCGTTTGAAGGCGCGCGTTGACCGTGAGATAAAGGTCGGAGATGGTGGGCTCGTACACACGATCACCTGCGGCAAGAGACGAGTGAGAGCAATGAGCGGTGACTTAAAGTGGACTCATCTAGACTTTATGCTTAGTAGCTCTCCGTGAAAACTCACCAATAAACCGCTGCGCTTGGCCCAATTGAATAATCGCCACCAGCAGCAGTAGCATTCCTGGAGAAACCGCAAACTTTGGCCGTTCGCTTATTTTAACGCCCATTGTTATCACTAGTTTAGCGTAGGCGTCTTCAACATATCACACAGAAAACAAAATAACAATATCCGTGTTATCGCGTCACACGCAGCGGAAGCAAATCGCTATGAATATATATGTGCAAAATACCTATCAATTTCACACCCGCCCGGATGGTGGAACGCACCAACGAACAACAACGAACTAAGCAGCTAGCCTCGCGCGGAAACGTGCCGACAAACGACGATCCGCTCCCGGCCGACAGTGTCACCCAACTGATTAGTGTACGCTCTGAGCTGAGTGGAAGCACAGCTGCAGCTTCGCGGCGATCGCACTTCTCCGCGACACGTCGCGGCTTCTTGCTCACTGTCGAATGGCATGCGGAATCCGCATACGCGCGAACCGCTACCGGCGACTGGCATAACGACGGCGTGACTTATGCGCATTAGGTTGATTCAGTTTGGTTGAGAGGTGCGTCACTGGAGCTAGTATTGTCATTTTTCTGATGCTGCTAACTCGAATGATAGTTTTTATTTGGCTGTATTCCGATAGGGGTCTTTTTTATGTTTTATTCATATGGTCGGAAGCAACCAAATAAAACCATAGCCAAAAAACATTATCTCGAGTAAAAGTTGGCCGTGTACTGTATGCTAACCTACTACAGAGAATTTTTGTTTTGCGCTTGTTTCGGTTTGGTTCCTTTAAGTTCTTCTACGCTCCGACGAATTGAATATATCTTCTTGCTAAATTATGGATCATTTTTTTGTTGTACCAAGCTCGATGTTATTTGTAGCTGTTGGAGATCGCATAAAAAATATCGCGGCAATTAAAAAATCACTGCAAAGTAAACAATAATTTGCATTACATGTATCATGTCGTCTGTACGTATCCATCAAACCGCAAGCGTTTAAAATGTGCACATAGTTCTTATTTATAGAAGCATAAATCAAATATATAATATACCTAAGAAATATAACTCAGTTTAACTCGTTGTGAACTACTCATCATCACGGGACTCCCCAAGTCCCCACTGGATACAGTCAGGTTTTTTTTTACGCGGGGGATACGTACCTCGTAAAAAAACCGCGTAAAAAAAACCGCGTTAATTCGAAAATCCGCGTAAAAAAAACACGTTTTTTTTTTAAATCCGCGTAAAGTAGTCCAGCAAGAAGGGCATTAGAAAAAACCCGAGACACTCTAGAACCAGTATTTAATACAGTATTTAATTGTCCTCTTTGACGGTCATCATTCCGGATCTTTCGGTGGGCGGAGAGTATTTTTTGGACTATGTCTTTCACTAGATAAACACTTAAACGTTCCTGGTTCCAAACCCACGTTAATTCGGAAATTCGTGAAAATTTTTTTGAATTAGCGCGGTATCGCGTAAAAAAACCGCATTAATTCATAAATCCGCGTTAATTCAAAATGCATGCCCAGTTCTGTTCAAAATGGCGTCGGAACAAGGAGCACTCCGTAAGCGCATTGTACAGTTCGCTATGCACTGCACACAAATTTTGACACAAAGTTCACGGTAAACCATTTTGAAAGCGAAAATCTTGCGGTTTCTTTCGTGTATAATTTTCTGCAAACCTCAACAACTATCCGCCAGAAAGGTAGTGAAAGACCGGCTAGAGTAGCGGACAGAGATGGACTTCTTCCTACTTGTCAAAATCATGATTGAAGCCTAGTGGCATGACTATTAATCAATAAATTTACCATAAGGAATGTTTGAACAAATATTTAATTTTTCGAACTAAATTTCTATTTTTAACAAAGGCTTTTTCCCGTTAACACGCAAGTTCATTAAGCAGACAGTATGTGAAGTAAAGACAGCGTAAAATAAGCGAACTGAAAATGTGATACAGATTTGGAAAAACATACCGCATCCCGATGGGACTTGAACCCGCAATCTCCCTGTCTCCGGCATGGTGTTTTGACCAATTAAACTGCGGGGGACGGTGGTACATCTATACCGTATCACATTCCACTGTCAACTTATTCTATTGCTCATCCCTAACTACACACACTGCTGTGCAAGCGTTATTTATAGACTGAAAAGAATGTCTCATCACACACAGAAGAGTCAGCTGATGCTGTTAACTCTTATAGACCTGTGTGATCGAGACCAAAGTCAGTCTGCGTCGTGCTTGCAAGCAGCGTTGCCAGGTCATTTTTTTAAAAATCTGGAAAAGGCAAAAAAACTGGAAAAAATCTCAGTCATTTCGCGGGATGAAAAGTAAATTCTTCGGATAAATGTCTTGGGGTACGTAAAATTTGAGGTGACAAAATTTCAAAATATCGCGCCGAATTTGAAGTGATGACCTTTTTGCGGAACAGAGAAAATAAAATCTGGATCATTCATGAAAAATCTGGATAATTGGACATCAAATCTGTTCACCTGGGTACATGTTCAAAAATCTGGAAAATCCAGCTAAAACTGGATACCTGGCAACGCTGCTTGCAAGTGCGACACAACACCGGAACGTGCTCCGTACGGCTCAATTTTTCGAACTAAATTTTTATTTTTAACAACGGCTTTTTCCCGTTAACACGCAAGTTCGTTAAGCAGACAGTATGTGAAGTAAAGAGAGCGGAAAAGCGAAAAGCGAATTGGAAATGTGATACAGATTTGGAAAAATATACCGCATCCCGACGGGACTTGAACCCGCAATCTTCCTGTCTCCGGCATGGTGTTTTGACCAATTGAACTACGGGGGACGGTGGTACTGTTCCACAATCTATATCGTATCACATTCCACATCACATGTGCTCCAGTAAACCTCTATGGCTATTGGTGAAATTTCTATCGTCTACTTCATTAAATGATTTTGATAATTCTATAAGGTACTATGAGGTAAATTGGGGTTGAATTGATCATCATTGAAATCCATACATTCTTCTGGCAATGTGCTTTTTTTCGATATGCTAAAGATAAATGATGATTTCTGTACTGAAAAATATCATTTACAGCTTGTTTGGAAACGAAAATAACGATATATCAGGTTAAAATTTGTTTATTTTGGTTCACGAGCTGCTTGTTGCTTAATTTGCTCTCATTTGATCGTCGTTAGACCGATTTCAATTCGGTTTGTTGCAAAAGCTCAAAAACTAGCTCTGAAATTAAAATCTTTGTGGTTTCCTGCGAATTCATCAGTATTTCTTTAATGGTATGGAATGACCATTGTTGAAAATTACATTGTTTGAGCTTTTATCAAACTTTACTCACTTTTTCAAATTTACCATAATTAACCCTCAACTAAGATTACTTTAAGTAAATTCCATACTTTTTTATTGTTATTTGGAAACTTTTTCGATCAAATTTAATTGACAAATTTAATTGTCAAAAGACTGAGATAGAAAAATTTTACGAAAATATGAAAAATTGCACCGGGCATGCAAGGGTTAACTTTGATAGGTATGTGAATCATGCAAAAGTTGCGTTTCAGGACACGTTAACATTACCTAGTGTTGATTAGTATTTTTTATCACAAATTCTCAGGTGATCAATTTCACCCCACTGATCAATTTCACCCCATTCCACGGTATTTATTTTTAGTTTTTATTTTAACTTTTTTTTCGAAAAAAAAAATTTTTTTTGAAGTCTATTTTTTTTGAAAAACAAAATTATCTCAAACTTTACCGAAGACGCCACACCGCCCAAACAAACCGTTTTGGCTCTGAAAACACTTGTATTAATCAATACCTCCTCAAAATAGTATTTTTAAATAGCTTCTCAAAAATGAGTCGTGTTTCAACAAATTAAACCAAAGTCCCAGTCACATCAAAAATAACAATTGAAAAAAGATAATAAAACTGGGACATTTTCGTGGAGCTGCTCAACAACTAAACAGTGCTAGCGAACGACAAATTCTCATTGTACAAGTTTAAGTGGCTCAATACTTTTAAAGGATCAAAAATGGCGCCGGCTACCTTCTTACAGTTTCGTGAAAAGAGGAACAGGATGTTAGTGTGACATGTTAATCACCACAAAAGTCATAGAGAGGCGATTTTTGTTACCGTGCTGGATCGAAACCCGTACAGTATCGAAAACCGTACACCCTGATGGTTTTCTTCACTTTTAAACATTATAAAAATGAAAATTCAAATGATAGTTACATGTACATGTCCGTTGAACTGTTGCCTTCTGTTAAATTGAACTATGCGCCAGTAGGCCATGAAACAAAAATATTTAAAATGAAAAATTATTCGTGTATCGGTTTCAGTTGTCATTCCTCCGCATCGTTAGAGAATTTACTAAGGAAACGTTCTTCAGAGAAAACGTTTTTCAAGTGGGATATAAGTGCTTTACTCTGTGAATCTTTTTGAAATCGATTGAAAAGGTAAGTCTTCGTCATTTTCGAGCTGAGTATTGTCTGGTAAATAGTGAAAATTGTATTTATTCATCAAAAACAGTTCCGTACGGATTTTATCATTGTTAATCATTGTTGAACTTTCACTCTTGTTGTCAGCATATTATTGAAGAAAACAAGCATAAATATACGCAAACAATTTCGAAAGATGCGCGAGGGAAAGTTGTACCGGGAAGCATCCGTAGGTTCCAACGTTCCGGCGACTACGATAAAGGATGCCGTAACGAATCGCTGCGAATCTCAATCAAAAGGAGCTTCATCAACCTTCACTGCTGCAGAGGAAGATCGCCCTGGAGCCCGGGGCAATTGCTCCCCCTTAAATCTGGGCCTGGAAAAAGACGCCGTGTAGCTGGTAGTTGAGAAAAATTCTATGTTTTCAAATCATTCAATTGTGACCTAAAGCTATACCAGTTTTTATATATTATTTAAAAAAGCCGCATTTTCTGAGCAAAAAGTGATTTTCAAAAAAATTATATCGTTTTCCTTCGATTTTAAAACGAAGAAAAAAAGACTGCTCGAAATGTCTTAAATGACAGTTCGCCCATGTACTGTATATGAGAGAACTGTCATTTAAGGCATTTCGAGCAGTTTTTTATTCTTCATTAAAAAATCGAAGAACAACGATGAGCATTTTTTAAAAATCATGTTTTGCACAGAAAATTGTACTATTTTAGCTGATACAAAAAATTAGAGAACCGTGTTGAACTTTAGAAACCAATTGACCCTTAAAATATATTTATTCGTAAATTTAAAGATAAACTGCAAAAAAAATCATTTTTGTACTTCTATATCTACACGGATTTTAATCCATTGCTGTACGAACTTTGGTCCTGATATCGCGTGCGTGCGGATTTCGATTCCAAAGTGTACGGATTTCGATTCAGACAAAAAACTGCGTACGGGTTTCGGTTCAAAACATGTTCTATTTAAACACGATTTTTTCGAGTTTCAGAGTGATTTAAATCATTTTGCTTAAAAATAGTGATAAAATGTGAGTAGACCTATGAGTCATGTCAGTTTAAAGCTATATGTGATTTTATATTGACCATCGAAGATTATCATGTGCTTAGGTGTACAGATTTCGATCCAGCACGGTAGTAGAGAGAGGGCTGATCAGGATTCACCTTGAAAAGTGAAGCGATCATATATGTAATTCAAGCTCGTCTCTATTTAGCTATTTTCGGTACTCTGTTCAGCTGGCGGATTAGATATGCAATTTTAACCTATTCGTATTTGGTACCGGTTTAGATCAACAGACAGTAAGAACGCTGTTGGGGCTAAGAACAATGGTGTGTGGTTTATTCTAGTAGAGCACAATGTTGTTTACCTTCTTGATTTGAAGCAGACTTAAACAAACAAACAATAAAATGCTATTGGAGACACAAATGTTTATAGTTTATAGTATATCTCAGTTAAATGCAAAATATCATGCTACACGATGTGTATCCGAATAAAACGAGCATATCATAGGAAAGGCTGTTGAGGCCACGCACAAGTTTGTGTGTTTTTTTTTTGGAAGAAATACAAAGACTTATATTTCCACTCCTGAAACCGAGTTGAACTAACAAATAATAAGTATGTTGTTAGAGCTACGCACCAGTATGCGTGTTTATCAAAGGTGTATTAAACTCTGCAATTTGAAACCGGTTTAAACCGATAGTTGAAATCACACTTGTACATGGTTTGAATGATAAAATATACAAATGTCTATATGTTTGCGAAGCTAGTACGTATGAAAGAAAAAGGAGCAAAAAAAAGAGAAGCCACACGGAAATCAAAGCTATAAATCTGGCATATTATTTTGGCATATAAAGCTCAAAAGTAGATAAAATGCAAAAATAAACCACGAATATTTGCAGCTTTTGCAGTTAATATTAATATAGTTGCATAGACAATTCTATTTGAATTTTCTTTTCATGTAATAAATTGTGTCTCTGGCAACACTCCTGATTTTTTGGGTCGCAGGAAGTGTAAAACGACAGCTTGATGTCCATTTTATTGTGAACAATCCCTAAATTTTAAGCACCGGCAGAAGAAGTTGTTGGTACTTGTTGGAAATCCAACAAACTGATTCTATTTTTCAAAGATTTGATCTATTTATAACATCCTTCTTCAGATTGTGCAGTTTCCTTCATGGGCTGATTGATCTACAAGATGAAATTGTGTGATGTGTGATGTCGATGTTGATTTATTGTGTGCGTGAATCCCTATAACCGATAAAAGGTTAAACACATATTTTCTACCGGTGCGGTGGTAGCCCATTGCGTATACGAGACAAATCGATGCAACGCAAGAAAATACAATTACGGAATGTGCTTGACTGCCATCCATTCAGACTGCAAGAGAAAAATAAACGAAAGAAAATCACGTCACATGCCACATCACTCTCCAGTCCACGTAACCTAACACGCACTGTAAGTGATCAGGCCAGAAAATCCCAAAACCGGCCTCTTCGAAGCTGCGGTGGCAGGCAGCACAAAATAAATCGTCAAGAAGCAGCTCGAGCGATCGTTTTTGCCGTTCAAATAGAACGAAAATGTGTGTTGGCGCAGTCACAGACAAACTTCGATCCTCTTTTAAACCCTATTTCATACTGCATGTAAAATACCACCAATACTTACCCTCTGATTCCAGTCCCTCCCTTGAAGTATAGTGTTAGTGCGAGCAGTGCTGCACGGACGAGCGACAGCAGAAATAGTTGACGTTTATTGCCTTGGCTTCAGAAAACCAGAAAAAATGACATAATTATAAGAGAAACAATATTCTATGGTTTCTTAAATAATATAATATTCATTATAAACATCTGACAAAGTCTAAGAACAATTACTCTTTCGAAAAAGTTTGTTTATTTAAATTCATGAAGTCTTAGAACAATTGCTCTTTCGAAAAAAAATTGGTTTAAAAAAATTAAAGGAAGATTATGTGTTAGTTCGGTATTTTAGAGCATTCAAAGAAATAAAGTTAAATTTAAATATTTTCAGACAACGAAAGTCGGAAAATTACAGATCATTTTCTTTCAGTGTATTGTTCTTTCTAGAAAGTATTCAATGATTGAAGGGTCGTAGAGAATTTCTATAGAAACCTCGCGCCTATGGCTTTGCACACAACCCTTCTGTTATTTTTTACTAGAAGAAGTAACGTGAAGGAAGACGTAGTACCGCTGCATCTGTCGCTGCTGCTATCCGCTACCGCTACTGGTGCTATCCGCTACTACTTAGTAAGGACCATCCTAGTGGCCACCCACTAGTAAAATGATTGATTTGAGCAGAAGCACGCTCTTATATAGCCCAAATAGAGCATTTCTGGTTATCAAGGTATAATATTCTGTCGACCGTGTTAGGAAAAACGAACATAAATCGACCAATCATATCAATCAAAATCTGCGTTTCAACAAGGTTTGACTATTTTTAATAGTTCTGTGTTGCATAATTATGGCTTAACAATTTTTATAGTTTGATTATGCGTATTGGTGTCGTATGGAAGCAGATAACAGAAGATATTTTATTACGCTGTTGTTGGGTGTTGTGTAGTAGTGGAGGAAGAAAAAAATCACTCCGTGCTGAGGCATGAAGATGATGTCGCATTTACAAGCGTCTTTGTCAAGGCGTTTTAACATTTTGAATGAAGTGTAATGAATGAACAAGAAAATATTAACTCTTCCAATCAAGTATTTAGTTTGACCTCAAAAGGATGATATATGATGCTGATCGCATCTCTGTGCTATCCCCGATGTTGGGAATAAGGCATTTTTCTGATAACACAATGGGAAACTGTTTTCACACTGAAAATTTGACGGTCGGCAGATTTTGATTGCCAACATCCTCGTTGCCTGAATACGGCAGCGCTTTCCACTGGAGGAAGTGCTAAGAAATGTACCTACCATTGATACTGCTGTTACCGGCATTTTTTACTAGAGGAAGAAGTAGTGCTGCTGCATCAACTGCTAACGCTGCTACCATTATGCTGGTACCCGCTGTCGCTTCAAATTTCCCTCCTTTTTCCGTTTTTAAGTTTTAATTTTACACCTCTCTGTTACCGGACTTCCCGAGAGACGTAGGTCTACGTCAAAATAAAAACAAAAACACAATGGACAATTTGGTTGAAATTTAGCACACGTATTTGACTTATCACCTCGTGATAATATGAGCCAATTTCGAGATATAGCATTTTTACGAAAATAGTTCTGAATTTCGTAATTAATTTTTAAAAATGTTATATCTCAAGATTGGCTCATATTACCAAGAAATGGTAAGTGCTTCTTACGTAAAATTTTCTGAGAAACACGATAAAACCATCAAATTTAAAGCAAAATCAGCTGCATTGGCCGAAAAATGCAAATTTATTCGGAATATATATAGTTTGCTTGTCTTTCAGTCACACGCACGACAAACGAAAATAACTCAAATTGCCTTTCTCCCAAGCAAACTCTGAACCTGAGGTACACTAAAATTTGTTATTTTTTTTAGTGTAGCGACGCAAACACTTCTGTTCTGACTACAAGTTACCTTTGCTTTTAGTCCTCCACTCACCTCCTCTCGCCTGGTATGCAGAAAGTCGCAAGGAAATCAAAGCTAACTGCGTCTTAACTAATATTCGGCACACGTGTTAAATTAGCACATGGCTATAGGTTCTGATGCAGGTGCATCGACAAAAACCGCCAAAAACGTAGTAAAGGGCGGAAGGCAGTTTTGAGATGTAAGAAAGACATAGTATCGAAGATATAAAGCATGTAAATGAAATCTAAAGTTACCCAAACCACTGTCAGTTGATTATGAACGTTACTTTATAGTTACATGTCCAATAAGTTCCGTAATGTCATGGCATTGCCATCAAAATTAGGTTGTCAAGTTATGGAATAAGGCAGTACCTGTTGTAATTCATTGAGGATAGACTATAAAAAAGTCAAGAACATGATGGGGATAATAAACCTTTTGCTCGAGAGAATAAGCAGTTTGTTTTTTTTCAAGTGTGTAGTGTAAGTGTATTCATAAAAATTGAAGAAAACCGGGTGTAATTCGGCAAAGCTATTTTATGCAAAACACCATATCGAGTTTCAAGTTAAGCTTATGGCGCGTGACAAGCCGCACTTGAAATCTATCCAACTTTCTTTCTCTAAGCTCTAACAAAATTTAAAAAATGTTCTCAAGAAGTTTTAAATAACGATAAAGCAATATGATTTTTTTTTCATATTTTTAAAAATAGGAAAGACATTTAACCTACACTAGGCATACTGCACATATTGCACCCCAAATTAATTTTTTAAGTATACTACGACGTTCAAGATGTACGGAGCAAGGGATGATTTATTCGCTGATACATGAAAATCTTAGCTGTTACAAAAAAACTTTAGAGTATAAGATAAACCCATTGGATAATTATACTAGAAAATTTTCACGATGAAATTATTCAGTAAGGTTAGAAAACAGGTTGAACTTCAATATGCAATAGAGTTTGTGTTAATTGTGTATATAGTTGATGAGTAATAAGAGTTTGAAGTACATTTTCGTGGTAAATACTGATTTCTCTCCGCCGGGATCAGGTTAAGCTATTGGTCAATATTTTCAAACATTATGTACTATTTTGATTCAAGATATTTTTGAATATTGACATGAAATTTTCAAAGTTTTAAAAATTGAACACAGGTTTATCTACTATCCTGCAAATGCGCTACAGTAAGCCAACTTTTTTTTATTTTTTATCAAATAATATTTGTTTGTTTATGTAGAAGAGGACTAAAACAAAGAAGTAGACAAAGGTGGTGGTAATGGGATGAGGATTGTTATGTTGTTACGCAACAATAGAAAAGGTTTCTGTGATGGAACGCAGATGACAGATGTTTCATGCGCGTCTATTATGTGTGAAGTTATATCGGGGTATTAGAGAGGGATTTGAACTACCCATCAATGACAGTACTTCGTTATTCCAAACTTTGCTATTGTTAATAACAAATTGCAGAGACAAACTTTTGCATGTGTGAATATTTTTTTGAGCAATCCAGTATTTTTTCATGAGCAATGGTTTTTGTAAATTGTTTTTTTTTTCAATCACATTCATTGTTAGTTATTTTGTAAGTTTAGTTTGAATATAACATATGTACATCAAACAAATGAGAAAATCAACTATTATTCAAGTTATGAAATTAAAAAAAATCTTTAGAAAACAGTTTTTCGAAAATAATCAAAGAATGGAGGAAAAGTCTTTAGATATTGGAGAAAACAGCTGTGCAGATTCGTTTTCGAGTAAGCAATCAATCCACGCGTTTTCAAGATCTACTGAACGAAGGATTTATCGCAATTTAGATAATTAATTAAGTCTTAAGCCAGCGCTGGCCATCTGCATCGAATTGTCGATAGTATCATAGTACATCTTGATCTTCAACTCGATATTTCAAAAAAAAATAATTCATCATGTTAGATTAAATACCAACTTTTAATAGTCCAAAATGCATTTAAAAGTGGCTCGCCACTACGGGCCAACTAGTTTTAATATAAAAAAATAATCTATCTGGCAACACATACGGGCAACAACAATATTTTTTCTGGATTCCTCGGTTTATTTTCCTCAAAATTCACCTATCACTATTTTTCGGGTGTCTTACGTCTATAAATTATAAAATAAAATAATTACGAAATTTACAACTTTTTTCGTAGAAATGTTATATCTCGAGATTGGCTCATATTACCTCGAGATGATAGTTGTTTTTTATGTAAAATATTCCAAGGAACACGATGGAATTGTCAAATTTAAAATTAAAATGGCTGTATTTGCCGAAAAATGTAAATTTAGTTTCCAAATACAAAAATAGTTTATTTAGCGAACACTTCCGGTCGAAACTTATATTTTTTCTGGATTCCTTGGTTTATTTTCTTCAAAAATCATCTATGAGTATTTTTCGGACATCTTACGTCTATGAATTGTAAGAAAAAGAAAAAAGAGATTTTTTACAAAAATTGCGCGACTTTGCAATAAAGAGGGGGGTCCTGGAGAGCGGGGGGTATTCTAATCGACACCAAAATTGGGATTGTTTCAAAGAAGCCTTACACGCAAACATTATAGACAAGATAGCGACAAACAAATTACAATTTTTTTTAAAATACGTATTGTCTATCGTGACAGCAGTGAATTAGTAAAATTTCAGTAAAGGACATTGTCTTAAATAAACAATAACATATGTACGTGAATGGACATCATAAGGTTTTGGTGTAAAATAAAATTTCTGAAACATCTCGAGAACAAAAAAAAACACAATACCATTCCAGTTTTTTTCTGATTTTGTCATGATTTACCGCAAATGAAACGACACCCATTTTTGTTTTATTCGTAACTATTTCCTTTATTCCTAAAAAATATTATGTAGTTTTATATTGTGTTACATTATTAGACTATGAGTGTCACTCTCATACTAAATTCAGGATAAAGAAAAAAATAATCCTAGTTTCTTATAATTTGTGCACGCTACGCGCGACGTTTGTAGACCGACAACAATGCGCGCATGCCGCTGATAGCTCTCATGGAATTACTGCACATAGCTTGCCACAACGCTCTAATGCTGAAAACCGTGCAACGGATACCGCAATTTCCAAAAGCCATAATTCTTGGCAGGAATGACAACATTAAACTTGCCGCACACATGATACGCTTGAAAAGCTCCTGATTTATAAGCAATCTCGTGAAAGAGCATCACAGCAGACGCTCGGTATCCCCAGTGGCAGTGGAATAAATCGTGATTTGAAGGATTTCAGCGATGGATTTTAGTTTTACGGCTGCCAGTTAGACTTTACTTTTTGGCTTATCAAATCAGAAAGTATTAGAGTACCGTGGGAAAAAATATTTACGGATTCTTATAATTGACAATATGCTGCACTAATTGAATTTGTTATCAATTTTGTTTTAATAACTTTGTATTAAAAGGTTTTTGACGATTAATATTTCAATCCCAAACTTTTAACAAGCAAAGATTTTCCCTCCGAATCATTTTCCAAAAAAGAAAAATCGTCCGAAGCTCATATGGTTCAACTTGCATTCCGCTGGGAAAGTATGTTGACGAGCTTAAAACTTAGTTATGTTGTTTAACTCGGTGGTATACACACACACACACTGTCGTCGGCCAACCGACAGGGATATCGTGGTATCAATGGCGAACCGCTGCTGGTATTCGGTTAGGCGGTGAGAGGTGGGGTTTCATGACGACGGCAGAGAAAATGAAACCTGCTGCAGGCAAGTGTGCCAGCAGCCGGCCGCTGGACCGAATACGATAAGTGCTCTTTAATGTAATTTATGCTTGACTCTGGTGCGTTGTCGTTTGCATCAGATCAAATTATGCCACATACTGTTAAAGTTTCGCGTTCCGAAGCACCACCGTATGCTGCGCTCTCATGCCGTGCGCCAAGCCTTAGTTGCTTTGCGGGTTTAATCTCCCAGATTGAATCTAGAAGCAGATGAGCTCTAATAATATCTCACTCCGGTTAGGTTTATGAGATTCGTTAGCGCTCGGAGATAATATTGTTACTCGTGGACACGCCAATTGCTGCAATGCAAAGTGCTGTATTCTCGTCACATAGTGCAGAGATATTGTGGTTTTTCCAGAACAAATTTTTCGTATGTAATTTACGCTCGTTGAGAGTGTAATCAAACAAACATACAATCTCAAGCAGCGTATATCATTTGCGACAAGTGATTTTTTTCCTAAAAATACATATGCTGATTACAGTTGTTATCCCAGCTAGATTTGCTCATACAGAATGCACAGCACACCAAGCAGTAGTACAACCTTCTTTCCACAGACAGAGCGGCTGACGCAGTTCACGTATCCTCGACAAGAGGGCGAAGTTACCCACCGTTACCAGAACAAGTGGCGCTGTATGTAGATGTGAAGTGCTCATCTCTTCCAGCCGTAATGAAGAGTTTGTCGAGCATATCAAAAGGTCGTCTGTTTAACTGGTAATATCGAAGAAAAAGTAGAGTAGAGAAAAACGAGGTTAATACAGAAGAATTGGCCATCAGAAAAATCTAGTCTAGTCTACCTCCACTCTACACTCTTTACTTCACTCTATTCACTTTATTTTGTGGTAGAAAGCTCTTCACAATTTAGTTAGAATTTGAAATGCAAAAATGTTCCACTGTCTAATAAATAAATCAAGATGCAGCTCCGTTTAATTATATTGTGTCTTGTTTTTATGGAATTTTTAAGCAAAAAGCATTCTGTTTTTCTGCAACATTATCAAATATTCACTGCTAGAATATCCAGAACCAATAACCACTCTCGCTCATCGCCACACCAATTCATCAATATTCAAATTAATTTCCATGTAAATACCGCCAGATGGTTTCACCGCTCATCGGTAAATGCCATAAAAAATATCAACAACTCTTTCGAATCATTCGTGCTCCCACCAGCAAACATCAGTGGCGGGAGTGCGCCTATACATGTTTGCATTCCCAACCCCGCAGTGGAACAGGGACGGGTCGCTGACGGGTATCGAAATTCTGCACCACCGTAGTATGTGACATTGTCCCATCACCGAAGTCCGAGGATGATGGCACCGGAGGGTGCTCACGTGTTTCACGAGGAAACGACGACGACATCATCACAGGGTACCAGCAGTCTGTGAAACTCGAGAGAAAACATGTGACGAACACAATGAATGAAAGTCATCCCAAAAGCTCCGACTCTTTCCCTTATCTCTGACTAGATATCGACGAACGAGTTGGGCTCGGGAAGCTGAACGAAATGGATTTTATTTTTTTTTCTAGAATTTATGGAGACGAGAAATGGAGAAGTTTTTGTGCTGATCGTCTTTTTCTGCACGAATAGATACATTGCCGACAATGTTTGCTAAAGGGTAAGGAGAACTGATTGGAATATTTTTAACAAGGTAACACGAGTGGCTGTGTGTTATTTGATGCGTTTCAACGTTATCTTGGAACAATTCTGTTTATTCAATAGCGATTATTTTGCATAAAAAAACCGGTAGCACTTTTCAACCCTAATTCAGCTAAATTTTATTATTTATTGATTGGTCGTCGAATTTATTGAACAATCAATACAGTTTTACAAAATATATATAAGAAAATATGCTGTGAAAAAAAAAATTATAACTTTAATTGTTATATATTTTTTATAATAAATAATATATAGTAAGTAAATATTTTCGGGTACCAACAGAAAAACATATCCCAGCGATGTCATCAGTAATTCCTGGGCAATTCAATAAAGCGCATTTCTACCACTACACAGTGTTTTATTTTGCTGATTTCGTGCTCAAAATTAATAGCGTCCTCAAATTTGATTTTAGTGATATAGTTTATTTGGAAAAGTTTCTTTGTTTGTTGTATGCGCTTCTTTCAGAATGGACGATTTAGTGATTAATTCACCCAGAAGTGATATGAAAAATTTATTTTTTTCAGGACAGTGAGAAAGACATTCAGTATCTTCGTGAAAGTTGCGGCGAAAATCTCTGCTAACAAACTTTGTCGAAGGTGTCGAGTTTCTATCGCTTATGTTAAAAAAGATAAAAAAAGTTTTTTATACAAAGTTTACTCAAATCATAATTTTTAATATAACATTTTTCCTGAATTTACTGCATATTTTATGTCTTCTAAAAAATTATTAGCCAAACAGAAATACATATTTTTGTTGAACATTGGATATAGCTATAGTTCAAAATAAAGGGTTGGTTTAACTTTAAATTACTCATTCGTACGCAAAAATACGCAGATAACTATTTAACATTCTGAAAGCAAGTCTATTGTACTTCCAAAAGAATATAAAATCATTCGTCTAATAGAGTCTTTTCAATTGTTTCAATGAAAAAAAATTTTTGCATGAAAATTCGTACTTTTTCAAATAACTTTGTTATTTCTAAATATAACGTTTTACAATCTTCAGCAAAAATATAACCTAATAAAAACTGCACAATTTTGATGAAGCTCATAAAAATGTGGGAGATCATGGGAAAGAGTTATAAATAAAAATATGAACTTTTTTTAGTTATAAAGGAAAATCTGAACATGACGTCACCTAAAGTGACAACTTTGTTGTCTTCTTCATTGGTTGTTTCGAATTTCCTTATGAAGCATCTAGCATGAAACATTTTCTCAGTTAAGTCGCGAGAGGAATAAAAAGAAAACATTTTCTTCGGATCCAATGGTAACAGAGGCTGGCCAAAACTTAACACGAAAGAATTGACTGAGGATGCTAAAACTCTTCTCATTCAATTAAAACTAGACAGTGAAAAGACAACGAAAAATAAACTCGAAAATTGATGATTGATTCACTTTACATGACGCCATGTGTGAAACTGTGACTAAAAATGCGTATTCTCTTTATAACTCTTTCCCATGATTTTCTATATTTTTATGACCTTCAACAAAATTGTGCGATTTTTATGGGTTTATATTTTTGCAGAAGATTGTAAAACGTTATATTTAGAAAGAACGAAGTTATTTGAAAAAATACGATTTTCATGCAATATTTTTTTTTCATTAAAACAATAGAAAAGACTCTATTAGACGAATGATTTTATATTCTTTTGGAAGCACAATAGATTTGCTTTCAAAAATATCAAATACAGGTCGGACTCGATTATCTGGAATTTTGAAAAACATTTCGGATAATCGAATCTTCCGGATAATCGAGCCATTTTTTATTTTTCAACTTTTAATATCTCTCATTAAGAACAGTGAGTTGTCTATTATAGTATGTTGTACACAAGACATGTGCCGACGAATTAAATTGAAAATTGTCTTTAGAATGTTCGTCGGCGTTTGTTATACATATATACGTAATAATAAATTATGTTATATTGATTTTCTCGAAGATGTGAAAACCAAATAAAATAAATCATAACTGCCATCAGAAAGACAGCTTTTGCTTCGAGAAATTGAAGGAAATATTTTCCAGAAAATGTAATGAAATTTGATTTGATTTAGGTATTTATCTGTTTTATTATCTTAAATATAAAGAAGAATTCAGGTGTTACATAAACAGACCCTGTTCGATTTTAACAACACTCATGATTTTTTTTTATTCACTAAGTGACCTATAACGACCTACACGCTCGATATGGCCAATAATGCGCTACTTTGCGGATTTCAAATCGTTATTGATTTCGCTTGGTGAATTTTAGTTCAATAATCCGGGACTATCCGGAACATATCCAAGACAGGCCTGCTTGTGATTCTCCGTACTGCATTGATCATGGCCATTATATAACAGGAATATGTTCCGGCCATAAATCCGAAACCGGTTAATCAAAAGCGGTTGTCCTCATCGGCAACTAAAAACCATAATACCCTGCTATTGGAGGTTGTTGAGTAAGAATTGGTTGAAGGAACGACGAGAAAACTGCTAAAAACGAACTTCCTAAAAAGAACGGGGCACTGTTGTTACAGTTTTGAACAACCCCGAAACTCCCAATGACCCGGAAAACAAAAGTATATTATAGAAATACAGAAGAAAAAAAAAATACTCCGGATAATCGAGCCCCGGATAATCGGGCCCCCGGATAATCGGACTGTAGTTATCTGCTGTAGTTATCTGCGTATTTTTGCGTACGAATAAGTAAATTAATGTTGAACTAACACTTGAAAAACCGTTAACGGTTGAATAACTTTTGTATTTCGAACTATAGCTAGATCCAATGTTCAGTTAAAATATGTATTTCGATTTAGCTAATAATTTAGAAGAAGACATAAAATATGTAGAAAATTCAGTAAAAAATTTATATTAAATATTATGATTTGAGCGAACTTTGTGTATATAAATTTTTAATATCTTTTTTAACATAAGCGATAGAAACTCGACACCTTTGACAAAGTAGCTAGCAGAAATATTTGCCACAACTTTCACGAAGACACTGGCAATTTTTCATATCACTCCTAGGTGAATTAATCAGTAAATCATCCATTAACATACAAAGAAACTTCTCCAAATAAAGTATGTCACTAAAATCAAATTTGAGGACGCTTTTAATTTTGAGCACGAAATCAGCAAAATAAAACACTGTGCATTCCAATTAACAATTAGTTAACCAGTACCAGTAGCCCTCTCAGAAATCAATTCACAAATAGCCCATTCCAGGTTAGGGATGCTATGTAAAACCATAACAGAGCTTCAGTTTTACAGTGGGTTTTCGATTTTATCACTGCTCATTTGGCTTAGTATTTCACCATTTGGCTAACTATTCACCAACACGGTATTGATTTCGATTTGTATCAAGCTGTTACAAAATGTTAGAAACATCAAAAATTCACTAAAATTTATTACTTTTCGACCCATTATCATAATATTTAATTTAGAAAGAGTATCTTTACTGTATTTACAATGATGGCTTCCACACAAAATAAGAAGTAAGTGGGTCATTCCCAAAATAGACTTCCCTAGCACCCCCAGAAAGGCTAGAAGCATACAAACACGTCACTTACCACGGTGACATATTACTTTCCTTTCCATCAGAATCGTTAGAGATGCAGAGACAAACTTGGTCTCCTACAACAACTATTGCCACACCGCCTTTCATCTTTCCCTAGCCGAACGAAAGGACGTAGCCGGCTCCGTTATCGATCTCCACAAAAAGCAGAAGCTACTGAATTATTGCACATTGAAGACGATATATGAATCCCAAAGAGCCGTCTATATGTAATTCTTTGTACAATTTCACTAGCTTACTAGCCCACACGGAGAAGCAACTAAAAATGTTATGCGGTCTTCAAGCTTAAGCTATACTAAATCAGTAGGTGTATAATTCGGACATTACGGCAATCGAAATTGAAATCGAACTGAGATATCATGGCTCCTTTTGGTTAGGAAAAACCAACCTTAAAAAACTATATAAAGCTTTTCATAAGACTTGGTACTACATCCCGATTCAGAACTCGACCTTCTGTTTATCATACACAGCCTTCGCAGCCAACTGTTAAGGGGCCATCCACATGCCACGTGGACAGATTTTTAACGATTTTGACCCCCCCCCCTCCCCCTCCGTGGACAACTGCCCATATACATTCTAAAAAAAAGTGTTTGGACCGTGGACATTAACCTACCCCCCCCCCCCCTCCTATGCTGTCCACGTGATATGTGGATGGCCCCTAAGCGCACAGGACAATTGCGTGGCTAGCGCTTCGATCCTACTGACAGTAACGGTCTTCTTTGTGTGAGCCGGGGCACCGTCTTGCATAAAGGTCCAGTTTTGATTGTTATTCGTTTTCTGGGCCCAACAAATATCGACCCGCAAACCGACTTTGCATTTTTGTTGCAATAACTATGGCGTACCCTGTAGACAAATAGTTAACAAATATCTATATACGACTTTCGTGCGCAGAATCGGAACACAACCTACGTTCGAATCCGGAAAGCTTCAGGAGGTTTCCTAATTCGAAACCATCCAACATGTTTTTGTCAAATAGAAGCGTCCACGAATATCCAGGTCTCCTGTCCTTAAGAAGAAATTGCTGATGCCATTTGCGACCTGAAACAATCTTTTTCTCCTAGACCCGGTGGTATTCCTGCCGTAATTCTGAAAAAATGCGCTGTAGTTTTAAACCACTTAGGGAGCTGCATAGCTGCAAGGTTACAGAGTCCGCTTATCATTTACCCTTCTTTCACGCTAAAAACTACTATACCTTTACGTGGCTTCTTCTTAACAAAAATAAATCCCTCTTATCAATAAAACTGGCTAGAAGGACACAATATGAAACTTCTCCAGGGAATTATAATTGGCGATATTTGGCAGGAAGAACGAGTCTCGTTATAGTAGAACAGTAAGCGTGTAAAAGGAAGCGTAAAATCACATTACACACAAGCACTGATAAAATAATAATAAGCATGCCACTGCTCAATATCGGTATTGCTAATAATAGAAGTGCGGGATACAGCACCCGGGCATATCTCACAATAGATCAACGATTCTAGTCGCAGTGAGGAAGTCCATACAGGAAAAAAAATCACCTCTAGCCGCTATTTTCAACCTCTCCCTTCAATGTCATTAATTTTCTCGCAGCTGGAAAGAAGCTTTAATGATCCCGGTATTCAAAAAAGGTGATAAACGAAACGTGGAAAATTGTTTGAGTGCTCGCTCAAAATTTTTTGAAACAATTGTCCATAATCATCTCATATTCAGCACAAGAAGTGATATTTCTCTTGCTCAGCATAGGTTTTACCCTGGTCGATCCGTTTCCACTAACTTACTGGAATTCACATCACTCTGCTTGCGCGGTATGAATCTTCAGTCTTCAGATTGATGCCGTCTACACGGACCTGAGTGCTGCTTTTGATCGCATTGATCATGGATTACTTTGTGCCAAATGCGACAGGCTCGGAACTTTAACTGGATTGGTGAAATGGTTCAGTTCTTATCTACGCAACCGACAGATCGCTGTTAAGTTGGGAACGTCGCAATCCGCCTGGTTTAGCAACAATTCTGGTGTTCCTCAGGGTAGTATTCTTGGGCCGCCGCTTTTTTCTTTGTACATTAATGATGTTACTAGAGTTCAACCATCTGGCACACGATTATCGTACACAGAACTTTGATCATTGTTAAAGATTCCAAAAGCATTTCCTAATATACCCTGATCAGTATCCAGTGCGAAAAAAACAGCCGTTGTTGTTTGACTATCGTATTGCTGGCACTTCTTTACATCGTAGCGACGTTGTCACTGATTTGGCTGTTTTGTTTAACACTAGAATGTCATTGGGACAGCATCATTCTGCGATTATCAACAAAGCCAATCGTAAACTTGGTTTAATATTTAGGTTTGAAAAGAAGTTCCATGATCCTGACACTTTGCGCACACTCTACTGCTCTCTGGTACGGTCAATTTTAGAAACTGCCTGCATTGTTTAAGACCCATACTACGATTTTTGGGTACAGCAAATCGAGCGCATTCAAACAACGTGCCGTTATTAATTCCGTTGATTTGAAGACGGTAATTTTTTTGCTGAAGACTGTTCGCTCGAAAAAAAAATCCAAAAACCTTAGAAGACGCTAATGAGTTGCTCGATGAAGATCCATGCCAAGCGCAGAAACAGCTTGCTTCGGTATTAGGAGTTACCCGCCAAGCCATTTTTAAGCGATTGCAAACTTTGAAGAACTTTTTTTATGGGACGTTGAGCGTCATTTTTCGACTGTGAAAAACTTCTTCAGTGGCAAAAAAGGACCGCGTCGTGACGGGTGATGAATAAGGGACTCATTACAGCAACTTAAAGAGAAGAAAGTCATGAGAACTGCCCGATCATGCTTCTACGTCGTTGGCTTAGCCGAATATACACGCTGCCAAGGTTATGCTGTGTATTTGATGCGACCAGCAAAAAAGCAAAACCTATGTGCTACATACCGATTCGAAAGGCGACTAACTGTTTTAGTTTACAGAACAATTGCGAGGCTAGCGCTACAATCCATCCACAAAAGCATCACTCAATTGATGCGCTCAAGCCAAACAATCCGAGAAAAATAGCCAAAATACGAACAGATGCACAAAAAAAGTGATTTTACTGTATGACAACTCTCGGCCTTGTACTGGCAAAGTCGTTAAAACTCACCCGCCATTCAGTCCTACCGCACCCGCCATATTCCCCAGATGTTGGTCTTGCTGATCAGCAGTAGGGTTTGTAATATTCCCAGGAATTGATTTCCCGGAAAACGGGAAAGAAAATTCTCATTTCCCGGAATTTTCGGGGAACCAGGAATGGAGAGAGAATTCTTAGCAAAAATGAGATTTCATATAAATTATTATTATTAAAAATTATCAAAAAATCGTTAACAATATCACTATCAATTCGCATGCAAAACTAATTATAAAAACAAAACTCATTAAAGTTTACACGATTTTTGTTGCAAATACTTGCAGAAGAGTAGCTTCAGATCCGCTGACAGGTTTTCGTTAAACTTTTTTTTATAGGAGGAGATGTTTTGTGGTGAATTAATTATATACTAATATTTATTCAGAATTTATATTTTGTGTTCTGCCACAAACGATGACATATCAACACTATTTTTATTTCATTAAAAGATTGTAATTGCTTCCGCAGTTAAGTGAATATAATTGTAAGAAAATTGTAAACCTACTTTTCAAAAAAAATGAATACAAAATTAAACCTTAGCCTAATCTTACACCTATCTTACTGACTATAAAGTGAGCTAATCGTTGTAATTGAGGATTGCAACGATTTTTGTCGGAACTTATTGATAATTTGGTTTGACATATTTTTTAATGTTTCCACATTAGTAAGCCTGTGTCGTTCATTCGTGCTAAACCAGCGAGGACGCTCCAATATCATTTTCAGAAGTTTATTCTGAATCCTTTGAAGCATCTTCTTTCTGGTTGCACAAAAACTTGTCCAGATGAGGACTGCATATAACATTGCTGGTCTATATATTTATTAGTAAATGAACAGTTTATTCTTGAGACAAAGTCTAGAATTTCTGTTGATTAGTAAATCAGGAAGATGAGAAGTAAAAGTATTATATAAGACTAGACCCAAGATACTTCCTTGAGGTACACCAGCTCTAACAGGCAATCTATCAGATTTACTATTTAAATAGTTAACCTGAAGAATGCGGTCAGTCAAGTAACTTTGAATCATTTTTGTGATGTAAAGAGGAAAACGGAAATTGGACATTTTAGCTAACAAACCTTTATGCCAAACACTGTCGAATGCTTTTTCTATGTCTAGAAGACCAGCTCCAGAGAAATAACCTACAGATTTATTAGTACGAATCATATTAGCCTTTAAGTAACTGATGAGTAGTCGAATACCCATGGCGAAATCCGAACTGCTCATTTGCAAAAATTGAATTTTCATTGATATGTGTCATCATTCTATTAAGAATCATTCTTTCAAAAAGTTTGCTTATAGAAGATATAAGAGCTTATAGAAGCTTATAGAAGATATAAGATAAGATAGTAAACTAAATGGACGATAACTTGATGCTTCAGCTGGATTTTTTCAGGTTTTCGTTAAGCCTAAATAATGTTATATAATATATTTTCAAATAATTTTTAAAAAATAAACTGCGTACCAAATTTTATTTTCATTGGCAGGACAATATTTCAACCCTTTTAGAATTGGTGATACCAAGATTAGAGAGTAGGTTTGTTTAACTAGAACGTCTTTTCGTCACTCAGCGGTGTTCTATGAAAGACCGAGACAAGCCGGAAAAAATGATGGAATACTGAATAATCAGTTCAGTACGACTTTGAATAAGTCAGTTTTAAAGCATTTGAGTGCTTACGTAATTAACCCGCAAAGATGATTTTTTATGTGAAATCGCGGCCACGGCTCAAAGTACTTTGATACTGAGTATTATAAAATTATTTTTTCCTGGTCGCATTGATTTACGGGTTACAATTGTTTTATCAATTTGCAGGTTTCATTGATAAAAATAATGAACAAAGAAAAAAATCAAACAACTAATTGCTCAGTCGTAAACTAACTAGTAGAGAACGACATCAGACGTAGCAAATATTTGCCTAATTTTTCGTTTACTCATTACTGACTGCAAATAATTTTGACGAATAATTGAAGCAAATAATTTAATATTACACGGCAATTATGAAGAAAAAAATATTACAAGGCAAGCAAATAATGACCGTCCTTTCAAGCAAATTTTTGCTTCGTATAATGCCCACTTTAAGGCTGCTGTACACTTAGACGACGTGGCGTTTTTATAGCATTTTTAGTTTTATTGCAATATGTATTGTATTTGGAACTATGTTAAATCTTGCGAATTTTTTCGAGGAACTCGGGATTCCCGGGAATCCATATTTCTATTCCCTAGATCCAGGAATCCCGGGAAAAGCCATTTCCTGGGGAATCGTTCCCGGGATTGCAAACCCTATGCCCAGGTCGACACTTTTATTTGATCCACTTTGTTTCTCGTGCGTCGCAGTAGGCTTTCGCTCGTAAATGTAAGGCAACCATCAGCTCTCGCACATGGAAATAATGGTAATTTGACATTCGCGCATCGAACAGATGCACATCATCATTCGTTTGGCGATGTTATTTTGTTTTATTTCTTTCTACTTCATTCTATTGCTATTGAGAAATATTATTACAAAAGCATGATATAAGTAAATTTCGAAGTCTTCATACACAACGTGCGTATTTCTCATTTCTAGAAAAAATGACAAAATACGTTCAGGAAGGAAAGCAGTCGTATGACACTTTTATTCAAGAATTTTGTTTAGACTGCATACCATCATAAGCAAATGAGGACGATTCACTAGTAAACGCAGATTCTGCCCTAGAGCTCAAACTGAAGAAAATGAAAAAATATAGATTTTCAATCATTCCTGTGAGTTTTGGTGCCCCTAGCAAATACAACTCTTTCAGAGACTTAAATGAGTTTTCCCGTAGGCCGAAGTTGAAGCAAAGAACCCGGCTTGCACTTCCTGTGCGGCATTTTGACGCACTTCTGCATACACCAAGGGTTCCAAATATAATCCTTTTAGATTAACTATTTTGACCTTTAGGGCAACAGTTTTTTCGCTTTTGTCGGCCAGTGATTATCGCAGTGAAAAGTTATTCTACCGTGACCATTTCGATACTCTGTTTGTTGGTTTTGGCACTTCTATTATTTTAACCATCTCTCACACTTTTAGAATTATACCATTTTACGAGACGATTCTGAACTCAATGAAATTTTGACAGAAAGCTCGGAACCGCTGACATAACGCACGTAAAAACAACATCAATATCAGCAGGATCCGTGATACCTGTCAGCTCGTAAAATGGTCTTTTGTAAAGATTCTGACAGTTTGATTTTTCACACAGAAATAATAAATAGAGTATCGAGCGTCTTTGTCAGTGGTTTTCTTCGGCAGATTTTTGCAAAAAATTGGTGCGGAAAACGTGCCGAAGAAAACCACCGACGAAGACGTTCGATACCCTATGTAAAAAAAACTCATAATACATCTCTCGTCTTTTCGTCCTTTATGGGCTTTGATAGCAGTGCCAACTGCCAGTGACGATATTTCGCTGAATTTGTCGGTCATGCTGTTTTGAATATGGCGATATAATTACAGAACGGCATTCGCACACACGCGTGACATTCACTGTGGTTTAAGTTTGATGTGATATTTCTCTGTAGAACGCCAATAAACCGCGTTCATTGGTTTGCTGATTCAGTTACTGTTTAGTATGAATATAGGAATTCATGACCGTACAAAATCGTGGGGAGATATTTTATGCGCCCCCATGAAGTGTAGCGAGCATACAATTTATTTCCTCCGGCTGCTTTCGGTGTACGAATCACACAACTGGAGCTACCGTGAATTGCCTAATTATTTTAGGATTTTGCTTAAGGGCTCCTCTTTCTCAGGCTAAGTCTCCCACAATCTCGAATGTTGCAACTGCCACGAAGACTTACGACTTTGTCAGACTTAAGCAATTTAAATGGAAATTTATTGCTGCTGTATGTGTACTTTCTTACACCAACTTTACGCTCTTCTAATATGTAAGGATTCTTTCACCGTAAACTTTCTGCAACTGGTTGATTTGGGTGTCTAACCTGATTAAATAATATAACTCGAGCTGTACGTCGTTGTCGATCTCACCGGTTCGCTTAAATTTCAATTTTCAGCTATAAAATGTTCTCCATCAATCCTCATTTGCCACAGCAGTCGAAAAATCTGAAATTTTCATCGCTCAATTACCTTGGAACCAGCAGGAGCAATTTGGAATCCTCTTGAACTGAGCTTCGAGGACAACAATTATGCACCCCCGTAGCCGCGCCAGGCGACCAAAAGTAATTGAATTTCATGCTTACAAATCTGAGCCCTCCCTGCTGGCACCGGTGTCAAACTGGCTGAAAGGACGGATTTTTGGTTGTGTGGATAATCTGGGTAGGCAGTCACTTCACATCGACAAAATGTCGTGGGTTGAGATGAAGGGTTGATATCGAAATTATAATTAGAACGAGACTGGTTTAAATTGTCAATCAAGAAGAACAACAACAAATCTTCAGGATGAGTGTTCCATTGGTCCAACTGTGAACGTGCTCAAATCAATCCAATTTCTTCTAAGGCACTCAATTGAACTCTCCGAATTTCGCACATTTAATGCACACGCTTCAACCTGCCACAATAAATCGCATCAAGCTGGGACGCACCAAATTGAAACAATAACACCCAATATTTCCGAGCACTCCACTAACGAGCTTTCACTCCCGGTGGAAACGTAAAACCCTTTATTGTGCGGTCGGAAAATCCCGAAATCCCCCCAGCTGGAGCGAAGGGATCGAAATTTCCGACGTGCATCCAATCACATAGGGCTCCAATTCAGCCTCCAACCTGGCACGCACACACGATAGAATTCGTGAGCTTACGGCCGGCGGTGCGCTATTGATTTTACTGGTATAGTTAATCTTTATTTGTTCTGACATTTGTCGGATTGAAGTTGTAGGCGAACGGAAAAGGTATGCCATATTATCGATTAAATGTAAATTTATTCTATTCTGATTGAAGAACTCGTCGTCTTTTTCTTTTGAAAGAACCTCGCAGGAATCCTAAACATAGAGATTTGCAGAAGAATTTTATATCTTATGATATTATCATACCACCTTCGTCCGGGCTGCTCCAGTTCGGCTGGAACCTATTGACACTGTCATGTTTATCATCTTTTCTTTCATCTGGGGACATTGTTATAGCAACAGCTGCCCGTGGTTTCTCGACCATCGAAAGGGAACCATGAAAAAATGAATATTTGACCCGAGCATTAGAACGCTTTCACGAGCCTGTCCTGCATCATGAGTTGGGCACCCATTTGGTCACCCTAATCAGGACAGAATGGATTCTCCACCCGGCTCTAATTCAACTGGGATTTAGTGGCTCAATACAGGAGCAAATGAGAGGTCCTGAACTTGCTTTTAGCGTCTCCACGTCTCACCTCAATATCGCCTTTCTTCCCGGCCTCAACTAAGCCAGTGGTCGCTTTTTCTTGTAACTCGGAATCACCGTCATCTTCGCTGTTGGTGGACCGCCTAACGAGCGGTGATGAAGGGGATGAAAGGTTGTTTTCTCGAGTGGGTTTTGTTGTTGTTGCTGCCGCTCTAAGCGAGGGGTGACGCTGTGTATTCAGGTTTATGGCATGATGATGTTGACGGATTTTGTTTATTTTTTACTGAAGTTTATGGGGAAAATCTGCAAAGGCAAAAGACGACGGCGAGATCCGGGCTTTCCATGGCCAAATGTTTTGAGACTTTGTAAGCAAACGAAAAAACAATAGAATATAGACTGTATCTGATTTCCGGGAGATCCGTTTTTTTATTTCATGCCAAAAGCTCCCGGGCTCCATTCAGTAACGACCCACGCGAGGTTATTCACTGTCTCTCGTCACTGTCGGTTTACCAGTTTAAAACCAAAATAAGCAGTATTGGCTTAATTTGTTAAGGCTTTAAAGCTTCCTGTTATTATGATGACAGGCGAATGGCGCATTTCGTAAGACTAGCGCGTATTAAGCTACCACGAGTCTGATTCTAACGGTGGCATAGATTCGGCTTCGGGAGAACATAAATTTTACTCGAGTTTCGATTTGCTAGCGCAATGGTCTTTTCTTGTTCTGTCTAGAAGCTTTTGCTTCAGGTTGTTTCGTGATGTTCGCTTGTTGATTCACAGAATCGAACTGTAGAAAATGGAGAAAATGGTGCTTGAAGTGGATATACAATGGATCACGGTCTGAACATTTTTGGCGTGAATTAAGTTTTAAGTACCTCAAACGCGCCAAGCGTTGATAGTGCAGGTATCATGGACTCGTACATTAGGGTGGCTCCCATGCACTTTTCGTGTTCCTTATGGGCCCTATATCAACTGTATAACTTTTCAGATCAATCGGTGGAACTATATTTTTGCGCCCGATTTCAAAAGTTTCCATACGATTTTATATGAGAAATTTCACTTGCTCAAAATTAATTCTGTAGATATTTCCAGTTGGCTTTTAAAAATACATTGATACATGATAGTTATAGGAAATTTTCCTCGGAAAAACTTTTCTGAAGACCGTAAGGCGGTACGATGCCTTTTAGAAAAAGTTATTCGCCCCAAACTGATTGAATGTCTGACGAACGGCTGACCATTGAATTTTTCCAGCAACACTGCTACAGCATGCTGCTTTTGCAAACATGCACAAGGATGAGAAATAATTTCGCATAGAAATAAGCTTGAAAGTATGATTTTTGCTCATAGTATCTTCGGAGAAACCTCCAAGATAAATTTTACGCGATATCATTTCTTATCACATTGCATTGTTAAATTTGCAACAGCAGCATGCTGTAGCAGTATTTCTAGAAAAATTCAATGGTGAGCCGTTCGTCAGGTATTCAATCAGTTTGAGGAAAATAACTTTTTCCACAAGCATCGTGGCGCCTTACGGTCTTCAGAAGAGTTTTTCCGAGAAAAATTTCCTATAACCATCATGTATCGATGTATTTTTAGGAGCCCACTGGACATTTATAGAGAATGAATTTTGAAAAAGTGGATTTTCCCATATGAGTCGTTTAAGCAAAGCAAAGCCTTGGTGCTACATTCCGATTCGGAACTCAACCTTCTGTTTATTTATATACAGACTTCGCATCCGACTAATTAGTGTACAGAACAATTGCGGGGCGCTACGATCCTACTGACACTAACAGTCTCTCCCGAGCCGAGACTCGAACCTACGACGACTGGCTTGTTAGGCCAGCATCGTACCTCGAGACCATCCGGGTGATTTATAGGAAAATTTCCTATAACTATAATGTATCGACGTATTTTTAGGAGCCAACTGGAAATATCTACAGAATAAATTTTGAAAAAGTGAAATTTCTCATATAAAATCGTATGGAAACTTTAAAAATCGGGCGCAAAAATATAGTTCCACCAATCGATCTGGAAAGTTACTCAGTTGTTATAGGACGCGTAAGGAACACGAAAAGTGCATGGGAGCGAAAAAATAACACCATCGCTTTTTTCTCATATAACCGTGTCCCAGTCTACTGTACGTAACAACCCAATAAATTTGTCCCGTTATTTTTACAGTAGCTGTTTCACTACTATTTCATGGTTTAGGTTTTACTCTTTGTATTAAGTTTTAATTTTGTACCGTTAAAGTCATAGTGTTTTCTGGAAACCGAAAAAACAATTTTCGTGATTTTGAACTATTTTCTAAGGCACACAAACAATCACATAATTCTTGTACAACTAACCCAAATAGTAATATTATATACACATTTTTTCACTTAACACCTTTCATGCATTTTCGGTTGTTATTTCAGCATTATCAAAGTTTCCCGTAATTAGCATAGTTGAAACAGCACTGATAAATTTTGTTGTTGTACATACAACAAACAATATCGCACGCTTAGCCTAGGGGCTAAAAGCGGTCTCGATCAACTAGATTAGTTGAGAGAATTCGTTATCGATATTGTTTTTGGCACATTTTGCATGTGTAGAATAAGTACAACGATACACCGTGCCCCAGTGCTGAGTCAAGAAAATTTCTAGCTCGAAAAGATCCTCGACTCGATCGGGAATCGAACCCGATATCACAACCGTGTGGGAGAGCTAGCCGACCGACATCGCTAACCACAGAACCACGGGGACCACAATTGTTGTTGTACATGCACTCTAGTATATCGAGTACTTGTTTTAAAATGCAAAACTCGAAGAAAATTCATTGAAGAATCATATACTCAAGTTATACTGTAAAAAGTTATCAAATTTAGCCACTTTCAAGGTACTTTCATTAAAAAAAAAATTCAAATGCAAAGCCACGTCCGCAAGGTTGACGTAGGTAATTTGTTACATTACTTGTATTAAGTATGTTCAAAATTTTGTGCAAAAGTAGCGTTGAAGTGCTACCGAGATTTCACTTAACCCTGAAAAGATTATCATATTTTGAAATGCATAAAAAGATAATCATGCGTCAAATTTACATCCGACTTTCAAATGATTAAAAATGCAATTTTTTCTTCATAAATTATCGATGAATGATCATTACGGTGTTAACACACCGATAAATAATAAAATCTACAGTTTAGGTTTTATTATTTCTGCATTGATTAAGAAAAAAACAAGAAAATTCTACAAGGTATACAGCACTAGGGTTGTGTGAAATGGTTACGTGGGACCAAACACTGTAATTACTGTAATTATAGACACAATAAATTCGTTTGATCAGTGATTTACATATTTTAATTCTCAGCCTCCCCTTTTTTTCAGAACTATATTTAAGTACACTCGAAAGAATTTCATTCACACTTGGTGATGTTGTGTCTGTGATGTTTTTTTTTTTTTTGAGCAAAAAACATTTAACAATTACATAGAAGTTAAAGTTTAAAAAGATTCATTTTTGTTTTTTGCTTCACAAGTTTGTTTCATTTGCCAACAATTACGTTCACTGTGCTACGAAGACAGGTTATATAAGTAGGGTATGGGACTAGTTCGTCAGGGGTTTTCTTCGTCATAATTTTTGCTTTATTCTATTGAAAAATATATGACGAAGAAAACCCCTGCCGAAGTAGTCCCACACCCTATATTGTTTTATTTGTAAAGTTAAAAATAAAAAAATATCTAACAATGTTGAAATGTAAAAAAAAAGATTCTGAATAAATCCTATTAAATTAACAAAAAATTAACAAGCACTCGCCGGCTCTTACTCTTCTATAAATTAGTATTTTTCGGAACTTTCACGATTATTTAGTGAATATCGAAGATAAAAATAGATAAAAATAACTTTTAACCGTTGCAAAAATGTTAAATTCTTGTTAAGTAATTTATAGTTTTTGTATGGTAATCATATTTATGAGATAAACTTTCAAGCAACTTCAAGTAGCAGCATTGCAGTTTCGTTTACACGCGAATAGAAGTCGTGCCCGCTGCAATGATAGACGACGAGAAACTAGCGGCGCTCTGCTCCACATATACTCGACGTTACTGGTGCTTTCACCAGGATGTGTTCTTTCAAGACATCAGTTTCTATAATTGTGAAGAGTCTCTCATTTTTTCGGATATTGATACAGAGAATATAACGGGGAATTGTTGGTGTCTATTCATGTCGTCTGTACTAGGAATGCTCGCATGTCATTAGGTCATTGTCGCGTAAGTTTGTCCTTGATACTTTTTATCGATTTTTACCGCTTTGCAATGAAAAATAATGATGACTAGTGTATTACAAAATTGTTGAACATTTTATCTATTCAACAACATATTGGTTATTGTTATCCATCATGTGGTTATGATGTTATTATCGTTTGAAATCTGACGCAACATTTGCCAGTTTCATTTCCAATTTTACAGAATGCATACCAGTATAGAAAACAAAGACGTAGTCCCACGTCAAAACTGACGCACTGTTAGAAGAAAACAACATTGCTGAAACCGAGGAGTCAAATCGACGCAGACTATCTTTCCAGGGTTAATAGAAATGGAACAAACACGATACAGAGAGTTGGCAAATAAAAATAACATTTTACTTTTAATTGTAGCGCAAAACGAGAAAATATTAATTTTTCAATAATTTGTGGTCCTTATAAGGACAATTCTTTCATTTAATATCGGATTTAATGTAAAGTGAGGAGTAAGGCAGTTTTCTGATAACACTGTGAAAAACTGTTTCACATTTAAAATTTGACGGCCCATGTCACAACCCTGCGGGATATGATGCACCTCCATCTGTACAATCTTGAGCCCTCGACGGCAGGTGAGCAATCCTGGATGCTCAACTGTCTACGAGGGTGTTGACGAAGGGGATGGCAACATGCTATCTCTTTCTATGTTGAATGAGTGAAGAGTCTTCCCGATTAAAGTGATAAGTATATGGAACTTTTGCTGGGCGCCTGCCTCGGGGCTTTATTTTTAAATAAAGCCCTGATATGTTGCCTACTGTCAAACGTGTGGTGTGGAGATAGGGCTGCCATCCCCTTGGTGTTGACAGAAAAAAGGAAGTGGATAAAAAGGTGAAATGTGTCAGATAATAGAGTGAGCTCGAGTAGTTACTGAAATTGGATTATTTTAAAAATTATACTTGCATATAATCATCTCATTATTATTATACCTACATCTAACTTAAACTATAGTACGGGTTTTCTTATAAGCTAAAGTAAAATTAAAATTAAATTTAATCACTTAACCTAAATGTCACAATTGCAGGAATACTGTTTTATAGTTAGTACGAATTGTTGAAATTCGGGCTGTTGTAGTACAGGTTGTTATAGTACGGATAAAGTAACAGAAGGAGACTAAACGTGAGTGAAAATATAATTTGCTAACTAAATGATAAAAGATATAAAACTGTTACATACATAAGGCAATAATGATTGAAGTTTTTATAATGTTCCCCAAAGGGATTTACAATTCTGTTTCTGAACAAATACACGAGTTAAAAACCGGAAAAATTTCTGTCTGTCCGTTGCTATCGCAACAGCCTACATATTTTGAATGCCAGCGTCTCGTAACGTTTGTGTGTTGTCAAAAAACGGCATTTTCTATTAGAGGAAGTGCCAGCTGATGTACCTACTACAGATGCAGCCCGCTACCGCACAAAGGCAGCATTTTACTAGAAAAAGTGCCGCTGCACTAGCTGACCCTACCACCATCGCTGCTGATCGCTACCACTGTTATCCGTTGTCACAGCTGCTGCTGCCGCTATCCGTTGCCACTGCTGCTGCTACTGCTAAGAAGGGACTGCTGTTGTAGGCTTTTAAATAGGCCAAATAGTACATTCCGAATTACTAGGTCTATAATTCTGTCGTCCGTGCTTGGGCAAGCAATCGTATAACGACCAATCAGAGGTCGAATTTTGCGTTTTGACAAGGCTTGACAATTTTCAATAGTACAATAGTTCGAATGATAAAATGAAATTTTCTGAATTTGAAAGGATTCTTAGAAGATTATCAAATCGATTGCTGCGAGAACAAACAAAAATCCATCAAAAACTAACCGATTTATTAGCATTTGAAATTGAACATATTTTTCACTTTTTCCGGTTTGAGATTTTCATTTTACCTCACATCACATTTTACTATGTAGCCGGGCTTCCGTAGTTCTACGTCAAAAAATGTGAGCGCAAGAATCGAGTTTTTTCTATGAGTTTTAAATTAGGCATTAATTTTGAAATATTACAAATTGTTACAATGTGGCGTTCTACGAGTGTTGTAGAACACTGCAAACTTATCACCCACGTTTTAGGTAACATTGACATTGTTTCTATCATATAAGACCTGTCATAGTGGAGGACAGTGATGACAACGAACCCCAATGAAAAATAAAGCTTGCTTCATTTTTAATTCGGGAGACAAAAGAAAAAAAATGATTCTGAACACTCACGTTGAGAACCCGACGTGATCCACTTTGAAAATCACAAAAACACTGAAATTCGCTAAATCAACTGTGTATAATGTGTGTTTCTGAGAACAGAAAAACGTGACTCTGAAGAATCAGATCGTATTAACTCCGAAATAGAATTAGTAAACTTGTTTCGGAGCAAGCTTTATGAAGAATAACTCAATTTTTGCGCAAACTCGAGGGATTTTTGGAAACCTTTAATCGGGAAACATCTTATCTTGCCAATCTGCACCAAAATCACGAGAAACATCTATAAATTACGATTTATGTTAAGAGAAATTGAGTTAATCTGACGAGTGGTCTATTATAGGAAAGGGGTCCACTATATGGTAATATACCCTATGTCAAGTCAATAATGGGTAAAAATAATAATAAATAAAAGGTTCGTTTTTGTGAGTTCCAGATTATGCTCATTACTGTTTGTTTTGTAATTGTTTTCTAGGGTGAGGAAAAGTGATCGATTTTCCAGAACCAAATATTTTTGGTTCCTTTTGGGGCCCCAAACAACCCTAAACTTACCGGAAGTCGATTGATTTTGTCTCCGCTTGGCGCATTACATTTCAAATTTGTATGAAAATTTATATGGTAAAACCTACTTTTTTGCATTTACCTTTCTAGAGAGCTAAATAATGATCTAATAATGCACTACATTATGTAAAAGTATAGTATTTTAGATGCCAAACAATTTTGCAGAAAGCACTGAAGAGCTAGGATGTCCCTAAGAAGAGCTATAGCTGTTCAAAGTTGAGTATGTCGATTTATATGCATAAAATTTTGTTTTCTGGCAACATTACCAATGTACCGGCGCCAGTAGGATTCCTATCAAAAATAACCTGTCGTAACGAGTTTATACACTCAGCAGTATCAAACAAACAAAATCAGGTCAATATTCTAGGCGTAGGTAGAATCTACAATGAGTTTCAGAGGTTCCTTTTGATGGAAATCTGACTAACG
This sequence comes from Wyeomyia smithii, assembly GCF_029784165.1. Classification (NCBI taxonomy): domain Eukaryota; kingdom Metazoa; phylum Arthropoda; class Insecta; order Diptera; family Culicidae; genus Wyeomyia; species Wyeomyia smithii. The sequence goes on along the minus strand of NC_073695.1, from coordinate 37,892,362 downwards.
CCGGTGCACTGGCAGTGTTGGCAGAAAAAATGATTTGCAACATAAATTTCGACATACTCAACTTCGAACAGCTCCAGTATTTTTCTGGAACACCCTAGCTCTTTGATGTCTTCGGTCAAGTTGTTAGGCATCAAAAAACCTACCATTTGAAGTCATGAAACCTATGGCTTGAGCCACTTTGAGCTCTTTAGAAAGGAAAAATGCAAAAATTTTGGTTTTTCCATACAAATCTCCATATAAAATTGAAATGCATTGCGCTAAGCGGAGACTAGACCAATCGATTTCCGATAAATTTAGGATTGTTTGGGGCTTCGAACAGAACAAACAAAACTTGGTTCTGGATTTCTGCTATCAAGTTTTGTTTTTCCATAAAACGATTCCCCAATCTATTGTCTTCACAAACATATAGGATAGTACTACCTTGGATAGACCACTTCTTCAGTGAACCACCCTAATGAAAAACTGTTTGTTCTCTAGATATAAATTAAAATGAATTGAGTTAATCTCACAAGTGGTCCACTACAGGACATGGTCCATCCAAGGTAGTTTTACCTTATTGTGATGATACAAGTTAAATTAACTTATAGTGGACCGCTCTCCTATAGTGGACCACTTGTAAGATTAACTCAATTTCTTTTAACATAAATCGGAATTTATAAATGCCCCTCGTGATTCTGATACTGGATAAAATGTTTCCCAATGGACTTTTTCTGGAAATTCTTCGAGTTTTTCCGTGAACCTGGTGAGGGGTCCACTATAGGTTAATTTACACTATATCAACGAAATCCACCACTGACACTTTCTGAAATGGTGAAGATTTGATAGGGAAAAGAGTAAATAGCACTAAATTTGTGTTTATTTTTCAATAGTTACTAGTTTCACTGAAAAAAAATCAAATCAGAATCAGTTTTTAAAAAATAGAAGCCTTAGTTCAGGGGAAATATTTATTTTTGACGGGGAACCTTGTTTTACAAGTCCGGAGAGTATTGGAGTAAAATTTCAAGAAATGCAAAATAGGGCAAAACTACCTTGGCTGGACCACCCGTCCGAATTACCTAATTTATGCGAAAACTTTAGGGATTTCCAAAAATCTTCCATCGGGAATAATGCTATCATGCTAGTTTACATCAGAATCATGAGAAACTTTTGCAAATTCCAGTTTTTATCGAGAAAACAAACAGTTTTTCGTCAGAGTGGTGGTCCACCTGAGAAAGTGGTCCATCCGGTAGTTCTACCCTAGATTAAAAATAGATGGGATTTAAGCACAAAACTAGAGAACATCTTCAAAAAATCTATAGAATCTTTAAAAAATTTGAGTTTCATCATGTGAAATCAGAAAAATCGTGGCAGGATTTCTCTTGTAATCTGAGTTAAATCTACGAAAATAACTGAAAACTGTGCAGTATTTGAGAAAAAAAATGTCCCTCTGTAAAATTTTAGTAGTTATATGATTATAAACAAAATCGTATCTGAGTTAAATCTTTGAATTTGGTGAAATAACGGTTAAATTAGAAAAAAATCTGTAAAATGTTAAGTAAGTATTTTCATTTAAAAAAATACCTATAAATCACCGAAAGTATTGCCTATCGTCACTCACTGTTTTGTCCCATCTTCCTGCCAGAGATCTAATACCGTTACTTTTGTGGCCATCCAAGAATCAAGCCATTTTTCTATATGTTCATATGAGCAGAGTGTACGAATGTTTGTCTGACCAGAACATACACACAGGTTTTTTGAGAGTTGCTGTTTAGAGCCCAAATAAATTTGCTCTTTGAATCCCGGAAAGGTGATTGACTTCATAAACCATATTTTACCTGACAGGAGTGATCATTGTACTTACAAAAGGGCACGTGTAGGAAACAGGGGCGAACTACAAAAGTCCTCACCGTTGGGCAACGTAATTCTATTCCGCTAACAAAAAACGGTGATAAACTACCGAGATTCGGCAATAAATTATAAGTGTGTAGAATTGCTGTTCGGCCAGACAATGTGCCTTAAAATGGAACAAGTACTTATCGGACGGCGCAAAATCTGGAGAATATAACGGGTTAGATAGAATAGTGGGAGGCCAAGCGTTGTCATGCAGTAGAATAACTTTTTCATAGCTCTACTCGTATTGTGGCCGTTTTTCGCACTCTGCTAAGCCTAATCGCATCAAATGAAGTCGATACCGTTTGATTCCAATAGCTTATAATACACAGTATTTTCTTAGCAGCATGTATATTCGGCCGGACCGACGACATAGAAACATGGCCGGGCGGTCGTCACCCATCAGCGCGTAAAGAACCCCTAGCGGTAAAGAAACTCTTCCCTTTTACCGCTAAAGCAGTTGTTCACAGGTGAAAACCATTAAGAACCGTTGTGTGAATCATTCCCAACACATGCAATCGCTTGAAAATGATTTGGTGGGCAACTCCTAACGCCGGAGTAAGCTGTTCCTGCGTTCAGCATGGATCATCATCGAGCAATTTCTTCAATTCAGAAAACTCTTCAGAACATTAAAAAATGAGCACTATCAGGAAAAAAGTTTTTAACGAAACCTTTTCATGTCTAATAAATTTAGACGTACTCTAAGGTCTTTTTTGAGCGGGGGGTGCGTTGCAAATTTGTGGTCAACCTAGAATCTAGAAAGAAGTTTATCAAATTTTGAGTATTTACGCAAAAAAATATTTTTTTTAGAACTGATATATAATCACTCGGCCTAAAACGGAAAATGTGATTGAAATGAGGTACTTGTGCCTCATTTCTCATGTCTTGTACCGTGTTTGAGCATTGGACGAAAGCAACCCGCGTTAAATAAGACCGTACTGTATTTGATTCCAAACTACCATGCGTCTCCATGGAGCGCCATTTTTATGGCGTCTACTTTCATTCACCGCACGTCGGACTGAAATGAAATCAAATCAGACCCACACACTGTTTACTGATTTTAGAAGGATCAACATTTTTTAGCTAAGCCTATATTCATATTCATCTAAATTTGTAGAGCCACTGAAACTATACTTTATTTTTGCGAGCAATATATGGTTTGAAATAAAAAAAAAAGCAATTGCAATTTCTATATTGCTCCATTCGTAATTCGAAACAACCACGCATTGCGTAACGCTGAAGACGAAGCTTTTCCGGAAAACTCTTACATTCTCCTCTTTTCATGAATCATTAAACATCATCTGCATACATTACCACCCCTTCACTGTCGAGGTTCGCGCTTTAATAGTGCGTAAAACAAAAGCTGAAAGACGATGTATGTCTTGACGTCTTTGCGAGCTCTTTATCAATGAACTTTTCGTTCGCAACATGCATTCTGGGAATCGTAGAGCTGTTCTATCCTATAAGACGAAGAACCCCGGTCAGAAGCCAATTTCCAGCAAAGAAAGCGAATGTTCCACTTTGTTGAGCAAATCTGTACTAGCATGTCGCCAGCAGCGGAACAAAAAACGGAATTACTGTCATCGCATTATGGCGCTCTGCTGAAAGTAAAAGTGTTTTGTAAGCAATCTATATTATTTCGACCGTTGCGTCGCATCGCGTCGCGGCGAAGCGAACGAGAAATTCGGAAGAGCCAGTGAAAGATACAAGGATGGAAACCCTGCGGCGAAATCTTCATCATACTCTCCTCACAGTCATGGCAACTTCAAGACACAGCTGGGACGTACCGACTGGAAGCGATACGGAAGTCCAATCGTCAAGCTGAAATGAGGTTCCGCCGCGTTGAGGAGATTCGGTAGATCAGCGCCAAGACTTCAGGCTGTGCTTGGTTTAGATTGGACTCGATTATTGGCCGTCATTAGCATGATTTACGTGACCGATACGAACGCAAGGTTGCTCTGAATGGGTACCTCTGCGATGTTCTGGATTTTAGCTTTGTCTTTCGTAGTTTTGAAAATGTTTCCATTTTCTGAATCACCGTGGCAAATTGGTGGCCATCTTGTAGCGCTTGCTTAAGAGGGATTTCACATTGACTCATCCGGCCATTTTCGATTTTGTTCACATCGATGTCACCAAGCTCACAAATTGCCACTGAAATAGATGACTTTGCGTGAAATTCCCCTTTAGCATGTGCCATGCCCATAAGGACCATAAATTCTGCTATCCTTCTCCGGGCCAATTCTCATTCAGACCAACCACTGAAAACCACGACAGCAGCGGCGGGACCAATCAACGCGAGGTAAAACGGTACATCAAGGACGTTTACGCCTCTTGCTTGGCAGCCAGTGTTCCGAACCGGGTAACGCACGCACACCCCGTCGTGTGAGTCAACATGCCAAGTAGTGGGACGTAAAGCATGTGATTTCAGTCATGCATATTTTCGTGCCTCACTTACCGTGGGGCTCTGGGAAACTGCACAATGGGCTCCGTCACTGTTTGGGTCTGCCCGCAGACCCGACCGCTTTCTGCACACGGTCGGAAAATATTTACCACCCATGGGGGGTGCTGTCGGGCGGTAGATTAATAAATATATGTGAACCACACGCTTTCCAGCATCCTGCTCGTGGCTACGAGTACCAGCAGCGAGGGATTTATTGTCATATCGCCATTTCACGAAGATTGACTTTGGAAGTTTCGTAATTACCTACAACAGTTTGTTATGATTTTGGTTTTGTAAAGCTGGAACATGTTAAAAGCTTTGCCAGAAGTTTTAATACAGTTCTCTCAAAAACATTCGCCTTCTAGACAGCATAAAAAATCACATTTATACTTTCATATTTTAGCCTTTTCATAAGATATAGCTTTTCCTTCCTACACAGTGTCTAAATGTTACCCATCATGAAGCCAGACCGGTAATTAAACGATTATCTCAGGCCCTTCTGGAGATTTGCTCTCGCATATTGTGACCAACAGGAGAACGCACGACCCGTGCCATCCCCCTCGTAAAAGCGTATCACCATGAAAATTATAATAAATGTAATTGGAAACAATAAATTGCGTGCCTGTTTCATTTTGTCCAGCCTACTGTGGTCACACGCCGCTGGAACATAAAACGAAAAACACACACACACACACATACGAGTGACCACGTCCTGCCACCCCGTAATGCCAAAGTCGACCCGCCCCAATATTGGTCGAACACAAACCACTTTAGCTTTGGGAAGCAAATTATGGGAGAAAAGCACCCGGAACGGAACTTTTTTAAAGGACTTCCTAGTGCCATTATTTAACTTTTCAGTTTTGTTCCGAACATTGTTTCAAAAATGGAAAACAATTTTGAAACTTTCTTCGCAAACAACACAGTTCCCACCCCTAACAACCCAACAGCGATTTCGGTTTTCCACCATTCCATTTGCGGTCGTTTATGGCGTCAGTGTAGAGTGTTGCCATGGCGAGAAAATGGATTCTGCATCCACAGCGCAGTGGTTTTCGATCTCCTGGCATTGCAATTAAAAAAAAAGTGGAAGTTTTTATGTATATGACAAAGAAAATCCTATGAGGCAGATGCGAAAATCTGCTCTGAGAGCATTACCGGTGATTTTTTCCCGGTCTATTGAAATGCTTAAAATTTGTTTTTAAAATTTTAAAACTGTTAAAAAGGTTAAAATAGGGGAACTGCTCCATTATTCATCTCAGCCCGTATATTCATCTCATGAAACATGCAACACAATTAAAAACAGGAAAAAACGCATATTTTCTTCTTAAACCAATCTGCTAATCCATGGAATGGATTCTTCTTAGTTCACTTTAGATTCCTCATAAAGTATAATTCTCAAAAACTCACCTAAAAGCACTAAATTCGGGTCGGGCATCTGCACGCGAAAACTCATTTAATTCAATCACCTACCTCAGACAACAAAATCCGCGCATTGTTCTATACGGTTACAACGGGACTCGTTCAGCAGCCAGCCAAAGTTTTTTTTCATCACTAGCGGGCCACTTTTTATTTTAATCACTAAACAAAATCACTCATTACACTAAGAATACTTTAATCTTTGAAATGTTCACCTCAAATTTTCTAAAACAAGCTTGAATTAGCAGAAATACCTGAGATGAATTTCTACAATTCCTAAATCTCAACTGTATGTATTTTCATCTGTTTTCACTGCGTCGAAGAAAGTCAAAAGTTGCCAAATCAGTTTCTGTTAATACGAAAAAATCATACTAAAAATGTTGAATTATTCCGACATAATTGACATTAGACTACAGCACTGTAGTGGTTACCTAGATTACCATTTTTGCACGTAAACAACTACAGCGGATAACCTACTACGACGGGCTGCGCCTACGTTCATTCATGATAATGTGATTCATTCATGATTAACAGTGTGATGAATATGGGGGCATCGTGGGATGAATAATTGAGCAGTGATTCAAGTTTTAAGATGGATATGGAAGCGTTGTGAAAAATGGTTTGTTTTACAAAATTCAGGATAAATCTAGCTAATTGAATGCTGAAATGTAGCTAATTGAAACAATTCTGAACGATTCCATAAGAGCACATAAGCATATTTAGTTTATTTGTTCGATGATTTCGTGAAAAATTGGTGTTTAATCTGTGCGTTCTTCGTGAATATCGGCCCAATGAGATCAATAATGGAACACTTCCCTAGTTGAAAATGTTAAAAATGTTAAAAATGTTAAAAATGTTAAAAATGTTAAAAGTGTTAAAAATATTAAAAATGTTAAAAATGTTAAAAATGTTAAAAATGTTTAAAATGTTAAAAATGTTAAAAATGTTAAAAATGTTAAAAGTGTTAAAAATGTTAAAAATGTTAAAAATGTTAAAAATAATAAAAATGTTAAAAATGTTAAAAATGTTAAAAATGTTAATAATGTTAAAAATGTTAAAAATGTTAAAAATGTTAAAAATGTTAAAAATGGTAAAAATGTTAAAAATGTTAAAAATGTTAAAAATGTTAAAAATGTTAAAAATGTTAAAAATGTTAAAAATGTTAAAAATGTTAAAAATGTTAAAAATGTTAAAAATGTTAAAAATGTTAAAAATGTTAAAAATGTTGAAAATGTTAAAAATGTTAAAAATGTTAAGAATGTTAAAAATGTTAAAAATGTTAAAAATGTTAAAAATGTTTAAAATGTTAAAAATGTTAAAAATGTTAAATATGTTAAAAATGTTAAAAATGTTAAAATGTTAAAAATGTTAAAAATGTTAAAAATGTTAAAAATGTTAAAAATGTTAAAAATGTTAAAAATGTTAAAAATGTTAAAAATGTTAAAAATGTTAAAAATGTTAAAAATGTTAAAAATGTTAAAAATGTTAAAAATGTTAAAAATGTTAAAAATGTTAAAATGTTAAAAAATGTTAAAAATGTTAAAAATGTTAAAAATGTTGAAAATGTTAAAAATGTTAAAAATGTTAAAAATGTTAAAAATGTTAAAAATGTTAAAAATGTTGAAAATGTTAAAAATGTTAAAAATGTTAAAAACGTTAAAAATGTTAAAAATGTTGAAAATGTTAAAAATGTTAAATATGTTAAAAATGTTAGATATGTTAAAAATGTTAAAAATGTTAAAAATTTTGAAAAATTTAAAAATGTTAAAAATGTTAGAAATGTTAAAAATGTTAAGAATGTTAAAATGTTAAAAATGTTAAAAATGTTAAAAATCTTAAAAATGTTAAAAAGGTTAAAAATGTTAAAAATGTTAAAAATGTTAAAAAGGTTGAAAATGTTGAAAATGTTAAAAATGCTAAAAATGTTAAAATTTGTTCAAAATGTTAAATGTGATAAAAATGAAAAAAAAATGTTAAAACTGTTAGAATTGCTGAAATTTTTAAGGTTGCTGAAAATGTTAAAAATGTTAAAATTGTTGAAAATGTTAAAAATGTTGGAATTGTTAAAATTATTAAACAATTTTCCTATTAAACAATTACAAAAGTTGAAATGTCTTAAATGTCAGAAATATCCCAAAAGTCCTCAATGTTTTAAATATCCTAAATGTAATTAATGCCATAAATGTCATAAATGTCATAAAATTCATAAATAGCAAAAATGTCAAATGTCATATATGTCACAAATGTCACAAATGTCATAAATGTCATAAATGTCATAAATGTCATAATTGTCATAAATGTCATAAATGTCATAAATGTCATAATTGTCATATGTGTCATAAATGTCATATATGTCATGTCATAAATGTCACAAATGTCTTAAATGTCATAAATGTCATAAATATCATAAATGTCATAATTGTCATAAATGTCATAAATGTCATAAATGTCATAAATGTCATAAATGTCATAAATGTCATAAATGTCATAAATGTCATAAATGTCATAAATGTCATAAATGTCATAAATGTCATAAATGTCATAAATGTCATAAATGTCATAAATGTCATAAATGTCATAAATGTCATAAATGTCATAAATGTCATAAATGTCATAAATGTCATAAATGTCATAAATGTCATAAATGTCATAAATGTCATAAATGTCATAAATGTCATAAATGTCATAAATGTCATAAATGCCATAAATGTCATAAATGTCATAAATGTCATAAATGCCATAAATGTCATAAATGTCATAAATGTCATAAATGTTATAAATGTCATAATTGTCATAAATGTCATAAATGTCATAAATGTCATAAATGTCATAATTGTCGTATGTGTCATAAATGTCATATATGTCATGTCATAAATGTCACAAATGTCACAAATGTCTTAAATGTCATAAATGTCATAAATGTCAAAAATGTCATAAATGTCATAAATGTCATAAATGTCAAAAATGTCATAAATGTCATAAATGTCATAAATGTCATAAATGTCATAAATGTCATAAATGTCATAAATGTCATAAATGTCATAAATGTCATAATTGTCATAAATGTCATAAATGTCATAAATGTCATAAATGTCATAAATGTCAAAAATGTCATAAATGTCATAAATGTCATAAATGTCATAAATGTCATAAATGTCATAAATGTCATAAATGTCATAATTGTCATAAATGTCATAAATGTCATAAATGTCATAAATGTCATAAATGTCATAAATGTCATAAATGTCATGAATGTCATAAATGTCATATATGTCATAAATGCCATGAATGTCATAAATGTCATAAATGTCATAAATGTCATAAATGTCATAAATGTCATAAATGTCAAAAAAGTCATAAATGTCATAAATGTCATATATGTCACAAATGTCATAGAGGTCGTAAATGTCATAAATGTCATACATGTCATGAGGGTCATACATGTCATAAATGTCATAAATGTCATAAATGTCATAAATGTCAAAAATGTCAAAAATGTCAAGAATGTCATAAATGTCAAATGTCACAAATGTCATAGATGTCATAAATGTCATAAATGTCATACATGTCATGAATATCATACATGTCATAAATGTCATACATGTCATAAATGTCATAAATGTCATAAATGTCATAAATGTCATTAATGTCATAAATGTCATAAATGTCATAAATGTCATAAATGTCATAAATGTCATAAATGTCATAAATGTCACAAATGTCATAAATGTCATAAATGTCATAAATGTCATATATGTCAAAAATATCAAAAATGTCATAAATGTCAACAATGTCAAATATGTCGAAAATGTCATAAATGTCATAAATGTCAAAAATGTCAAAAATGTCATAAATTTCATAAATGTCATAAATGTCATAAATGTCAAAAATATCTTAATGTCGTGAATGTCATAAATGTCAAAAATGTCAGAAATGTCAAAAATGTCAGAAATGTCAAAAATGTCAAAAATGTCGAAAATGTCAAAATTGTCAAAAATTACATAAATGACAAAAATGTCAAAAATGTCCAAAATGACAAATATGTCAAAAAAAATTAAAATTGATAAAAATATTGAAAATACCAAAAACTTTAAAAATCAAAAACGTTAAAATGTTAAAAAATCACGCCCCAGGAAAGGCTATTAATTTCATGCTTCTCTGGAGGTAGCAGCGATTTGGTTGAAAGTGCTTCTTTTAGTGTTTTTTTTCGGTCCCTAAAGGTTGAATCGAATTCATCATATTTTTTGTTTGAAAAAGTTTGAAAATAACCGACGCAATTGTTCGCTTTTATAAGAATTTCGTGCCTCCTGGTTTTGCTTCACGTTACGTTGTGCCTTGAAACTTCTCAAACCGCTTCCCGATTTTGCTTCCCATAATTTTCTTCGCCCTTTTCGATTATAACTTCGGTTTCTGTCAGAAGGAGCCAGTTTTTCGTGATCAATTTTCAGTTATTCCATTGTTTGAAATCTAAAACTTGTACCTTGTACTAACTAATTTAGCAATTCACCAACTCACATATTAATCATGGTTAAATAAACAGCAAAACCCAAATCTACATTCAGACTCTCACAAATGCCTATTGATGAAAGCCAACAGTTAAGGTAAACCCCGATGAAACTTTCCACCTTCCTGGAAAGTTTCTGCAAACATCCAAAAGTTCCGTATCCCAGCTTTCGGCCCCCACCGGAACGTACGGAAGCAGAACAGCTGCAATTTTCCAATCGGCAGAACCTGGAAGCAAGCCTTTTAAGTCCACTTGAGTGACTATCATCACTCTGTGTGTACACAATGAGTATACTGAAGCGCCATCGAAGGGGAGTTTGTATATAAGGAACAGTTTTCAACGTTATTCGCCGTCATGGATATCAATCTGTTTCGGAATCCTCGTCGATTTTCTGACCAAGAGATTTTTTCAATCCCTCTGGATTTTCCCCCAGTTTGGATTCGAAAAGAAACACGAACCGAAACTGACATAAGAAATGGAATGTAGGACAAACAATGCGAAATAAAAAAATTGCTCGATATAATCATAAAATAGATTCGTGGCTAGAATAAGCGACTTCGAAACAACTCCTAGCATCCAGCCCTCGGTAACTAATGGTGTCTTATAAAATTGATAATAAATTGAAACGGCTTAGAAAACTTGAATAGCACGAAAAATCAAACTTAAAACGATTGAAAGCGTTTTTCTTTTCGCCTATCGTTTCCTTGCACAGTAAGATATTCGGTGCTTTTCCTATTCTGTGCGGCACAAAACACGCCAGGCTGTGAAACAAATGGGCGCGTACTTTATTGGGCACTCATTATCGAGATGGTGAGATCTGATTCGTTTTATCCTTATTGCCATCATAAATTTTGTTGCGTGAATAGCGAGTGAGGGGTCGCGGAGCGGCTTGCGAGGAGAAAATTGATTGCCGTAATAATTTGTTAGGGTGCCAATCGTATTCTGTATCACGAGCAGGCATCGCATGTCTTTGATTAATGTGATTTTGTTTTCAATATAAAGACCTTTGTGAAAAATCACCTGTCCAACCTATCGCATATTTAACAATCATGTTCACACTGTTGAAATTCGACCGAACAACAACGACTGTCGTCAGTGGGGAATAAAGGACTCCCGAAACTTCCGTCCCCACTCAACTGTTTCACATTGTTCAGATGCCACGCTCGACCGCAAAACTGCAAAATTACTCTATCCGCCCGGTTAGTATCCCATTAATAAAAGCACCTTGTTTTCCCCCCGCCCTCACATTGCCCTTGTGATAAGAGTTAGTTTTCACCACTGTGTTTGTACACAGAGCGTAGAATGGTGGGAACAAAAATATGCACAGAATCATAAAAATAAATTAAACTTTTCATTTTAACGATCATCCCGATGGTGGTACCATCGAGGAAAAAAACACCCCTACCAATTTGTTTGACTAACCCTTTCCCCATCCTCCAAAGTGGTAGTGCTTAAAATACGATCGAACGCGCACCAATCCGGAACCGATTGCGGTGGGAATTGAATGTTTCCAACCAGTCGGTCGGAAACACATCCAACCTGAATGAATTAAAACAGGTGGGAAATATAAAAATAATTACGCCCTTCCAGTTCAGTTCAGCGGTGTCATTCGAGCAGAGGAAAAAAATGCATTGATTTTTTATGATCATCCGAAATGGCGGTATCTTGAAGTTTTGAGGGTTCAGTTCATCCAGCAAAGCATTTCAGGATGACTACAGCCGGAATTGTACGATCCATTTTCACGATGAACTTTACAATCGAAAATTTATTAGTTTGGTTTCATAAAACTGAGAACATTCTGCGCAGTTTTGAGAAAGTGGGACTACGTCGCACTTTAGTGGGATGGAATGCTGTGAAAAGTGGACCGAAAAAGTGCATAAAGCCTTTGTACCACTGAACACGGACTTCGAACATTTGTATCCTAATCGATGGTAAGAATGTTTTTCAATTTTGTGACATATGAAAATTTTTGTAGTGAACTAGCGAAAAGTTGAGTGAAATTGACCAAGTTGAGCAAAATGTAATCCAATCATGAACTTGCTTTCGGCAACCTGCCATAATTGTCACAAATGCCATGTCATAAATGTCATTAACCCGTAAAGACCCGGGACGGAACTTATTTTTTGAAAATGCTCGTTCTCAGCACTGGAACGGCCGATTTGGGAAAACTTGGAATTTTATTCAAGGGAAATAGTTGCTCTAAGTTTTGGTAAAGGTGCCACCCCTCTGGACCCCTCCCCGTTTTTGTGAGACGCAAATATGTCTGTGTTTTTTTCTAATTTTTCAAACAGATTTAGCAAACACTGGGAATTTTCATACATATCAATTGCTCCATGTATCAAATCATGTCAGGTAGATGAAATATGGTATGTAAGAGTGAATTTTGGAGTTCCTAAATTTTTTCAGTACAAAATCACAAAACTACGTATTTTTTATAAAAATTCAAATAACAAAATCGTTCTTCAAACTTTAAGCTCTACATTTTTGAGGTAAGGTCTTCTTAATCCATACGCGATGAAATATTTAGTTAAGCATGCAAATATTTTGAGAAAAACGAGTTTAAACTCACTGAAGTACGTATTTTCATGGAAACCTGATTTTCTCAGTCTTCCACGGTAGGTTTCTACCTAGTTCTTCAATTTTTAAGCTCTATATTTTTAGAGTAACGTCTTCTGAATCCAAAGATGGTGAAGGATTTATTCTATCATCCTTTACCTTTGTTATGTAACACTTTCAAACTCCCCGCTTAATGGAACTTCTAAAATTACAATCCACTACACAGCTAGAGCGCTAGCTCAACAATGCTCAACTCATGCTATTACTCACTCTAACAAGTAAACCTCGTTCCGGTAGTGTTGAAGTTTTACATCGCTACGGCCGGGCCCTGGCTAGCCCCCAAGGTGATAACGACAACGCTTGCATTGCTTCCTGAAACAACAAACCCCCGGAGGCAACGGGCTGTGGCTATTCGCACACCATTCGCTGCACTGCATGCACACCAACCCCGGGACTGCTGCGAGTCAGGGCATGTGGTCCAGCGGAATCAACCAGAAACCAGTGGCCAGCACTGTGACGTGGAGAGATAGAAAGTTTATGCATGTGGTGGGCAATTAGCCTCAAAAAGTTTGCTAATAATCTCGAACAAGAGCTAGAGCTAGTTAGCATGGGTAACACTACGTGTCATGACCGTAACAACCAACGTAATCTCATGTGCTCATTGAAATCTTCTGGATATTCAGAAAAACTTTAAGGTTAGAACATACCAAAAATCCTCCTGTTTAAACATATCCGACATGCAGTGTACAAAGAATAGTTGTAGAATAATGGTCGGCTGGGTCTTTCTCGTCAACTCAGCTGCAGCTCTTTCCGTTGGATTATCTTTAGCAATGGCCCTAGTGCTGCTGCTGCATTGCACTAAGCCGATTTACTACATACCAAAACACACCAAGCAGAATGTTTCCTCATTTTATGAGTCAGGAACGTTCTCCGGTGGTGGCAGAGCAAGCATCAGCTGTGTGGAAATGATGCAATAAGTAAAGGGGTAATTGAGGCTGCTCAAGATTTCAACTGCTCATCTAAATAAAATATTTTTTATGTACTGTCAGTCTGGTAACCCTATTCAAAACTGTATAACTCCTTAGTCCTGACAAATCCGGCTCTTTTATCTTCTGGGGCTGGCCCAGTTTTTCAGTGGAATCATCAAAACACAAATACTTGCAAAAATTACACGCTGTCCCTACATTACTCTTCCATTTATCATCTTCTGCAGGCAACCCAGTCACAAAGAGCTTGAATAAAACAAAGGACAAGCCAGCGGCGTCGCACAATAAGCGCCACTGTTGCAGACCATCATCATTTATCGTTGGCAACTTCGTCAGCAGGTTTTCTTTTTTATAACAAAAAGGATTCACCATACTTGCATCTACCCCCACCAAAGCCCAGTCCTCCCCCATTGTCAAAGTCTTCCTATCAAAATAATCCCCTCCAATGCTAATCCTGGACACACCGTCGGATGCAAACAACCGGGTGCAATCCTTTCCGTCATCAAACCCAGCGGCTGTCTCGACGGCTGTTGCCCAGAATCGATTCCCGGTAGAAGCCGTTTCAGCTTCGTCAAACCCGGCTGACGTTGGTCAAGTGGCTGTGTTTCGAGCCAGCGAACAGTTGTCCGGTTCCGTCTCCGGTGGAATTATCGCCAGCAGCACCTCTAACCGAGTAGACACCGACACCAGCAGCAGCGGAATGACCACCGTAGCGGCCGTTACTGCAGCCGCTAACAAGGCGGTGGCCGCCCTTATGGAGTACCGCCAGAGACAGGCGGCCCAGCATCAGCAGCAACAGCAGCAGCAGACCAATAACGTAAGTATTAATTCAGATTATTTTTTTTATTATTGTGGAGTGTGCGCTACAAAAATCATGCAAAAGAATTGAAATTCATCAAATTGAAATATTAATTGTCAAACTATATATTATGTTCTAAAAACTCAGAAAAGTGTAGTCTACTTATTACCACATTCAGACATAGATTGGGAGTCGTGTGACAGTAGTTTGAAACGGCGAGATGGTACCCGGTACTGGGATCTTCGTCCCGTAAAGCCTGACAGACCTTTCAGTACATTTCCGCGTTTATTGCCTGCTGAGAATCAAGCAGAATGATCAGATGGTGGGAATTGGTTTAGTACCAGATTCCCTTTCCTAACTTACGCCGGTCGGGGGCGACATAGTTGCTCATAAGACGCTATTGGCGACCTACCCTAGCCATGACCTCATTGCTTCGGCATAGGCGACTACTCCTTCATGGACAAGGATAGCGGCTGGAAGGGGGACCTAAAAAACGAGAATGAACACCAACAAGAAACAAGTGACGGGTGTGGAGGGACTACAAAATCCCGTTGCGCGAGGAAGCATCCAGTGGTCTCCGCAGAAAAAAGTGGACACGGATGCAGCAAAAGCAACCCGGTGGTGAAAACTAGCACGACAGTTTTCACGCCGGATATAACGGTCGATGGTCCCTTGCTAGTCAAGGCCATCGAAAAGAGCAGGGACAAGCGGCTTAGGGCAGCGCTTCCCGAACAGCCCGATGCGATTTGCGAATTCGCGGCAAATAGCAATATCGCCAAAGATCTGAAGCAGGGCCTCCTTCTGCTCCGGACCACCATCGACGAAGTTCAAAAGGAGTACGCTGAACTTGTGGCCCGGGATGAAGCCTCCGAAAAAAAGAAGGATGCATAAATGACGTAGCTTTTTTTAAGGTTTTTCTACCCCCTCCTCCCCCATCGTAGCATTTCGTCACAAAGTCAGATCCCCCTCTAGATAATGACGTAGTTTCATAACACAAATTTACTATCCAAAAGAAAAAATTGTATCATAGATAATCAAGAAAAGACAAGAAAGTAATAAAAATAACCCTAAACAGAAAAAGTTGAAGAGGTTGTTTATAAGATACGACCGCAAGGTTAACGTAGAATTATGATAGCCTGTCTTATGTCAATATTTTTTTTGCAATAGCTTTGGAGATACACTCGATTAGGGTTAATCAATTCAATGGTGTGAAGCAGTATATTTTTCCGTATGCTTTCCGTTATTACATGAGAATGAAGGTCGAAATTCTGCTGTGATGTCAAACTATAACCGTCTTCTTCAAGACGTTACATCCTTGTATATAAAGTGTTGGGAATTTCCTAAAATGGACTCAGCATCGTGTAGCAGAACGAGCCGAACTTTTCTGTTTAAAATCGGATTTGTTTCGTATATATCGCTTGTTATGCACAATATCAACAAATCGTAATAAACATCATACTGCTGTGCATTTGCAGCAGCATCAAACCACAGTTGCAGTTTAGTAATAACCATTCATTATGCTCTTCCAAATACATTCAGTAGCCTTGAAAAAGGCCGATTGCTTCAATTGCAATTTTTCATTTAACTATCGCAGAAATGCTTCATGGTCAGATAGCGTGCGATATCCGCTCTGACATAACAAATTTTTCGAACGTTGTGGAATGGTATAATTGAAAAAAGAGGTGTGACTTAATTATTTCCAGTTATACCATTCTACAACGTTCGAAAAATTTTATTCCGTATGTCGTAATATTGTGATTTCAGAGAAAAATTAGAATTTTGCGTTCTAACTGACAACCAAAAATGACAATCTCAGACAGTATCGATAAAAATGCGACTCATGAACTTGTTTGTCAAAGCGCATGCACTCTTAATTTACTTCAATTGAAATGGAATAGCATTGACTTAAAGCCGCCTTGATTCCTTGCCCTCGACTATGCAGCAGAGCCGCATTGATATGGTTTTCAATCAGAATATTCTACGCATAAACTAGTTTTATTCCATTATTTGATGTTGCTTAAACAGTATGCAATGGTGCTTATTACGGGAGTCACTTCACGGTGAAATCAGAGTGAAGTGAATGAAGTCCTATTACGGGACTCACGTAAGTGAGAAAAACGTCGCAAGGTGACATCTGCCGTGAAATCTGGGTTATTATGAGTGTCATATGAGTGAAGTGGAAACGGAAAAAGCGACGTTTCGCGTGGAACTATTTCACGACCATTTTGATCGGTGAAATGATTCCACGAAAATGCCATAAGTCTTAAAGTTGATTGATTTGTGATCTAATGGTAAATATTGGATTTATTCTTCAGTAACGAAACAAATCAGAATTTTATCCGTGCGTTAAAGCGGTCAAATTTTCATTTTTTGTCCGATGAAAAAAATCACAAGAAGGTTGTATGCAAAGCCACGACCGCAAGGTTGAAGTAGAATACTTTTTACAAGAAAGATAACCCGGCTGCTTGCGTGTCAGTCATTTTTTCTAGTAAATAAACGTTGACCGTTCATTGGCAGTATTTTTTTTTTCTTCATCTATAGTTTATTTGTCACGGCACAAATACAATTCAATGTTTAACGGCGCCAATTATATCTGGTAGCTTACTTTCTAAAGTATCTTAATAACTAAAAGCAAATTTTTTATCCTCGCTGCCGACTACGAGCTGAAACTAAATCTAACTTAAAGCTAGAATACTTTGCATTAAAAGCACAGGTTTGCTGTTTGATGGTTTTCATTGCCATAGGTAAGCAGCATATTAAATTTGTTCCGCTGCTGGGCCAAGATATTACGGACTGGCATATTGGGTTGTTTCCATCGGGCCTTGAGAGTATCGTGCGGGTCTGATTGCTGTTTCCGGATCCGGGGTCTTAACGTGTTCTTGTCGTTTGGTTGAATGTAGGCGGAAGGGGATAGGACTAAACTGGGGCGTGGATGGATTTCAGGAAAACGTATATAAGGGACATGTAGGATAGGTCACGGCTCGCCAAGACATCACGAACAGGAACAGCCGGCTGCCTACCTTCGGCCTGCAGGGAAGCTATTAATCTAGACCTGGCGTCACGGTGTACAGGGCATGACCAAACAACGTGCTCTTTGTCGTGATAACCTTCACCACAGGCACAGATACCACTCTCCCCGAGCCCAACACGACGGAGATGCGCGTCAAATCTATAGTGATTTGACATAAGCCGGGACATCACGCAAATGAAATCCCGACCTACATCCAACCCCTTGAACCACGGGTTCGTCGATACCTTGGGGATTATGGAATGTAACCACCTTCCCAGTTCCCCCTTGGTCCAAGAATTTTGCCAACTGAAGATCGTATTCTGACGTACAAATGCAAAAAATTCATTAAAGGCAATTGGTCTTTCATAAATATCACCGTTTGTTGCGCCCACCTTAGCCAAAGAGTCCGCTTTCTCATTACCCGGTATCGAGCAGTGAGAAGGGACCCACGCTAAGGTAATCTGAGTAGATTTTTTCGGATAAAGCACTCAGATGTTCCCGTATTTTCCCCAGGAAATACGGAGAGTGCTTAACATCTTTCATCGATCGGAGAGCCTCAATGGAACTGAGACTGTCCGTAAAGATGAAATAATGGTCCGTGGGCATTTTTTCGATAATCCCTAGGGTGTACTGAATTGCAGCTAATTCTGCGACGTAAACAGAAGCAGGATTATCGAGCTTATGGGAGACGGTTAAATTGTTATTGAAGATACCGAAGCCAGTGGACCCATCAAGAAGTGATCCGTCAGTGTAGTACATATTGTCGCAGTTGATGTTTCGATATTTATTGGAAAAAATTTTAGGGATCTGCTGCACGCGTAAATGATCCGGGATTCCACGAGTTTCTTCTATCATGGATGTATCGAAAAACACAGTAGAATCAGAAGTATTTGATAAGTCGACACGATTTGGAATATTCGAAGAAGGGTTAATATTTTGGGACATGTGATTGAAATACAATGTCATAAAACGGGTTTAAGAATTAAGTTCGATTAACCTTTCAAAATTTTCAATCACGGGACGGTTCAAGACCTCACATTTGATTAGAATACGAGAAGACAGGCTCCAGAAGCGGGTTTTCAATGGTAGTACTCCAGCAAAGATCTCCAAACTCATCGTATGGGTCGATTGCATGCAACCCAAGGCGATACGCAAACAACGATATTGTATTCGCTCCAGTTTGATCAAATTTGTGTTTGCTGCGGAGCGGAAGCAGAAACACCCGTACTCAATGACAGACAATATCGTTGTTTGGTAAAGCCTTATAAGGTCTCCTGGGTGGGCTCCCCACCATTGTCCGGTTATTGTACGAAGAAAATTCACTCTTTGTTGACATTTTTTCATCAGATACTTCACGTGACAACCCCAGGTGCTTTTAGAGTCGAACCAGACACCAAGATATTTGTGTACCAAAACCTGAGAAATCGTTTTACCCATTAATTGTGTTTGAAGCTGAGCAGGTTCATGCTTCCTAGAAAAAACTACTATCTCAGTCTTCTCCGGAGAGAATTCGATACCTAGCTGTAAAGCCCAAGCAGACAAATTGTCCAAGGTATCTTGCAATGGTCCTTGTAACAGAGACCACGCTGTCGTCTGCAAGTTGTCTTATCGTGCATGAATTTGCCAGACATTCGTCGATGTCATTTACATAAAAATTGTAAAGAAGGGGGCTTAAACATGAGCCCTGGGGAAGACCCATGTAGCTAATTCGAAAAGTTGCCAAATCGCCGTGCGTAAAATGCATGTGCTTTTCGGACAACAAATTGTGCAAAAAATTGTTCAAAATTGGCGAAAATCCTTGTCGGTGAAGTTTACCCGAAAGAATGTCAATAGAAACGGAATCAAAAGCCCCCTAATGTCCAAGAACGCAGACGCCATTTATTCTTTGCGAGCATACGCCATCTGAATATCTGTTGAAAGCAACGCAAGACAATCATTCGTCCCTTTGGCACGGCGGAAGCCAAATTGAGTATCTGATAGTAGACCATTTGATTCGACCCAATGGTCTAAACGACGGAGTATCATTTTTTCCATCAATTCCCGGATACAGGATAGCATTGCAATCGGCCTATAAGAGTTGTGATCAGAAGCTGGCTTCCCTGGTTTTTTGATGGCGATCACCTTCACTTTCCTCCAATCCTGCGGTACAATGTTTTGCTCCAGGAACTAATTGAACAAGTTCAACAAGCGCCTCTTGGCATTGCCGGGTAGATTCTTCAACAAGTTGAATTTGATTCTATCTAACCCAGGCGCGTTATTGTTACAGGACAGGAGGGCAACTGAAAATTCTGCCATCGTAAAAGGTGATTCTATCGCGTCGTGGCCCGGAGACGCATCGCGAACAATGTTTTGCTCAGGAACAGAGTCCGGACATACTTTCCTGGCAAAATCAAATATCCACCGACTTGAAGACTCCTCGCTTTCGTTGACCGTTACGCGATTCCGCATTCTTCGGGCTGTGTTCCAAAGAGTGCTCATCGATGTCTCCCTCGACGTCTCGTTCACGAACGGACGCCAATATCCGCGTTTCTTTGCTTTAGCCAAACTTTTAAGCTTGGTATTAAGCTCCGAATACCGTAAATAGTCGCCAGGTATACCTCCCTTCTGGTAGGCCTTAAACGCGTCGGATCTTTTCGTGTAGACATCGGAGCACTCTTGGTCCCACCACGGAGTGGGAGGCCGTTCTTTGATCGTTACGCCGGGATATTTCTTCGTTTGGGCTTGCAACGCGGCGTCGA
This sequence comes from Wyeomyia smithii, assembly GCF_029784165.1. Taxonomy (NCBI): domain Eukaryota; kingdom Metazoa; phylum Arthropoda; class Insecta; order Diptera; family Culicidae; genus Wyeomyia; species Wyeomyia smithii. Next base: position 37,872,047 of record NC_073695.1, on the reverse strand, counting down.
GAATCAAGCCCGCGAGAAGGTTGTATTCTTCAAGTGGTGGATGATGTTGAATCGAATCGATCGCTTTTGAAATCATTTCCTCGTATAACTTCCAATCGACATTCCGTGTGAGATCATACGGAGTGTCAATTGGTCGCATGCGAGTCGACCCGTTATTAATTGAAATAAGAATAGGCAAATGGTCGCTACCGTGAGGATCAAGGATTACCTTCCATGTGCAATCCAACCGTAGCGACGTCGAACATAAGGATAGATCCAAAGCGCTTGGGCGCGCTGGAGGTTTCGGGATACGTGTCATTTCACCGTTGTTTAGAATAGTCATGTCGAAGTCATCGCAAAGGTTATAGATTAAAGAGGAGCGGTTATCATTGTATGGGAAACCCCAAGCCACGCCATGAGAGTTGAAGTCTCCCAAAATCAAACGTGGCGAGGGAAGAAGTTCTATTAAATCAAAGAGCAGCCGTTGCCCAACCTGTGCTCTGAGAGGAATATATATTGAGGCAATACAAAGCTCTTTACCTTGTATTGTCATTTGACATGCGACAACTTCGATGCCTGGAATCGAGGGGAGGTTAATACGATAGAAAGAATAGCACTTTTTAATCCCTAAAAGTACTCATCCATATGGGGTGTCTCGATCAAGGCGAATAATATTAAAATCATGGAAGTTGAGATCAATATTTGAAGTAAGCCAAGTTTCACAAAGGGAAAATGCATCGCATTTGTTTTTATTTATCAAAACTTTAAACGAATCAATTTTTGGTAAAATACTTCTACAATTCCACTGTAAGACAGAGATAGAATCCTTCATATAGGCTGTTGAATTAGGCATCGAAGGATACAATCGCTGCAAGGAGGGGCCATTGGGCAGTCAACTGCTTCAAGAATGATCTAACTGTTGAAAGGAATGCTGTAAGAAAAATTTTAATTGGATCGGGTATATTGAAATTTTCAAAAATCCAGTCCACAATGTCAGAAAACTTCACTAATCCAGAGTTTGTTTCATCAACTGGATGTGCAAAAGGAACAACTGGGGTTTTAGATGTTCCTGGCAGTGCTGGTAACTCCTTCTGGGACTTTAAATTTGCAAACCCAGGAGGAGTTTGCTTCGGTTTTTCCGCAGCACTGTTTGGTTTGTTCGTACTTTTCATTACACTTTGGGAAATCTTAGGACCTTTTCTGGGAAGTTTAGGAGAAGAAACATTTTTCCTCTTCCTAGACTCCCCAGGATTGGCATAAGATGTTCCCGCTGATGAATCGTCAGAATCGGTTTCATCGGAGGGCAACAGATCAAAGGGGTTCGATATTATGGTAGAAGTGGTCACGGTCTTCTTCAGCATCTCAGCGTAAGAACGCTTTGAACGCTCCTTAAGTGACCGCTTGATTTTATCTCTGCGCTGAATGTACACCGGGCATGTGGAGAGCTCATGCTGGTTTTCCCCACAGTGAATACATTTTTCAGCATTAACACTGCAAGAATCTTCCGCATGAGTCTCCCCACACTTGCTACATCGTGCCTTATTGCAGCAGTAGGCGGCTGTGTGGCCTAACTGCTTGCAATTGGTGCAATTCATAACACGGGGTACATACAATCGCACAGGCAGACGAACCCGGTCGATCGAGACGTGGCTAGGGAGTGCAGATCCGGCAAACGTAACGCGAAACGAGTCTGACGGAGTGTAAACTTTTTTACCGCCGACGAGAGACATGGACCGCAATTGCTTACAATCCAAAATCTTCGCCTGTGTTTCGGTATTTTTGAAGCAACCGGTTGCGCTTTTTAGGATACACTCGACAGACAGACTCGAATCGGTTATGACACCGTCGATCTCCACGTCTCGTGCGGGTATGTAAACGCGATACTCGCGTGTGAAGAGCTCAGAGCAAGCGATAGCATTGGCCTGTGCCAGATCACTGACAACGACACGGAGCTTGTTAGGTCGGACCTTGGAAATTTCGGTCACGGCCTTGTACCCCTTCGTCAGGTCCTAAGAAATTTGCAGTATGTTTAATCGCTTTGAATTCACTCCTGCCTTTGGACGAAAATAAACAGTATAGCTGCCCTGTTGAGATCCGTCCGGGTAAAGCCTGGGGCGAGGGGGGACTGGAGAATGAACAGGGGAGGGGGTAACAGAAGGGTCAGGGTCAGGGGGGTTCGGGGATGGTGGCACGGGAGGCGAGGGATCTATATCCATCGCGCTAAATGTAGCGCACTAGCGAACTAGCGCCGACAAGAACACGTACCTCTTTACTTCTTCCTTCCAGCAGTGGTTGTCCGATCGTTCGAAGCTGCACCCAAAGCAGCCAGCAGCACCAGTACAGCAGCACCAGTACAGCACCACCAGTACAGCAGCACCAATACAGCCACCAGCAGTGAGCCGGGTGTGAGATCACTCAGCACAGCGACACGGACTCGACTGTCAACTGATGGCCTTGAATTAGAAAGATCTATTCACTGTGCACAGATCAAAACTGCAGCTGGTATTTTGCACCAATACAGCCAAAGTTGCGAGCCGGGTACAGAACGTAGCGACACAACTCACAATCTAGTTGGCCTTTAGCGCGAATGATACACTCTTTTGTTTGGCTATTCGTACACACGGACCGGATTGTAATAGAACGACCACTTTGCACGTCCGTTTCTGTCGAGTGTTCGACGCGGAATGAATTGGCAGTATTGTAATTTCTTTTTATCTGATATTTTGAATGAAGTTCATTGAATATGTTTAAATTTTGTGCAAATGAGAAGTTGAAGTGCTGCCGAATTGTAATATGCATATTTAATACGACATCATCAAACGGGAACGGAACAAAGGCTACGGTTATGCAGAACGCGAATGCCGGCGCGATGCGATTCGCCTTACCGTGGTGAAATGTACAGCTCTTTTTAAGGCGAAGTAGAGCTATACATTTCAACAGATTTCGTCTTGCCGAATCGCATCGCGCCGTTATTTGCGTTCTGCATGACCGTAGCCAAACACTAAGCGACGCAAACACGTAATAATAGTCAGAGTATGCATGTAGGTGAAGATAATTAACTTTGTATTATAGCGCAAAACGAGAACATATTAACTCTTTAAATAATCATTTGTGTTCTTCAAATTTCAGTTGTTCAATTTAATATCCGATGAAATGTTTGTTTATTATCTGATGAAGCTCTTATATAGGCCAAATGATGCATTCCCAATTAACTAGGTCCATAACTCTGCCGACCGTGCTTGGAAAAGCGCGGTATAACGACCAATCAGAGGTCGAATTTTGTGTTTTGACAAGGCTTAAGAGTTTTCAATAGTACAATAGTTCGAATGATAAAATTGCAATTTCATGCATTTGGTAGGAATCTTAGAAGATTTTCTAATCGATTGCTGCAAAAACGAAGGAAATCCATCGAAAACTAACCGATTTATTAGCATTTGAATTTTTTCTCACTTTTTTCAGTTTTAGATTTTCATTCAACATCCCTATGTAGCCGAACTTCCTGAGAAAAGTATTCTAATTCAAAATTAAATCTTCATTAATTCACTTGTTGTCCTTATAAGGACAATTGTTCAATTTATCATAGGATGTAGTGTTTACCTTACATCTCTGTGTTACCTTGATAGTGAGGACTAAGGCGCACTGTCAACACAATGAGAAAGGTGTTTTCACGTTGAAAACTAGACACGGCTTTACTGGAGGAAGTGTTGGCAACTGCATCTACCGCTAATACCACCGCTATCATACGAAAGCGCGTCGTTTCATGTGGGGAATATAAACAACGAAAAATGACGCGCGCCTAAGCATAACCCGAACTGTTTCGCCGTGCTGCTCCCATTTACCTTTCCATCGGCCTCAGGGAAGTACCGGCTGCATCTGCATCTACCGCTGAGGCTGTCACTATGCTGCTATTGGTACCAAAAGCTATTAACTCTTCAAATAAGTGTTTTATTTGTTCTCAAAAGAACAATTGTTATATTCAAAATCGGATTTACGCAATCGCATCTCTGTAATATTACCGACAATAATATTCTTCTGAACAAAATGATACAACTTTCCCATTAGGCCTCTGCCATAATAGACGCGAAATGCGACGCGAACCGTTTCACTCGGCTGTAGGTTAATGTACAGCCATCAGTAGAGCTGTACATTAACCTGCGGCCGAGCGAATCGGTTCGCGCCGCTTTTCGCGTCTACTATGGCAGAGGCCTTAGAGAAAGTTGCTGGCTGATGTATTCACTTCATGCAAGCGTGCTGCTGATGCTTCCCGCTACCACACTGAAACAGCATTTTAGTGAAGGGAGTGTCGTTGCATCAGCTGACCCTGCTACTATCGATGCTGATATACCCGCTGCAACAGCTACGCTATGCATAGCCATGCCACAGTTGTGGCCGCTATACGCTGGCCCAACTGCTGAGCAACTGCAACGCTATCCGTAGCCATGCCACAGTTGTAGCCGCCATTGGTATCCGCTGTACCTGCATCTGCTGGCCCTGCTGCTATCGATGGTGAGATCCGCTGAAACTGCTACGCTTATCCGCAGCTATGCCACAGTTGTGGCCGCTATCCGCTATCAATGGTACCCACTGCACTGCTCCCGCTGCTGCTAAGGGAGGACTGCTGTCATCGCTGTTCAGAACTATTATGAGCGGCTTCGACTAAAACAGGCTCTTATATAAGGATGAAAATAGGCATGAATTATTTTTCGTACGTGGTGGAATGATATAACTTGAAAAATATGTGTGACTTCATTCTGGCTCAGAGCGATCATTTGATAAGCTCCACCTCTTTTTTCAGTTTCTAAAGTTTTTCCTCAGTTTCGTAGCACGGATGCACAAAAATGATTTCTTGTGAACATTCTGTCGAGCCGGACCGATAGCACTCTCGTTGAAGCAACAAAATAACATGCTTTGTGTCGTGTTGTGCAGCTTGGTTGAAGAAAATGTTCCTGTCCCCGTGTCGCATGTAAGCAGATTATTGCGTTCAGTAGACAGTAGATAGTGTATCCAGCGAATGAACACCGATGGTGCTCTCACACACGCAACGGTTTTAACCCGTATCTTATTGCGGTTTGTAACATCAAGCGATTTCGTTTGCTCGCTGTTGCGTGTTGCATCATGTGACAACTTGGCAGCTGGGAGACGACAAAATTCTGTTTATGCTGATTGATAGAATCGACTTCATATTAGCTCTGCATAGTCGAACTAACTGCTTTTGTGAATGCGTTCTAACAGGGCAGTTTATTATTCAATGTCGGTTATGCTGATCGCAGCCTTTGTGCTGCCCCTACAGTGGGGGGTTTACTAAATAAAGTGAAAATTAGACAACTACAACAGAATTTGATTGCATCCCGCACAGAATGTCTGCTTGTGTTGATGCCAGAAAATTATTAACCTTCAATTATTTTTTTATTTGCCTTGAAAAAAGCATGTTGCGGTTCAAAATCGGTTGCTAATTACAACCTTTGAGCTGCCCTAACAGTGGGGGAATTAAGATACACGGACAACATGCACTGTGGAAGCTATTTCACATTCAGTAAATTAGACGGGTGCGACAAATTTAAATTGCTAGGATGCAACACAGAATGCTTGCTTGCGTTGACAAAAATTATTAACTTTCAATGACTTGTTTATTTGCCTTGAAAAAGGCATTTTGATTTCCGAAATTGGATTCATGCTGCCCCAACACGGGGGGAATAATGGCTGTCTGGCGACACACGCTGAGAAAAACCGCGCTGCTCCTGAGACGTGATGACCATTCACAGGGCTAGTGCTACTGCTAAGGAAGGACGACTGCTGTTGTCGCTATCTAGAACTATTATGAGCGGCTCCGGCTGAAACAGGCTCTTATATAGGCCAAATAGCATGTTTTCAATTGCAAGGTATATGATCCTGTCGACCGTGCTTGGGAAGCAAGCATATAACGACCAATCAGAGGTCGAATTTTTCGTTTTGACAAGGCTTGACTATTTTTAATAGTACAATAGTGTGAATAATAAAATTACAATTATCTTATTTTGGGAAGAATCTTAGAATATTTTCCAATCTATTGCTGCAAGATTCCTTCGTTCTTCGTTGGCATCCATCGAATACTAACCGATTTATTAGCATTTGAAATTGGACATATTTTTAACTTTTTTCGGTTTTAGATTTTCATTTCACATCCCTATGTAGCCGAACTTCCTGAGAGAAGTATTCTACTTCAAAAATGCAAACTAGTTCAGGAAATTTGCGATACCGAAAAAAACAATTTTTCTATGTCGAATGTCTTAGAAATGAAGAACACGTCAAGAACTAATGTTATCTGAAAAAAAAGGTAAAAACGACTTTCTGGGACTTAGAGATTTTTGATTTCTCTTCACTGTCAATCTCACTCCATATTCTAAATTTCAGCACAGTCGGACTTCGGGAAGTCGTGCGGGTAAAGTTATACTTTTTTACCAATGAAAAAATGTTCGATAACAAAAAAAAAATTGTGATGCCAAATTCCTTCGAGATGCAATAAACGTTAAAATCTAGTGTTTTTTTTTTTTTGTAAGATTTGGACCACTGCGACCATTATTTTGATCCTTTGTGGTAAAAAATATATTAATATATTTTTCAGCTGGGAAACTCTCTCAGCTTTAATTTATTTTTACCATTTAGGACATTTTTCGAAAAACCGAAGCTTCTGAGCCCTTCCGCTAAATGAAATTCGAAGGCCTAGTTTCCCCATAACTTCTGTTGGTTCCAGCTTGAGAATTCCTATGCTTCAGAAAGTCTTTTTTTTTTAATTTGTTTCCTGAGATAACATAAATGTTTTCCAGTACCGCAAAAGTGTACAGCGCATCGTTTCTATGTCTGACTCCTGCATCTTCAAAATTGAGCTTCATAGACATAGTTGTCCCAACGTCTTTTATTTTATATATCATGGCATTGTTGTGATTTTTTTTTTCTTCATCTATAGTTTATTTGACACGGCACAAATACAATTCAATGTTTAACGGCGCCAATTATATCTGGTAGCTTACTTTCTAAAGTATCTTAATAACTAAAAGCAAATTTTTTATCCTCGCTGCCGACTACGAGCTGAAACTAAATCTATCTTAAAGCTAGAATATTTTGCATTAAAAGCACAGGTTTGCTGTTTGATGGTTTTCATTGCCAAAGGTAAGCAGCATATTAAATTTGTTCCGCTGCTGGGCCAAGATATTACGGACTGGCATATTGGGTTGTTTCCATCGGGCCTTGAGAGTATCGTGCGGGTCTGATTTCTGTTTCCGGATCCGGGGTCTTAACGTGTTCTTGTCGTTTGGTTGGATGTAGGCGGAAGGGGATAGGACTAAACTGGGGCGTGGATGGATTTCAGGAAAACG